>NC_083318.1:23828258-24137041 GCF_963455315.2 Globicephala melas | reverse complement strand
GGCTCCACTTTTAGGATAAATCTATAGTCTCCCAATTCAACTATATTGAAACACAAAACGCATTCTGCAGTATATACAGTTCGATATTACTAGCAAAACTAATTGTACTTACATATAGTAATGTTTAACTTTGCATGTATTCTACTTCTCCTATTCCATGATCATTTTTGAAAATGTTACTTCTCATACATAAATCTCTAAAAGCTAAAAAGAAATCAATAGTATCACATGGTTACATTGTATTTAGTCACAAAAAGAGCCTGTTCTCTTTCTTATAGGCCACAACTTACAAGGCATGTCACTCAGCTAAGAAAAACCATCGAATTTACCATGGTACCAAATCATCCTGTCATTTACAAGGATGTATGTAGAAAATTTTCAACTCTTTGCCAGTGTGTGTTAGGTAGATTGGGGTGCTAACAAAGATGAAGAAAAAAAGACATCATTGGCATTTCGGTAAAGAAAACTGACAGATCCCTAGCTCCATAAGCAAAAGGTCATTCCATGCAAGTACTCAGAAATCTAGAATCTATCTCTTCTCTCAGTTTCTTCCATTTCACTCTTCAACAGAAATAATAATAGTGTAGGAAAAAAGTGTTAGAAGCACAACCACTACTTTTTGTTTGGTATTCTGCTTTAACTTAACCTGTCAGAGCAAGAGACTGTTCTTAGTATGTTATCTAATATGAAATCATGGATGGAGCATTTGGCATTGAATTTAAACAACCCTGACTTTGAATTCCAACTTAACAACTTTTGCATTATGAGATTTTGGACCAGTTACATGCTCTCAACAACTTGATTTTCATACCCTGTAAAACTGACATAAAAAACATTACCACAGGTTTATTTTTATAAGATTAAGAAGTGAACTATGTTAAGTAAGTCAAGCAAAGGAGGACCTTAAAAATTGCAAATATCATTATTTTGTTTGAAATTTACTTTATTGATTCTTAAAAACAATTATTATTTGAAAACAATCCTCCCAAATGACAATAATTGAGATCAGTAAGGTCATTTCCTAGACAGTAAACCTTTCTGGAGATGTTTTCCAAAATATAAAAAAGACAATCTTCATTCTTATTTTAGGTTACTTTTGAGCATGCCACCATTTTAAATGGAAAAAAATTAAATTGGTGCTCCTGAAATTGAGAAAATATAAAAAACTTAAAATGGCAAAACCAAAAGCTCCCTATATAACTAATTCCTCCTAGGCCCATACTTTAAAAAATAATGAAAATTTGGGGCTTCCCTGGTGGCGCAGTGGTTGGGAGTCCGCCTGCCGATGCAGGGGACACGGCTTCGTGCCCAGGTCCGGGAGGATCCCACGTGCCGCGGAGCGGCTGGGCCCGTGAGCCATTGCCGCTGGGCCTGTGTGTCCGGAGCCTGTGCTCCGCAGCGGGAGAGGCCATAGCAGTGAGAGGCCCGCGTACCAAAAAAAAAAAAAAAAAGACATTTTGAGAATAGTACAAGGTGGACAGTGGTGAGCCTTATATTGCCACAAACGTTGGTTGATATTCTATACAGCTTGGAGTCACAGGATGCCTGCTCTGAAATTAGAATCAAATCTTGCTCTTGTGAAAAAAACTCTTGAGTAATGAGTTTCGACTTCAAAATCACATTTGAATGGGAAGGTGAACTTTTAATGGAACTTTGATAATGTGCATGAATATATTGTGTTTACTTGTATTTTGTGTGAAGATTTTTTGAAATATTTATTTATTTATTTATTTATTTATTTATTTATTTATGGCTGCGTTGGGTCTTTGTTGCTGTGCGTGGACTTTCTCCAGTTGCCGAGAGCGGGGGGCTGCTCTTCCTTGCAGTGCTCGGGCTTCTCATTGCAGTGGCTTCTCTTTTTGCGGAGCACGGGCTTCAGTAGTTGTGGCTCGCGGACTTAGTTGCCCCGCGGCATGTGGGAACTTCCCGGACCAGGGCTCGAAACCGTGTCCCCTGCATTGGCAGGTGGATTCCCATTGGCAGATAGATTCCCAACCACTGCGCTACCAGGGAAGCCCTTGTGTGAAGATTTAATCAGAGACGTCGGAATTAAAGAACAGATGGAAGCTTTATTTAAATTTAGAGAGAATGAATACCACGTGCTGGGCTCAATAAAGCAATTTAAGTTTTCCATCTTATATAAATTTTATTTAATGATCTGTTCAACTTAGGAATTCTAAAATATCAAAAATACTACCTATAAAACCACTGACCCTATATGTTTCTCACATATGTATGAGCATAACAATATGTGCTGAGAAGATAGAAATTTTATGATGTTGTCCAAAGGATTAAACTTTCATTATTGATTGATTAGGTCTACCATAATTTTTTAAGTCTAACCTGCCCCACAAAAATAGATAAATAAATAAATAAATAAATAATCACTAATGAGTCCAGATAAAGGAAAGCAAGGATTTGAGTTCAATGCAAAGACTAGAATGTATTTTCTTTCTTTTTTTCTTTTGAATTTTATTTTATTTATTTTTTTATATAACAGGTTCTTATTAGTAAGAACTAATAGAATGTATTTTCAACAGGTCCCCAGTGGAGTTGTCATGGGCTCCAACAGCCTCAAAGATTTAAATGCCAGATTTCTGTTTAATTACTATCCTTCTTTGCATTCTTAGTATTGCTCTGTGTTCCACTCCCTGGTTTAGTACCAAGAGTTAAACAAAAATCATTTTTACTTTGCCTCACCTTTTAACACCATAAAGATAAAAAATATAAAAATGATTTTTTCTCTTTCAACTACTTTCTTTATTACAGTGTACATCCCCACATGACATAATACAGGTGAAAGAATCTCAAATACTTACAGAGCTAAATAAATATAAAAAATAATGTATTAGTCATTATTATTATTGATGTTAATAGTTTGGAGTTTAATAAATAACTAAGTTTATCGAAGTCAAAACCAGTAGATAAGGAGGGGGATTTTGATCATAGCAGAAGGTTAATATTAGACCAACCTTTGCAGAGGAAACCATTATATACTCTGAACAATACTTAAAAAGAAATATTTGAAGGCACTAGAAAGTGACAACAAACAGGCAGAAACTTGAAGGTATTAGACCCTTGACAGAAGGGAACTGCACTGAGTGAGATCTACTAATACATGACACCTTCAGAGGGCGCTCCACAGTCCATGTTGCTCAGTGCACATATAACTTAAGCAAAAAACCTCAGACTTTGGCTTGAGTTGTCAGAAGATGGAGTTAGAAGGCAACCAGAGTGGCAGGGAGTTGAGAAGAGAAATCCCATAAAGGAAGGAGCTATAGCAGAAGGAGCCCACAAATATACATACAAGCCCTGCCCATATCCTTAGATTACACCTAAACTGTACATACATAAGGAAAACTTCAAGGTTCTCAGTAAAAAGCCACAGCAGTAGTCTAAAAGAAGTGAATATTTAGAGCTGCTGCACAATGACTGTTTTGGTTTTTGAGTTCAATAAATTATTTAATTACTAAACAAAGATCAATACAATTAAGAGGAAGATAAAAGAAGCTAGAAAAGTAAACACTTCCAGTTATGCAAAGGAATGGGGAAAAGTCGCCAATAATTAAAAGTAGTTGAGAGACTACGAACCTGAGGTTAACCTTATGTATATAGTGACCAAAGGAAAATATGATAATAAAATTGACTTAATGGGGAATCTATAAAACACAGAGAGCAAAACAAAACAAAAATGGAACTCTAAAACTAAAACATACAAAAAGTGAAATAAAAGTTTACAAGATAGGCTTAGATCAGAGAGAGCAGAAGAAAGCTGAAATTCGAGGCAGATCTATTGAAATAATCCAATCTGAAGAACATAAAGAAAAAACCTGTGTGGCAACATGACTTGAGATGTGGGAGCGTGAGCCAGTTGATGAGGGATCGACATGGGAGAGTGGACCAGTTTAAGTAAGTAGTCAAGCCTGCAGGGTGACGAGGATGCAGACGTAGTAAGAAGCGGCAGGTAGAATGAGTCAATCGTATGCGTATTGTAGAAAGTGTCTGTGTGGGACAGCTGTCCAGCATGAGATATTGAAGCCTAAATGAAGCATGATGGGCATCCTATCTAAAAGACAGCTTAATACAAGGTGTTGGAGCCTGAGTGAGTGATTCTACATGGGAAGCAATCTGACATGGCTTGTCAGAGCCCTGATAGATATGGAAAATACCTTCCTCTGTTGAATACATTTACTTAGGACAGTGAAAAACAAAAAACTCAAATTTTGTTTTGATTATACTCTGTGAATCATGCTTGTTTAGTGTCCTGGTTACATATATGCAGTTCATCAAATCTTTGCATCACTATTTACAGAAATGATGAATGTGGGTTTCAAAGAATAACTTTCCCTGAGTAACACATGAAAAACCCAGGACTAAAACTTACTTCTCTTAAATCACAGTGCAATGCCCTTTTCACTACTACCACACCGTGCTTTAACATCAGCCCTCCAGTTACTAATTATAAAATAACTCACTGTTAATAGATAGTAGATAGTAATAGTAATAGATAGTAAATGACTATTTTATGTTGTTTATGTTAAGTTTATGTTGAATATGTCGACTTTGTATTTTCAGCTCAAAGACTATGACAACTGCCCACTGAAGGTCAGAACAAAACCTTTCTTTTGTATGATGCTTTACAAATGCGAAAGACTTTTCATGTGCATTGCCAACCTTAATGAAAATTAACATAGGCTAATTACATTTTATTATATTTTTATTAGAGAGATGCTATTTAATTAGATAAGAATTTATAAAATATATATTTCATGACACGTATACAAGAATATTCAGCTAATAGGATGTTTCCACCAGTTTTCTAGATTAGGCTGCTCAAAATGTGAGTAGTACAGAGGTGAAAAAATATGGACTTTGAAGTCGGGAAGTTTGTTGGATAATTTAGGCATACTAATTTACTAGCTGAAATGAGGTTTGGGTTGTTACTTAAGTTACTGACTACTCCTTTAGTCAGTTTCTCAAAAGAATTAAAAACAGGATTCTAAATATTTTGAAGGTGTCTTGAGAGGGCTATTTTGGAGTGGGAAATTGTTACTCGAAAAGTGTCAGCAATTCTAAATATCTTCTCCCTAGAGATTCACTTTTATAGTATTCCCCATCCACTTTTATCATATCCTCCTATCTTCCCATTCTTTCTACACATTTCACAAGTTTCCTACCTTATTGTCTCATCACCCATTTCCCGCCAAGTACTTTTTTGGCTCCATATTATTTTATGGCTTTATGATAAATTTTCAGGTATGTTTATATATCCATGTACTGGACAGCGTGACTCAGACCAATAAAGGTGGGCAGTTTTGCTGCTCATCCTTTGACATGCATCTGCCATGTATCCAGGATTCTCATCCTGCTTTGCAGCTGTTCAAAGATTCTCAATATGGTATATTTCAGTCCCTGTATAGCAAGCTCAACTAAAACATCTTTAATATACAACTAAAGCACATTTATCTCAATTCAATTTATCTACCTCCTTAAGAAAATAGCAATCTGTTGGTCAGTGCTGAATTGTGAGAAACTGACTTGTAACCTACCCCCAAGGTATCAGCATTATAAATGATGAGTTTATTTGCTCATAATAAATAGTTTGTTTTTGTTTTTGTGGTACGCGGGCCTCTCACTGTTGTGGCCTCTCCCGTTGCGGAGCACAGGCTCTGGACGCGCAGGCTCAGCGGCCATGGCTCACGGGCCCAGCTGCTCCGCGGCATGTGGGATCTTCCCAGACCGGGGCACGAACCCGTGTCCCCTGCATCGGCAGGCAGACTCTCAACCACTGCGCCACCAGGGAAGCCCCATAATAAATAGTTTGAAATGGCAAAATTTTATGTAAGATATTAGAAGAAGCATGGTCCTTCCTGGTCAAATTATTGATTAGTAGCCACAATTTTTCTAGCATTGGTTCTGGAGGTGTAGGTGTGAGCACACATTAATTTTTAGTAGACTCTAGTAAGGTGGACAAGCTTCTTTTCCCAGAGTAACTTGACATTACCTCTATTAACATTCTTGAAGTACTTCATCTGAGAAGAAGCATACATCCACTCATCAATGGAAATAAGGCCGATAAGGGGACAAAGTGAAAAAGAGTAGATGGGAGAAGCATGTTAATATGTATGTGACCTAGTGCTTCTCCTTTATTTTTATATTCATGTACCCAGTTCTGATTTATTTGCACTTCTTTATCTAGAATCATGACGCCTCAGGCCTGGAATAGCTTCCTCCTTGAACTAACATACCTGAGTATTATGTAGTCTTCACTTCTTTCATAATAAACCATCTTCACCCAAACAACCCGTCTGAATGCACTCTTTTTTTTTGTTTGCCCATGCTTGTGTAAATTAGATTGTAAGCTTAAGAAATTCTACACCCTTTTATTTAGACTGCACAACCCACAGCGATAAGATGCTAAGACGCTATTTGAAGTAAATTAGTTGTTAGAAAATATCAGTGAAAACAGTGTAGTGCAATTTCATATGTTTAAAAGTATACACAAGGGGGCTTCCCTGGTGGCGCAGTGGTTGAGAATCTGCCTGCTAATGCAGGGGACACGGGTTCGAGCCCTGGTCTGGGAGGATCCCACATGCCGCAGAGCAGCTGGGCCCATGAGCCACAACTACTGAGACTGTGCGTCTGGAGCCTGTGCTCCGCAACAAGAAAGTCCACGACAGTGAGAGGCCCGCGCACCGCGATGAAGAGTGGCCCCCGCTTGCCACAACTAGAGAAAGCCCTCGCGCAGAAACGAAGACCCAACACAGCCAAAAATAAATAAATTAAAAAAAAAAAGCATACACAAGAATATATATTTACATTAAAAGGCATGTGCAATCTTTAATGTTTTCAGAAATACATTTTCTCCATTTTCTGCTTTTTTGTTCATGGGTACTATCTCAACATGTTTTAATTCATAAGTATGAAGGTAAGGGATCTGAAAGCAAGACTGCAGTGTGAGCACTTTTTCTTCGCGATGCCAGAGCCGAGTCGGCAGGGAAGAAAGGAGGCTTGTAATGAGTCGTAAGTAGTTGTGAGAAAAGACATCACAGACAGTTTCCTGACAGAAGCCTGAGATTTAATCACCCGAAGCTGCTTTTGCAGCTGCTGCCGAGGCGCGTTGGCTTCGCCGTCAGGGAGCGGAATGCCTGTGAAGCCCGCAGTGAAGCAAACGAATCGCTGGCAACGCGCTGCCTGTGGACAACGGAAGATGCTCACACGCCGTTTCTTTCCCTTCCGCACATTTTGATCGTGTGTTGTGTTATCTACAGAAAATACCGAGCCTGTGTATCACTACAAAGGGACATCTGGGGGAAAAGTTTGCTATTAAATCTATGGAAAGGAGGAAAATGCTCCTTCAGGGTTTAAGCTGATGGTTAGAATCTTGCCCCTAAGTAAAGCAAAGATCTATATTGATCATACATCAAGAACTTTTAAGCTTTACAGGAATACAATTAAAATATTTTCAATGAGATATCATCTCACACCAGTCAGAATGGCCATCATCAAAAAAATCCACAAACAATAAAGGCTGGAGAGGGTGTGGAGAAAAGGGAACCCTCTTGCACTGTTGGTGGAAATGTAAATTGATATGGCCACTATGGAGAACAGTATGGAGGTTCCTTAAAAAACTAAAAATAGAGCCACCATATGATGCAGCAATCCCACTCCTGGGCATATATCTGGAGAAAACCATAATTCAAAAAGAGTCATGTACCACAATGTTCATTGCAACTCTATTTACAATAGCCAGGACATGGAAGCACCCTAAGTGTCCATCGATAGATCAATGGATAAAGAAGATGTGGCACATATATGCAATGGAATATTACTCAGCCATAAAAAGGAATGAAATTGAGTTATTTGTAGTGAGGTAGGTGGACCTAGAGACTGTCATACAGAGTGAAGTAAGTCAGAAAGAGAAAAATAAATACTGTATGCTAATACATATATATGGAATCTAAAAAAAATGGTCGTGAAGAACCTAGTGGTAAGACAGGAATAAAGATGCAGACCTAATAGAGAATGGACTTGAGGACATGGAGAGGGGGAAGGGTAAGCTGGGACAAAGTGAGAGAGTGGCATGGACATATATACACTACAAATGTAAAATAGATAGCTAGTGGGAAGCAGCCGCATAGCACAGGGAGATCAGCTCGGTGCTTTGTGACCACCTAGAGGGGTGGTATAGGGAGGGAGGGAGGAAGATGCAAGAAGGAAGAGATATGGGGACATATGTATATGTATAACTGATTCACTGTGTTATAAAGCGGAAACTAACACACCATTGTAAAGCAATTATACTCCAATAAAGATTTTTTTTAAAAATTTCATTTGGTAATGGAGAGGCGATGGTAAGAATTATATAGTCTATGCAACACTGTAATACTTCCAAATATAAGCAAGCCCTTAAGTCACACTGCTTGTGTGACCTTAAATAAGTAATTTCACCTCTTAGCTGGTTTCCCAGTCTAGAAAGTGGGAAAACAACCTCCCTCTCACTGCTTTATAGAAAAGTAAATTAGATCATCTATGTAAAGGCCCTAACCTATGAAAGATACTTAAGACAAATGAGGTCCCCTTCCATTTCATAGAATTAAACCCCAGATTATCCATTCCTATACAGGGTCTCAAGATCTATTTATTATAATCTTCAGAGTTGTTTGATAAGTACTTGCAGGATTCAGGTAATATATGAAAAACTGTGTGCTCCAGTGCTCGCCTCTGCTGGGAAAATGTGGCCCTGGAGCCAGACAACAAAAGAGGGCAGAAGCAGGAGCCCATTTACAGCATTGGAAAGAAGGCCAATTAAATTTAGGATTTTCATTAATATCTCGGTTCATCTTGATAAATGCAGAATTATGTGAAATTTTCAGTATCTAGAATTACCAGAATGGTTATATTTTTTACTTTAAAGGTTTATAAAGTAAAATAATATTCATAATATTAGCTATCAGGCATGAGAATTACAATGTGCTCTGTATAATAGGTACTTTAATATGCTTTACTTTAATATACTATCACTTAATTTTCATAACTAAACTTTCACATATAGCTCTCTCTATATGACGTGTGTGTGTGTATTTGTGTGTGTATACATGCTTGCTCACTTGAGAGATGTTTTACTGAGCCAGAGAGTAAACCAGAGTATGTTTATTTTAAGAGTCCATGTTGTTTCTTTTACACTGTACTGCAGAAACATTATAAATTAGATTGAGTGTGGTGACTGAAAGCAGAATAATGCATTAAGCGTGTCTGTACCGATTTTGATACAGAAATTAATTGAGCCCCTCTCCTAGTTTAGTGTGAAAATTTGTTGCTATAGACTCATCTGTACTATCATATTCACAAGCACAAGGAAAATTCATTTATATATATCTAACCATGTACTGTCCTAAAAAAGATTTTCATTTCCATTTAAACATACAAAATCAGGCTATGAAAAACACCATGTTAAGATAGGTGGAAGTGGTACCTACAGAAATAGTCTGCAACTTTCCCAAGAAAGTAAAAGAATAATGATAATGCAGAAAGAAAACTTTTTCTACCTGTAGCTGATGGATTTAGTTAAATTTTATGTGGGCTGGGATTAAAGAAAGTAGAGTGAGATAAAGGAATTTTCTGTAGAATTTAATTGTTTTTCTACTAAACACACCATGAACAGGAACTGTAAAAGTTTGTCATCTGCTAAAATTTTCTCTTTCACTGAAGTATAATCCCAGATTTACAAGACATTATGTGCTAACCTGCTTGCTCAAAAATGTCATAAATCTAAGAAAGTGTATTCAGAGGAACAATGGTGCATATGGTAAAACTGAAGTGGTGCAGTAGCTCTGTGGTTGTCAAAAGCCACCCTCAAGAACTGGCAATGCTTAATTAAGTACAGACTGAAAACATCTGCATCTCCCCTCCTACTGCTTCCTATGACAGAATCAAAGAAAGGCCCATCTTCACGGAAAGGGTCTGTGAAAATGAAAGCTGGTATTTATGAGTCAGGGATTGGCAAATAAGGTTTCATTAAAATGACACGAGTTAGGGCGTCCCTGCTTTTATCTATGAAGAATTAACTGTAGGGAATTACCTTCCTATTGCAATAAAACAAACTAGAAAAACTGGCAAATATATGAAAAAGAGATTTCATGCTTTGTCAACAGGAAGAAACTGAGAAAGAACTGAGAACTGAGAAAAAAAGAAAAGAAAAGAAAAAAGAACTGAGAAAACTAAAGCAAAGAATTGAGGGCCACATTTGCCCCACCTGACAATCTGGAGGCAATTTCTGAGCCATACGCTAGGAAGTAGAAACTGAATGTTATGTGATGGTCTTACTCTGTTGAGGAGACGGATTGGAGTTTCAGAAGGCTTTTTTTCCTCTCATGTTTATACCCTTATAAACATGACTGCTCTTCTGGTCCTGAACAAGGTAGAGTATACACAGTCCACCTCACTTCTCCTAGTACTTATAACAAAAATGCTGGATAGCAAGATCTCATCTTTGTTTATGGCATGGATGGACCTTGAGGGTATTATGCTAAGTGAAATAAGTCAGATGGAGAAAGACAGATACTTTATGATTTCTCATATGTGGACTATGGAAAACAAACACAAACTCAAATAAATGAACAAACCAAATGAAAACAAACACGAAGTTACAGAGAACAATGTAGTTGTTACCAAGGTGGAGTGGTGGAGGGAGGACAAATGGGTAAAGGGTGTCAGCTGTATGATGATGCATGGAAACTAAATTTTTCATGGCGAGCACACTATAGGGTATTCAGAAGTAGAAATGTAATGTTGTACACGTGAAGTTCATATAGTGTTGTAAACCAATGTTACCTCAGTAAAAGTGGATACAATTAATAAAGCAAGCGAAGTGACAGAAGACTCTGAAAGGTAGAGAAAAAAAGGAACCTGGACAGAGAACTTGGGACTTGAGATGCAACACAGTGGGGAGGACAGTTTTGTTTAGTTTTTGTTTGCCTCCAATTAAAGTAGAATTTCAGTCCTCCATAACTTCACCTATTATCTTTATCAATTCATATTATTTCTCTGTGATTTTTACACAAAGAATAACTCCTCACTAATCAAGGGGAGAGAAGAGGGCCCTGGTGCAGGGTATCCTAACGTAGAACATTATTGAATGGAACTTCAGTCAATGAACCTAAGAAAGCCCTCTAGGCCTCAAAGTGCATCAGTTTCATTTATAGCAAACATGCTGTCCAACTCAACAAAACTAAATAGAGTCCTTTTTTTCTCTACTCGCAGATTCATGCTGTAACACTATCCACCCTTCAAACACCCATTTCCCATAGTCAATAGTCAATAGTGATGCATCCCACACCAAGCTGCATGACCATGGATATGTAAAGCTTTTTAAATCCCATGACCCAGCTGGGTAGATAACATAGCAGTTCACCACAGATGGGAAAAGCCCAGGCCTGAGGACAAAACTCCCCCACTGACGAAGTAGCAATGCTTAGGATGCTGACTCAGCCTCTTATGGGTAACGCACTATCCAAAGAAGATGATTGACTTTGGTGGAGGCCTAAATAAATTATGAGGGCACATTGCACATGATACTTACTGGAGCTATAATGTTGAGTTTCTGAACTGATTCCAGCTAGAGCCAATGTCTGTGGTGTACTTCAACATTACACTGTTTCCTTTGAGTTATTTTCAAATATAGTTCCAAAAACAGCATAAATGCTTGGGTTCTAAACACCAGAGAGAAAGTAGTATAGTATAAGGAGTCCTAAATTTACAGAAAGATTGCTGGGTTTTCATGCCAGGGTGGCAATTTCACATGCCATAATGACAGTAGTGGAAAATCATCAACCAGGGAAACAAAAACAAAAAACCCACACAGATGAGAACTTCATGTAGAATCACACTGGTCCTGATATCTTGTTTCTGACAGATGTTGGACCCTCTCATATGAGCTAGTTTTTTCATCTGTTGTGCGAAGGATGGCTCTATGGGACCCATGCAATCTCTGGTCAAGTGAAAGAAGGAATGAACATTGTGGAAGCCAGTATTGGTGCCCAGAATGCCAGCACCCACAGAAGGTCACCATTATTTCAACTCTACTGTGCCCACCCATGATTTCTGTATCCAGGAATAGCTCCTGCTGCCCTTGTTCTGCTCTCATCCCCTGTCACTTCTGCTTTTACTTATTGCCTTTCTTTAGCTTTCCTTTCCCCTGTCTCCTGCCTAAGTTTAGCAGGACTGCAAGGTCAGCTTTATGACTGAAAATAAGAGAGATGATTTTTTTTAAAATTTGCTATGAAGGAGATGCACAAGAAGCAGAGGGCCGTGGGTGGGTGGCCTGAGATCCTAGTATCCAGGGGGCAGAGATCTGGGGAGAAGGGAAGTCCAGTGAACGTGAATGGAGCTCAGTGGTCAACGTTTGGCATTACAGGAGAACCAAAAAACGAAAGGAAAGAACCAGGCAAATTATGAGGGCAGAAAGCACTTAGTATAATCATGGCACTCAAAGACAAAACTATTCTTAGAAACAAGACAAAAGCCTTCTTCCCTGCTGTGGGACACAGCAAGCCTGGCAGAAAGAACACCTGAGTGCTGAAGTCAGTACCTGACTTATTGCAGAGCCTGGGGAGATTACCATCCTAATAACAGAGGTCTGAAGCACCCAGCTATGTAGATTGAACATCCAGGAGGAGGAATTAAAGGAAGTCAGTAAATCACAAGCATCCACTGAATATGCAGCAATTGATTTGTGTTTGTAATTGGATTGTACATTAGGATCTGGAAAATATACTTGCTTTTATGTAAGAGTAAACATATAATATGGCAAGAATACATAAGGGCCCTTGTTTTATGACTTGATTCATAAAGTTCTATTTTGTCAGTATAGTTAGAAAAGAATGAATTATTCAATTGTATCTCTTTACTTTCACTGATTTAAACAGGAAATATCCATCTAAAGTCAAAGATCATGCCAGAAATCTGACAGTTTTCCAAAAGAATAAATCCTTAGAGAATTCATGGGAGTTATTCAATGCTCTTCTGAGCGAAGGATGCTGTGAACTGAAGAAAAGTTTCATTAACATCAGGAGTTTCATTTTTTTTTTAATTGTTTCTCTCCACGGAAATCTTTAGTAAAAGGCGAAAGATTTATGCGTTCTGAAGAGAAACCAGAGTATAGGAGTTTCATTTTTGCTTAAGTCGGTCATTCTTTCTATTCAGACAGAAGAAATCAGCATGCTCCTTTGTCCCCAAATGGAGAACTAATTGAGTTTTCTTTGAAAAATGACAGCAAAATTTGTTATTTAATTTTTCCTAAGCCCGTGTTTATTTTCAATTCCAATAAAATAATAATTTTGAACACCAAGAAAACTGAATCAAGTGGAACAGAGCGTCCCTGTAAGAACATCTACTGAGTCTCAGAGGATTTATTTGTGGACCAGATGGTAACACATCTCACGCTGACTCAGTGTTCACTTCTGATAAAACAAACTAAATTGTGAAAGTCAGAAACTGCCAAGGTTAGCTTAGCAACACTGCTAAACACGAGGAAGCAATCCTGATGCACCTGAGACACTGAGGGATTAGAAAAAAAAAAACACTCTTTTCACTTGTCATTTATCTCAGGAAAAGACTGAAATCTTATTGGGTTTGTTGAAGTCATAATTATTATTTGAAGGCTGAACTCTCTCTTATGAAACTCAAGTAATCTGATTGCATTGGAAAGGTATTAGACAAAAATCTTTTCTGAAATATACATATTTATACTTTAAATGTCAAAGGAGAAATGGGGAAATGTATGGCCATCAGGGCCCAAAATTAAATAGGAATAAATGAAATTGAATCAATATTAATTGTGTTTTCTCGATGTGAGGCACAGCAATAGGAATTTTGAAGGCTACTAAGACTATAAATCATAGTACCTGCTTTAGAAGCAGCTTATACTTTAATCTAGTAGAGAAAGGATATAAAACATCAAATTATAAATACCATACATGCTAGAAATTATAAATAATCTGTGTATAAAATGAAAGGGATAAGATGGGAAGTCCATGGTAAAGTACAAACAAAAGGTACAGTCAATTCAGAAGTAAAGAAATTATTTGAACTGTGAGTATTTCAGAAAAAAACATTTTACAACAATGTAGAATTTGAACTGAGTCTCAGAGGATGGATGGTTGTAGTGGGGGGATCTTACTTTACACATTAGATGTGCAAAAAATGTATAATTAATTATGTTATTCACGTCAATGCAGTCCATCAGCTCCAGGCAATTACTGCTTCTGTGTCAAGTTTGCATAGAAGAATCTTTGCTTCTGGTGAAACCCTATTACCTAAGTTGTCTCCTCTTTGAGGTTTCCAGAAATCAGCTCATTACCCTCTGCTGTGTGGCCACCTATCCTGGGCCCCTCTAGGGAGTTAGTAGTGCTCACCTATATTCTTGTTACCTGCTAATCTCCTTTCCCTCCCACTCATGGGCTTCCTTTCTTTTTCTCTCCCCACCCACCCTGTTCTCCCTTTACTTCCCTTAATAAATAAAAATCCCTCTCAAGGTGTTTTGCCTTCTGGAAAAAAACAAAGCTAGGAAAACCTGTTCTATGACAAGTTTCTTCTTTCCCTCTGGGAAAATAAAATTTTCCTTAGTCAAGATTCTACATGCTTGGAAACCAGCTTAGAATAGTGAGGGGAAATTAAAAGCACAGCAAAATGTAAGCAATGTCTCAACAAATTATCCTGCAATTTGTGAGAAAAGGATGTGCTGGAAAGTCTATGTTGGGGAACAAATACCCAAAGAACTGACTTGGACAGTAAGGTTTGAGAGACAATGAACAAATTAGTCTAATATCTAGAGATGATCAATTTAAATAGAAAAGAGAATTAAAATAGGAAAATATTTTTATAAATATTTTAAATTAATATTAAAGTTAAGTTGGGCAAAATTTAACAAACATTACAAAATTTAAAGAATATAAGGATAAAGGATTTATGTATAGCACTTTAGCGAATTAAGATCATTAGAATTTTAGTAGAATGATTTAATCAAAGCAATGCTTTAATTATTGAAGATAAGAAAACAGACTAGATTGAGGAAGAGAAAGACAGAAAGAAGGAAGGGTGAGTAGACAGCCTACACAGAAATGAGGTATTTACTTTTTTAGCATATTTCATTTATGATAGTTGTGTGTCGAATGTGAAATCTTATTGTAAATTAAAGTGCCATTGAGTTGATTGGCAAAGTTAGGGGCAGTTAAGTTAACGAGAAAAGGGAGTGAGAAATTAAAAGAAAAAGATAACATTGAGAAGGAATTTAGAATGCAAGTGATGTCTTGGAATTAGTATGAAGAATATGAACAATTATTCATAAGAAAATTTAAAATATAAATGATATTGCAAATCATTCATTATTCTGAGAACTTCAAGAAACACGGAGGTCGTCACACTGAAACCCACTGTTTGGAGGAGACATTTGAAAAATGAACAAGGCAGAACAAAAAGCTCTCTTTAAATAAATTATGTCTCAAATGCCAATGCCATTGGAGTGTTGAATGATGACAGTGTTTCCACATTTTTATGCAAGATGCAAATCAATTGGGCAAAAATTAATTAACTTTAATTTAAAGAAGTCATTTGCTTTAATATTGTCAGAATAAGTCACATTTTGTTGTTGAAACTTTAGGAAGCAAGTGGGGTTTAGGAGATTGCATTAAAAAAGGAGTTTTAGAAGCCTAGTAGTAGAATTAGCACTTTTTCAAAGAAAAGACAATAAACTTTATATTCTGTACACCTAAATGTTAAGGGATCTTAAAATGTTCCTTATTATAATACTCATGTAGAAATTAAAACTTCATTTGCTGTCTAAACTTGGCATAATAAAGAGTTCTTAATTAATAGACAAATATATTGTGTAAGAATGACAGTCCAGAAGCTTTGAGTACCATTGTGGCTCTGCGACCACTCAACTCTGTGATCTTAGCTCTTACATCTTAGCTTCTTGGATCTTAGCCTCACTTCATAAGCCTTATTTATTAATTTCCAATATTCCAAAATAAAAACATTTAATCTAGAACCAAAGATCATAAGCCAGATATGATGGATCTTATAGTATGTTAGAGCTTCTACAACAAAATACCCAGACTGGGTAGCTTAAAAACAACAGAAATTTATATCTCACATTTGTGGAGGCTGGAAGTTCTAGATCAGGGTTCAAGCATGGTTGAGTGAGGGACGTCTTTTGGGTTGCTGACTTCTTCTATCCTCACATGGTTGAAGGGATGAGGGATCTCAGTGAGGTCTCTTTTATAAGAACACTAATCCTGTTCATTAGGGCTTTGCCCTCATGATCTAATCACCTCCCAAGGGCCCCACCTCCTAATACTATCACTCTTGGGGATTAGGGTCCAACATAGGAATTTTGGGGGAACACATTCAGATCATAAGACATGAAAAAAGTGATATCGTTTTGCCCATGGTGTTAATTTAAAAAAAATTCCAACACCAAAGAAAAATTTTCATGAAAATCTAGAGGTATAGCTCCTTTAGTTGTTATAGTTGTTTTACAATATTGTGTTAGTTTTAGGTGTACAGCACAGTGATTCTGTTATACTAGGTTGGCCAAAAAGTTCATTCAGGTTTTTCCATAGCTGTTAAGGAAAACCCAAACGAACTTTTTGGCCAACCCAATATATATTTATATATCACTGAATATATATATTCTCTTTTAGATTCTTTTCTGTTATAGATTATTACAAAATATTGAGTATAGTTCCCTGTGCTGTATAGTAAGTCCTTATTGGTTATCTATTTTATATATAGTAGTGTGTATATTATGTCAATCCCAAACTCCTAATTTATCCTTCCCCCTGCCTTTCCCCTTTGGTAATAAGTTTGTTTTCTATGTCTGTCAGTCTTTTTCTGTTTTGTAAGTAGTTTTATCTGTATCATTTTTTTTAGATTCCACATATAAGCGATCTCATGTTATTTTTCTTTCTCTGTCTGGCTTACTTCACTTAGTATGATAATCTGTAGGTCCACCCATGTTTCTGCAAATGGCATTATTTCATTCTTTTTTACGGCTGAGTAATATTCCATGGTATAAATATACCACATCTTCTTTATCCATTCATCTGTCAGTGGACATGTAGGTTTCTTCCATGTCTTGGCTATTGTAAATCGTTCTTCAGTGAACATTGGGGTGCATGTATCTTTTCAAATTATGGTTTTCTCTGGATATATGCCCAGAAGTAGTATTGCAGAGTCATATGGTAGCTCTATTTTTTGTTTTTTAAGGAACCTTCATACTGTTCTCCACAGTGGCTGAGCCAATTTACATTCCCAACAAGAGTGTAGGAAGGTTCCTTTTTCTCCACACCCTCTCCAGCATTTGTTATTTGTAGACTTTTTGATGATGGCCATTCTGACCAGAGTGAGATGATAGCTCATTGTTGTTTTGAGTTGCATTTCTCTAATAATTAGTGATGTTGAGCATCTTTTCATGTGTCCTTTGGCCATCTGTATGTCTTGTTTGGAGAAATGTCTATTTAGATCATTTGCCCATTTTTTAATTGTTTTTTGATTTGTTTTTTTGACACTGAGCTGTCTGAGCTGTTCGTATATTTTGGAAATTAATACCTAGTTGGTCACATCATTTTCAAATATTTTCTCCCGTTCTGTTGGTTGTCTTTTTGTTTTCTCTATGGTTTTCTTTGCTGTGCAAAAGTTTTAAGTTCAGTTAGGTCCCATTTGTTTGTTTTTGTTTTAATTTCCATTACTCTATGAGACAGATCCAAAAAAATATTGCTGCAATTTATGTCAAAGAGTGTTCTGCCTGTGTTTTACTCTAGGAGTTTTAAAAGTATCTGGTTTTACATTTAGGTCTTTAAGCCATTTTGAGTTTATTTTTGTGTATGGTATTAGAGAATGTTCTAATTTCATTCTTTTACATATAGCTGTCCAGTTTTCCCAGCATCACTTGTTGAAGAGACTGTCTTTTCTCCATTGTATATTCTGGCCTCCTTTGTCATAGATTAATTGACCATAAGTGCATGGGTTTATTTCTGGGCTTTCTATCCTGTTCCATTGATCTATCTATATGTTTGTTTTTGTGACACTATCATACTGTTGCAGCTTTGTGGTATAGTCTGAAGTCAGGGAGCCTGATTCCTCCAGCTCCATTTTTCTTTCTCAAAATTGCTTTGGCTATTCAGGGTTTTCATGTTTCCATATAAATTTTAAAATTTTTTGTTCTAGTTCTGTGAAAAATGCCATTGGTAATTTGATAGGGATTGCACTGAATCTGTAGATTGCCTTGGGTAGTATAGTCATTTTGAACATTACTGATTCTTCCAGTCTAAGAACATGGTATATCTTTCCATCTGTTATTGTCATCTTCAATTTCTTTCATTAGCATTTTATAGTTTTCGGAGGACAGGTCTTTTGCCTCCTTAGGTAGGTTTATTCCTAAGTATTTCTTTTTGATGGAATGCTAAATTGGATTGTTTCCTAAATTTCTCTTTCTAATCTTTCATTGTTTGTGTATAGAAATGCAATAGATTTCTGTGTATTCATTTTGTATCCTTCAAATTTACTGAATTCATTAATGAGCTCTAGTAGTTTTCTGGTAGCATCTTTAGAATTTTCTATGTATAGTATCACAGCATCTACAAATAGTGACAGTTATACTTCTTTTTTTCCATTTTGGGTTCATTTTATTTCTCTTTCTCCTCCGATTGCCATGGTTAGGACTTCTAAAACTATGTTCAATAGAAGTGGTGAAAGTGGACATCCTTTTCTTGTTCCTCATCTTAGAGGAAATGCTTTCAGCTTTTCACCATTGAGTATGATGTTAGCTGTGGGTTTTCATATATGGCCTTTATTATGTTGAGGTAAGTTCCCTCTATGAGTCTTTCTGGAGGGTCTTTATCATAAATGGATATTGAATTTTATCAAAAGGTTTTTCTGCATCTATTGAAATAATCATATGGTTTTTATTCTTTAATTCGTTAATATGGTGTATCACACAGATTGATTTGCAGATATTGAAAAATCCTTGCATCCCTAGGGTAAATCCCACTTGATCATGGTATGATCCTTTTAATGTATTTTTGGATTCAGTTTTCTAGTATTTTGTTGATGATTTTTGCATCTATGTTCAACAGTGATATTGGCCCATAATTTTCTTTTCTTGTGGCATTTTTGTCTGGTTTTGGTATCAGGGTGATGGTGGCCTCATAGAATCAGTTTGGAACTGTTCCTTCCTCTGTAATTTTTGGAATAGTTTCAGGATGGGTATAACTGTCCTCTAAATGTTTGATAGAGTTTGCCTCTGAAGCTATCTTGTCCTGGACTTTTGTATGTCGGGAGTTTTTAAATTACAGTTTCAATTTCAGTACTGGTGATTGTTCTACTTATATTTTCTATTTCTTTCTGGTTCAGTCTTGGGAGATTATACCTTTCTAAGAATTTGTCCATTTCTTCTAAGTTGTCTATTTTATTGGCATGTAGTTGCTTAGTCTCTTATGGTCCTTTGTATTTCTGTGGTGTTGGTTTTAACTTCTCCTTTTTTATTTCTAATTTTATTGATTTAGGCCCTCTCCCATTTTTCTTCATGAGTCTGACTAAATGTTTATTAAGTTTGTTTATCTTTTCAAAGAACCAACTTTTAGTTTCATTGATCTCTTCTATTGTTTTCTTCACATCTATTTCATTTATTTCTGCTCTGATCTTTATGATTTCTTTCTTTCTACTAGGGTTTTATATGTTCTTCTCTCTTTGGTTGCTTTAGGTGTAAGGTGTAAGGTTAGGTTGTTTACTTGAGATTTTCTTGTTTCCTGAGGTAAGATTGTATTGCTACAGACTTCCCTCTTAGAACTGCTTTTGCTGTATCCCATAGGTTTTGGATCATAGGTATTTTTGGATCTAGGTATTTTTTTATTTCCTCTTTGATTTCTCCAGTGATTCCTTGGTTGCTTAGAAGCACATTGTTTTGCCTCTACCTGTTTGTGTTTTTTGCATCAGAAAATATGCTTGATGTGATTTCAATTTTCTTAAATTTACCAAGGCTCACTTTGTGGCCCAGCATGTGATCTATCCTGGAGAATGTTCTATGTGTGCTTTAAAAGAATGTGTATTCTGATGCTTTTGGAGGGAATGCTCTATAAATATCAATTAAGTCCATCTGATCTAACTTGCCATTTAAGGTCTGTTTTTCCTTAGTGATTTTCTGTATGGACAATCTGTCCAGTGATATAAATGTGGTGTTTAAGTCCCCCACTATTATTGTGTTATTGTCAGTTTCTCCTTTTATATCTGTTATCATTTGCTCCTATATGGAGGTGCTCCTATGTTGAGTTCATATAAATTTACAATATCTAAATAATATATAGATTTAATAGAATTCTAATAGAAATTACAGTGGTTATTTTAGAACTTGAATAATTATGAAAAATATGAACATTCTTCAGGAAAAACAATAGGCAAAATAAATGAAAATTGTTTTGAAAAAAATGAAATAGGAAAGTTTTTTTTACTATATGGTAGTCAAGCTTGTTATAAGGCATGGTAAGTGAAACAAGGCTGTAGGGATGCATGAAAAGACACTCATATCAGACAAATGAGAAGCAGACCCTAATATGTATAAACATTTCACATATGATAAAGGAAATATCACAAGCCAGTAGAAAAGGAGTGGCATTTTCAATAAATTATATGTAGATCATTGGCATTTTGCAGGGTGAAACATACAAACAGGAAAGTGTCTCATCTCCCATCACCTATCAAAATTAATTCAAAATAGATAAAAGCAACATGAAATAAAAAATTAAGGAGCACCAGTATACATTATAAGGGAACATTTGGATGGGGTACATATAATAAACTTTAAATGAATTACAAAAAAGCATTAAAAAGGTAAAATTGTTACTTTATTCAAATGCACATAAGAATAATAGTAACAATATTAAGATAAAATCAATAGAATAAAATATAGCAAAATATTGGTTGATAATAAAAATATGTAGAATACTTGTCAAATTTGTAAGAAAAATTTCAAAAGGAATAAAACAAACTAATGTACAAGCAATCCATAGAAAACAAAATACAAACTAATTATTTTTAATCTTCAATAATATTCAGAGAAATACAAGTTAAATAGCATTTTTCACCCATAAAATGTTCTAAGATTTAAAGTCATCACATTCATAGATGGTATGGACAAGTAAAATGAACGTTCTATGAATATTAATTGGTTGAACTAACCTCAAAAACAAGTTTTAAATTATTTAGCAAACATTTTAAAGTATTCATCTCCTTTAATGCCACCATTCTAATTCTAGGAATCTATCCAAAGGAAATAATCAAAAATATGAAAAAATTTGTACACATAAGTATGCCATTTTGCTTATTACATTTTATGATGGCAAAATATTGGAAATAACCAATATTATACAGTATATATACATATATACATATATATATACTATATATAGTATATATAGTATATATATATTATATAGTATAGCACCATTCAATTATATTTTAAAAAATGTGTACAAATAGGAAAAATATCTGAATGAATCACATCAAAATGTTCATAGGATACTCCCTATAATGGGATGTTCAATGTTTCTAATATTATTAGAAATGTTTCTAATATAGTTCTATAAGTATCACATCACATTATAAGTATACATATTATGATGTATAATTCAGTATTTCTAATAAGATTATGGATTACTTTTATCTCATAAAAACAATAAAAGTTACCTAAACTTGAAATAAATTTAGTTACATTTTATTTATTCATTTGAGAAAGGATTCAATAATTAAATACGAAAATGGATCTCCTGTTTGTTCTAAACAATTAAGAAGCCAAATTTCCAGAATATAAAAACATTGTATTTAGGTTTTTTTCTGTTAAAAATTTTGGATTATTTATAATTTCTTTTCACAATCTCTTTAAATCAGAATAATTGAAGTCTTTTAATTTATATAATTCATATATTTAACAAGTTTGTTAATTTATGCATTTTTGTGTTTCACTATGTTTTAAATGAGGACAATAATTAGCTAACTGGACTACAGGTAATTAATAATTTCTTTTCTGTTACAAAGCTGGTAAAAATAATTAAACTGAATTTATTGATCCAGCAAAAATTCCAAGCATCTATATCTTTTTCTCTGTGTTTACAAATACCATTTTTTGAGCCATGCATTATCAAATTAGGTTAATGGTATATAACATTCTTTAAATCAAATAAATGGATCCTATACACTCTTATACTCTTCCTTGTTTATAAAACAGTTTTATATTTTCTTGTCCAAAGATAGGTTTTGAATCACAGATAAATATGAATCACAGCATACTTTTCTAGAAATGAAATATATTTTATTTAAATTTTGGAATAAATAAGTCTTTCAGCATTCACATTATTAACCTTTCATTACATGTGACCCTTAGCATGAACAAAGGAGAAATTCAAAGGACCTCCATAACCCTAAACTTCAAAGCATCAAGAAACAAACTTTACCCCAAAATTGTCTTGGAGACAAAAGTGCGGCATCACAATCTTTCTTCTGCTTCTTAGAAACATTTAATTTTTGCTTTGTCACTTTTTGATAAAATAGTAAACTATGATTCTCTAATTAAACCACAGGAGAGTATGTCTGTGAATTTATATGACAAATATTCTATTTATTTTTTATTGTTTTGTTCTACTAATTATTATTATTACTGATTCTGAAAAGCCATTCTCATTTCTAAAGTACTTAACACAAAGTTCATTAATAACAAGTTCATTATCTACCATATAAAATTATATACACAAGGAGAAATAAACATTTAGAGAAGTTCAGACACATATAGCATAAACTTGAAAATGAAATATGTCATTGGAAGATGTATATAGATACAACATTTGAATAAATAATATAAACAGAAGGTTGAAGCCTATAGTTACGGAATTCTATTCATAATCAAATCCAACTGAAGTTTCCCCAGGGCCACTAAGATCATGAATTATATTTCAGACATCAGACCATTGATAAACAGTGACAATATGTTAAAACAGATTTTCAGTGGATCAAGCCCTGGGAATCACCAACGACTGATTCTAGGGGGATGAATGTGTCATGACAGAGCACTGTAATTCTTCTCCATCTAATAAGATAAAGGGCATACTCAAGAGTGCATAAATCTTTTTGTGGCTGTTTCATTTTTATTATATCTACTAGGATGGGAGTACCTTGGACAGTGTTTTCGTTAACCAAAGGAAATATTACAGTAGTTAAATAACAAAAGGGGATATTTATTTGACAAAAGCAGGGTATTGACTTATATTAAACTATGATCAAGAGCAAACTCCAATGGTTATTGGAATTAGAAAAATCAATAACAAGGTAGAAAATACATTAAAAAATGTACCCTCAGTAAATGCCTAATGTAGCATACAATGTGGCTGAGTAAACATAATAAAATTGTTTCACACTCTAGCTGTTCTAAATGTATCAAGAGTAATATTTTTATCAGATAATGTAACAGCATTGATAAATTCATTTATTTTCTCTGGGGGAAAAGTTTAAATTATATTCTCTGAATTCCATATACAGTCAAAGATCAGAAATTAATAGATTCTATGATAATTTATTTGGAACTGTAAATTAAGTACCTTTTGCCTTTCTTATTTTTCTTTTACTATACTTCTTGCTTTTGGATAGCATACTCATTGGAGATTTGTTTTGAAGCTATTACGATAACTAGAAGTAGATACACTGTAAAAAGTGTCCTATGTCTGATAAAGAGCTCACATAGATTGATTAGCACTTTAAAAAGGGTATTTGGAAAATCTACCATAACTATGTTGATTCTTTAACCTGTCCTGTGTACTTACAAATAATCGGCATTGTTTGTGTAAAAAATTCCATGATTCTTTTAAAAACTAATTATCCCCCCATCTGTTTACTTTTGACTTTCGGTACTGTAATAACTCTAGAATTATTTGTATTCTTAATATTTGTTTTATAAGCCAACATTTAAGCAGTGAAAAGAATACTTTGAAATATTGTTAGGAATATTCTATATTCAGATTTTAAATCTTTATTATTTTAATAAGAATTTTATCAGGTGATGGAAAAATTTTTTGCCTATATTGGAAGCCGAGAAATAAAGTGCTTTTCTTCTGTACCAAAATCTTGTTCAAAGAAAACCTGATTCTATAATTATTGTAGTATTTTTTGCAGACCATAGGCTAACTTTGTGAGAACAACTCCTTCATCTTCATTATACATCTTTTTCCGAGGATAGATAGTAAGTACTAGCATACTTTTTATGGGAAGCTATTGTTGACAGCAAGTTTAAAAGCCAGGAGTGGGGCTTCCCTGGTGGCACAGTGGTTGAGAGTCCGCCTGCCGATGCAGGGGACACGGGTTCGTGCCCCGGTCTGGGAAGATCCCACATGCCACGGAGCGACTGGGCCCGTGAGCCATGGATGCTGACCCTGCGTGTCCGGAGCCTGTGCTCCGCAACGGGAGGGGCCACAACAGTAAGAGGCCCGTGTACCGCAAAAAAAGAAAAAAAAGCCAAGAGCAAGAGAAATCACATAGTACTAAATTATTCTGATATTTTGTGTCACCAGTGGTGCACTAAATATACAAGTAATGTTTTGTGGCTACATATCTTTACCATAAACAGACTATTATTGTACATAACTCCAGTTTATATGTGTTTAATTTAATAAACTATTTTGAAAGTTTTATGAAACAAATATTGCCCCAATGATAAGATATTTGAAGACTGCTGGAATGATTATAGCTGGAAGAAATTTAAAAGTGTGAAAGATATTACACCCTCATATTGTGGAATATACTGTGAGGCTATGCATGTATCTTGCTTCTGAAATATTTTCATACTAATTTGAGCATTCATCACTGGATCTTGCATTTAGCCATTATTACTGTGGTGTCCTAATGATGCTTTTCTAGCTCCCTTATTTGTTCTATATTTATTGATTAGAATTCTTCTGTGAGGATGATTTATCTCTTCTCCCTTATTTATTTATGTATTTATTTATTTAATCGTTTATATTAGTAGGGACTCATGGACGTTTATTTTATTTTTTGTCATTATCCAATACTATTGTTATTCTTTTCCTCACATTGTTTCCGGTTTAGCCATTGGAGGCTCTCCCAGTAGGCTCCGTTGTCCTTTTGCCCTACCTACCCCTTTGTGTCCTCCCTTCTCTTTTCCCACTGTCCCTGTCTCCCTCCCTCTCTTCCTGCCTTCCTTCTATCCTTCTTTTCTTTCTTTCTTTCAGTACTTTCTGTACTTGCTGGCACTACAAGATGTTTCAGGCATATCTTTTATTTCCCCTGCCAACAGCACTAGAGTCAGCAATTTTCCCAAAGATCTCTGATTCTTTTTATTCAATAATGGTATTTTGAAAGAAATATCTAGGTATGTGTATGTGTCCTTACCACTGGGGTATCACTGCTTCTAGACCCTCTCAGTCAACAGAGCTAGACACCACATATATGTATACTAGCTCACATACACACATATATTTAAACGTATACCTATCTCTGTATGTATTAAAAATAAACATACATTCATATTGATATGTCTGATTCTAATCCAGAACATTCGTGTCTATTCCAGCACTCCCAACTTGCTTATTTTATTGTACCTTATTGTAAAAGAGAAATCTGGCTCTCATCTATAATATTTTTTACCTATTAATTGAAACATACTATACATATAAAGTAGAATCAGAATTGCTAAATGGTAGCCCTGTGACAAATTTTCCAACTAGAGTACAATTTTCGTTCACAGTTCTTTATGTTTTTAGCCTTATAAGATCTGAGAAAACTTTAGCCTTATAAGATCTAAGAAAACTTTTCCAGAGTTGCGTAGTTTAGCTCATTTCTTCCCCACCCACTTCTGTGAGCTTATGTCATATATTTGCAATAGGGTTAGATTTGTCACAATCTGCATTCCATCCTGCCTTCCCTACATCCTGATTCTTTTTTTTTTCAATTTGAATACAGTAAGTCACTGTTTATAGTGTATAGTTCTATGGGTTTTGACTAAAGAATAGTGACACATCTACACAGTAATATAATGGGATAGTCCCATAACCCTACAAATTACATTTTGATGTCCCTTTGCATAGAAATATTCCCTTTCCCCCATCTCTTGGAAAGCCCTGATATATTTCCTTTTCCTACAATTCTGCCTTTTCCAGAAGACCACGTGAATGAAACAATATAATATGTAGCATTGGGGGTCTTTATAATTCTTGTCTAAAATTGCAAAGTTCAGGGAAGTTATACAAAAAGTAAACTGAACATCTAGGGTGCTGTACATGCAGGACATCATCTTGCCTATACCATCTGTTTTTGAACAGATTTTTCTTCCTCCCCTCATTCTATATATTTTATTTTTTCAACAAAGTTGCAATAGTCAGCATGTTGCAGGAAGTCAAGTTTCTGTTTGAAGTTTATGCTGTCTAGATGAGACTAGAGATGATGATAAATGGTATGAATAGGTTAATTTTTTTCCAAGAAATTTTATGCATCTTCTTAGAAATTAAGTCTCAAAACTAGAATTCATTCTTCAAAGTTTTGACAAAATTGGGAATTCTTCCCACTTTTGAAATTCTGATAGTCATGGATGATTTTCTACTAGTAGCAGAGGTCGCATTTTCTTATCTAATAGTTTGACTCAACCAGAGTTTAAGAGTTTGTAAGATAAGTCCTACTGAGTGATGGTAATATTCTCATTGAGGTAACTGAACAAATGAGCCAAGCTAGGGGGTGCTGCTCAGTTCATGAGGCTTCTTTGTATCTAATTGAACTAGAGGGCATGCTGGCTACAATGGTTTTGAAGAATGCCCTGTTCCTCCACACCCTTCTAAATACGGACCCTCGCCAAGTTCAGGCCTCCAAGTCTGTGGGGAATCCAGAGACCTGGGTCTGAGTGCCAGAAGAAAACCCATAACAGTGTTTCTGAGCTGTTAGCTTCTGGGGAAATAGATTGAGGATCATGTCTTTTTATCTAAGTGACTTCTTTCAGTTATTATTACTTTTTTCTGGTTGTAGATGTTACTTAGCACTATACTGGCTGTTGATATTTTCTTTTCTTAAGAACCATGTTCTTGGGACCTCCCTGGTGGTCCAGTGGTTGAGACTCCGTGCTTCCACTGCAGGGAGCACAGGTTTGATCCCTGGTTGGGGAACTAAGATCACGCATGCCACGCGGCCAAAAAAGAACCATGTTCTATTCACAGTTTCAACTTCCTGTGTGTCAACCCCTCTTGACTGCCCCTCTGACCTTGGGGGTCTTTATGGTAATTGTAGCTTCCTGCCCTCTGGTGATTAAATACCACCTCCTGGCCTCCTGGCCAGGCCATCATCTTCATGGATATCAATGAGCCCAGCTCTGTGTTCACCTCTCCCGCTCTTAACTCATGTCTGTAGAGGAGAATCTCCAATAAACATCTTAGCGATGCTGAGTGTCCCTCTCACCAGTACATTCCTGATGGCCTTCATTGAATAGTGCTTTGTCTGGCCCTCTGGTGGAACACAATCTATTGGTGGGTGTTCTGGCCTCAAATTCACCCCAGCAGACTTAAATGTTTTGGCCACCCTGATCGAGCACCCGCAGAGCTTCCTACCAGGTAAACTCACCTGGCTTCTGCCTGTAGGTTCTGATCCTTTCAATTCCTCTTTCCTCTCATATCAAGTGCAACATGTCCCCCATCAGGTTATGGTGGGACCTATTCCTAGATAAGGGCCTAACAGCCAAAAGAGTAGGTGGGTGAAACTTCTGAGGTGGATACATGTTCACTTGAGGAAAAACTCTGCGGCATTTTCCAGTACAGAAGTGCTATCTCTTATTTAGAAACAGGTGGTGGTGGGCACCTTTCCAAGATCTGAGGGTCCAGGTGGTTTACAAAGCCAGTATCCTCGGGAGCAACCATCTACATATCAGCATCCATGTTACAGGGTCCCAAGTTTTTTTCCCTCCTGGTGCCCTAACGTTAGCGTAACAGACCTGCAGTGGCTAAGATTTAAACATCTCTGTGTGACTCTAACTTATAGGGTTCACAAAGTTCCAGAACTAAGTTTTTGTATCTAATTGCCCTGACTTGGAGTAGATGAATAACTCTGAAATAATCCCCATTACCAGGAAAGCAAGATATTTCCACTGAACAGGTCAGGGTCATGCACATTGGAGTCACAGCAGGAGTTGGCATCACTTGAAGCACATGTGCAGACAGTGGGGGACGATTCCTTATTTCCAAGCAAAATCCAGGTACTGTTTCTATAAAAGGAAGGTAGTGCTAAGTAGCAAACCTACAAATATCAAAAGAAAGCATTACCATAGATTGATTCCTATTTATTAAAATATTTATACCTTCTGAGTTATTTGGAATCAAAATGAGCATTAAAAAAAAGAAAGAATACCTTAATAAAACACCAATTTGGGGCAGCCAAACCTCATGTCTTAGATCCAAAAATGTTCTTTCACTTGCAGTCCTTCCACTTGTCTTCCAGAGCCTAGAACACCTGACTCTTCGGGAAACTGGAGAATGGAGGGAAGAGCCTCATTTATAGAAAGACTTTCACTAGTGGTTTATCCATTCGTTCAAGGAAACCAGCTTTGAGCCTACTATGTGATAGCGGCGCCGAGCTGAATATGTAGATCTAGACTCATAATCTCAGTCCCATTGCTGGCAGAGCTCTCAGGCAGCCCAGAGGGTATGCATGAGGAAAGAAAAGAAACTCCAGGAAGGCAGTGAGAGCGGACAGGTGGCAGTGATTAAGGACAAATTATGCCGAGGCCAAATGACAGTGTAATACTGTGCTAATAATTATTATCATTACATGAAGCGTTGGAGTAACGGTGACTATTCCCACCCACTGTGCTAAGAAGCTGGGAGTAGATGCCCTAGTGTGTGACTATAATCAACTTTGGAGCGCTCCGAAACCCGCCCTCCGTCGTCGCCTCAGAGACTCGCACCCACTTCCCAGGCGGCGAGACTGGGTTGTTCCTTAGCGACCGCCACCAACTTGCCCGCAACCTGCCCGGATCCGGCTGACCAGAGTGGGACGCCCGGGACGCCACGCCCAGGCCGACGGCAGGCCCGCCGGTGGGGCCGACGCGGGTGCGAGGCAGGTGGATGGAGGAGCCTCCGGCTCCCGACTCCCGCCCCCTCCTCCTCCCCTTTCCCGGGTGGGCCAGCGCGCGCGGGCCGGGAGCGGGGAGGCGGCCTGAGGGCGGCGACGGCGGCGGCGCGGCCGGGCGGGTCCTGAGGCCACGGAGCGCGTCGGAGCGAGCGCACGAGACCCGCGGCGCGCCTGCGCTCCCGTACGGGAGAGGCGCCCACCGGCCGCAGCCGAGGGAACCAGGGAGCGCCAGGGGTAGGGCCGCCCTCGCGTCGCCCCCAAGAGCCGCCCGAACGGCGGGGCCGCCGCGAGGAGCCGCGGAGGCCGAGGACCCGGGAAGGAGGACCCCGCGGACGCTCGCAGCCCGAGGGAACCACCAGGGACCGGGCGGTCCTCGGCGACTTGGAATGCGGACTCCAGAGGCGGCGCGCACGGTCAGGGCAAGTTTCTCGCGGTTCGAAAAGAAGGAGTCCTGCAACTGACACTCATTTTATTTAACTAGCTTTTCCTCTCTTATTTAAATAAGTTTATTTAGACCAAGAGGAAATGCTTCCCTGGAGTATTTGGGGTTGAGAACATTGTCCTGAAAGTTTTTGTATGCTGAGGTTATTTTTGTATGTATATTTGTTAACTTCCTATCTAATTAGAAATCCTTAAAATATTCTTAAAGGCGCATTACAGGATCGCTGTGGCGCTTGGGCATCTTGTTATCAAGTTAGTTAGAATCTGTCTTCCAGGTGTGGGATCAAAGCCAGTCCCTCGCGGATGGGTTTTGCTTATTAGGCTTTTGCGCGCTGAGTCTCACCAGGTTCTTAGATCTTGTGTGGCTGATTTGAGTAACGTGCTACCGCGAGGTTATGGGGCCTCTACCAGTGTACGTGCTTGTGAAGTTTGTTTCCAAAGGGAAACAGGTGGGGATGGATCGTGCAGTTCTCTGCTCTGTCCTGCCTGGCTGAAAATTTTCTCACGTGCCGATATTAGCTGCTTGAAGTTTAACTTCAGGTAAGTGTGTCTATCCAAAAATAATGACTCGTAAACATGTTAACTTTAAAAGAAATGAAACACTTTTCTCTTAAGTTTAGTTACTGAGACAAAGTTGACCAAGTAACTAGTTTTGTTCTTTTAGTTGAAATCATTTAAATTAAATACAGAACAAAACAAACACCTCTTATCACTGTGAGTTATCTGTGTCTCTTTTTGCAGCATTCCAGCGTTGAGAAGTGGGGAGCAACCCCTTTTAATTTTGATCTTCATCAAAAACTTGTTATTGCCTCTTCAGTAGGTTTGTTAAACAAGCTAAGTCTTCCATTGCTTGAGGGACTAGAATTGTGTAACATATCAGGGATTCCTGCTCGACATAATGTATTTTAATATCTTTTTCAATTAGTTCCTCTTACTGGGAACTTATTTGAATCTCAAATTTAGTTAGGATTGAAGTTTTACTTCTTTTATAAACAATTGTAATATAGCAACATATGCAATCTGGAAGGATTTTGAGGAAAGCACTTTAAAAAACTGGAAATATCTACATTGAAATACTAATACTTAAATACTGAGACAAGTGAAACTGATCAAACACTTAAGCATCCTTTCTTTGCCCTTAGCAAGCCATACTGGAGCAGAATACCTTTTAAGAGGATTTCTCAAAAGTCTACATAAAACATGCATTTTTAACTTTCCTGGACTTCAAATATAAAGTAGAGATCTTTAAAAACAGGACTATACATGCCAAGAGGCTTCTCTAACAAAGCTTATCTCTTTTTCTCCTATTCCCACAGTATCTGCCTTCCCCATGATATGCTAACTAGTTTTACGTAAATGCTCTTAACAGGAAAAATAGGAGGACATCTCCTCACATATGTAAAATCTTGACCCAAAACTGGTCTCAGTTTAAATTTTTATTTAGCATCTTTAAAAAGAAGGGATTTTAAAATAATAAAATCTTAAAACAACACTTGCATTTTTGTGAAGAGATTTGTTATTACTTAATTTTGTTGATTTACAATAAGGCATTTCCTTTTAGCTATTTCTTGGGGGTGGGAAATAGTATTTCTGAAAATTATGGCAAATATCTGAGTAATTTTGATAAAATGAAAGTTATTTTTAATGATAGATGGGAAAGTATTTTAATCTTTTTACTGGACCATATATCATACAGGTGAAGTTTATTATGAGCTGAAATTGAAATATACAATGGTTGAGATGGGTTTGGGGAAATTGTAACTTTAGATTTTTTTTTAATTCGGGGAATGTTTAACTTTCTTGCAGTCAGGGTGTGCCTTAGCTGCCCTTTGGTGATGAGGGCCAATTCACAATAACTTACAGCTGCGACTCCTCTGACACCCACTCCACAAACTTCAGGTCTTTCTCAAGGTAAAGTGCCATTTTTATTGTAATCTTTATGTATTTTTCAATTGTTTAACGTGTTTAAAACTGTGCTGTCATATTAATTCGGTTCCTAGCTTTATTTTTATTGATTGATTGATTGATTGCGGTACGCGGGACTTTCACTGCTGTGGCCTCTCCCGTTGCGGAGCACAGGCTCCGGACGCGCAGGCTCAGCGGCCATGGCTCACGGGCTTAGCTGCTCTGCGGCATGTGGGATCTTCCCGGACCGGGGCACGAACCCGTGTCCCCTGCGTCGGCAGGTGGACTCTCAACCACTGCGCCACCAGGGAAGCCCCTAGCTTTATTTTTTATGTGTCACTGACAGAGTTTCTGAGTGATGTCTGCCTAACTCCATGTTTCCCATAGGCCTTGTAGTTTATATTGCAAGATTTTTTCAGTTTGGTGACTTTTTTTTAGCACTGCATGTGTTAGATTATAGCAGAACTGCCTGTATATGTGCCTGTATATGTTTATATAGCTACTTTATTATGTATGTTCTGAAATGTATCATTTATGGGATAAATAATGTAATTATAACTATTGTAATGCTGAGATATATCTGTTTCAGTTATCGCTGTATATCAAACAATTCTGGAACTTGGTAACTCAAATTAAAATTAAATTAAAAGCTTAAATGAAAAGCTTAGTAGCTTTTAATATCTCTCATGGTTCCGTGGCTTGACTGGGCTCAGCTGGGCAGTTTGCGGCTGCCCTCACTTGGGGTCTCATGTGGTTATAATCAGATGGCAGCTGGGGCTGGAGACGTCTGAGGTCAGCTAGTAGGTTATGATGACAGTGTGTCCCTCTCTCTCCAAGTAGCCCCAGGGCTGGTGTCTCCATGTGTTATCCCTAACAGAGTAGCCATATTTCTTATATGGAAACTCAGGGTCATCAAGAAGCATAAAAGTGGAAACCGTCGGGCATTCTTAAGCCTTAGACCTGGATCTGCACAGCAACACTTTCCCCACCTCCAGTAGGCTAAGCAGTTACAGGGCATCCCTGACTCTAGAGATGAGAAATCAGCAGTATCCCTTGATGGGGAAAATAGCAAAGCATCTGTGACTGTCTTTAATCCACTGCAGTATTCTTCACTAACAGTTTTTTAGATGAATATCGTTAAGATTTCAGAGCCAGAAGATTCTTAGCAATCATTTAATCTAACATCATCAATTTACATGAAAGGGTATAGGAGCAAAGTATCACAATAAAAGACCTGGAGCTATAACCCTCTCTTATTGTTTTAAATTTCTCATAACCCATGGAAATCTGCTGGGATATGGCAGGTAATAAATATATACTTGCTGAAATAGAAATTCATTAGTAAATAAAACCTAAGCTTCTGATAATATTCCACGTAAAGGAGCACCCATGTTTCTAACTAACTTATTAGAAACATGCTTACATTTTCCAAAAGGCACTAAGACTTGAGAATTATTTTAAATGATAGCAGAACAAGATATTTCTGGATATCAAGGAAGATTAACTATTTTTAAATAATTACTGTGCCTTCTTCAAACACACACATACACAAACACAGAGAAATAGAATTTTACAAGACAGTGAATCTAAGATAAATCTTCTGTTCCTAAGGAATATATGGCATCCTTGTGGTCTAATACCAAGTTCATTGTGCCTTAGGTAATGTTTGACCCCTCACATTCATCTCACTCCAAAAGTGTCCTTAAGAGACGTTTTTGTCAATAATGTGTAAATATACATTTACTGTGTAAATGTGCACTTCTTACACAATAAATTAGGATGAGGAAACCTGTTTTTATTAACAAAAGGTTACTCTTCTAATGAAAACAAGAAGGATGATATTCTTTCATGCCTGAATTTAAAAATACATGTACTCAGAAAACTCATTATATGTACAACATAACAGGGAAAAAAAAATCTATTGGTTTAAGTGAGGCACATAATGAACTGTTTTCAAACTTTCCTGACCTTCAGTATGTCTATCCATCTCAGTTTAGCTCCCCCCACCCCCTTTCTTTTAAACTGGTGTTATCATCTTCTAATGTTTACATCAATTACCCCAATTTAAAGACACCAGTGGAATTCTACTCCTCTATGTTTTCTCTTTTAGCTCCTTTCTTTCCCTCCTAGGTGTTTTAATTCTGATAGCAATTATTCTTTCATCTTCTTTATTTATAAATGTTTTCTGTATTCCATTTGTTTCTCAAAAAACAAACATATTTATTGCCTTTTATATTTTTGGAACTGCTTAAATGTCCATTTTTCTATTGGGGTTTTTCTTTTTCTTATTGATTTGTTAGTCTATTACTTCATGAAGAAGATAATGTGTTAATTGGAAATAATAGTAGTTGCTTACTTTTTCTAGTATTTTTCTTCATTCTTGTAAGTAAAGGAAATAATGAATTTCCTAATGAATTCAGATTCTGCTGTCAACAATAATGTTTCTTTTTTGTTTTATACCGTAAATAGAATGTTATGATTTTGTTAGTAAATGAAGCTCTAATGTCTATGCCTTCAGAGAACTGCATAAAGCTGCTTGTAAACTGGATGTAAGGAAATCTCACTGATGTTATAGAGAAAGACTTATGCAACCGCTTTTAGAAATATTAAGTCTTAGCATCTTATGTTCCTTTTCCATTTTTGTTCCTGTGTGGCGGGAGACCCTTGATGGCAGTTTAATGGTCATGGGACCTTTCAGACACTCATAACGCTGGGACTGATACCTTTGTTAAAATGGGACTGTAAATAGCCTTACCGCCTCCAATCTGCCCTTCATATCCTTGGTTCCACATCTGCAGCATATGGAAAATATTTGAAAAAAATTGAGAAAATTCCAAAAAGCAAAACAAAGTTATTGCACACAAGTAACTATTTATGTAGCATTTACATTGTATTGGGTTGGCAAAAAGTGCCTTCAGTTTTTAAGTAAAAATGAAAAACACATTTTTCATTTTCAACAAGAACTTTATTAAACAAAGTAGTCACCCTTTTGTTCCACTACCTCTGCCATTTTTCAGGCAACTTCATAATTCCATCTTCCCAAAACTTATCTTTTTGAGCAAAGAGCTGGTCCAGGTGCCTTTTACAGTCTTCCAGATAATTGAAATTTTTTCCATGAAGAGAATTTTGTAAAGACCAAAATAAATGGAAATCCAAAGGTGCCATGTCTGGTGGATATGGCGGATGAATCAGGACTTCCCAGGCAAGCTGTAACAGTTTTTGCCTGGTCATCAAGGAAACATGCGGTCTTGCATTAACACTTTCCACTTGGAAGGTTATGCGTTTTCTGTTGACTAATTTCAGATGCTTTACGTTGAGTGCTACTTTCAGTTGGTCTAACTGGGAGCAGTACTTTTTGGAATTAATCGTTTAGTTTTCCAGAAGGAGCTCATAATAGCGGACTCCATTCCAATCCCACCATATACACAGCATCACCTTTGGATGACGACCGGCCTTTGGTGTGGTTGGTCGTAGTTCATTTCACTTATCCCATGATCTCTTCCATTCAGCGTTATTGTACGATATCCACTTTTCATCACCCGTCACAGTTTGTTTTAAAAACGGAAAGTTTTCATTACGTTTAAGAAAAGAATCACGTGCGGAAATACGGTCAGGAAGGTTTTTTTCACTTAACTTATGGGGAACCCAAACATCAAAACGATGAACTTAACCAATCTAGTGCAAATGATTTTCAGTGCTTGATTTGGATATTTTGAGTATGTAGGCTATTTCCCTTGTGGTATAACGTTGATTGTTCTCAGTTAATGTCTCAATTTGATCACTGTCAACTTCGACTGGTCTACCTGACCTTGGAGCATCATCCAGCGAGAAATCTCCATGACAGAACTTTGCAAACCACTTTTGACACGTTCGATTGGTCACAGCACCTTCTCCATACACCGAACAAATCTTTTTTTTGCGTGTCAGTTGCATTTTTACCTTTCTTGAAATAGTAAAGCATAATATGCAAAAAATGTTGCTTTTTTCCCCCATCTTCAATATTAAAATGGCTACACAAAAATTCACCAATTTCGATACATTTTTTTTTTTAAAGCTGTCACAATACAGTCTAACAAAATTGTTTCAAATGAAGTAAAAGACAACTAAGTGCTACTAGAGCCATCTTACGGAAAAACACAAATGAATCTTTTGGCCAACCCAATATTTACAACTATTTACAGAGCACATACATTGTATTAGGTATAAGTAATCTAGAGAGGTAAAGTATATGGGGGGGTTGTGCATAGGTTATATGCAAATACTGCACCATTTTATATATGAGACTTGAGCATGTGTGGATTTTAGTATCCTCAGGGCGTCCTGGAACCAATCCCCCGTGGGTACTGAGGAACTACTGTACTTCACCTAGTTACTATAAGAATGTAATGACCCCATGGTTGGGAAAGCATTTTATAAATTATAGGTCATTATTTATCTTGTTTTCAATTCCTTTGTTTATTAGATGTGAAAATTCGATTTAATCGTTTCTAAAGTCTCTACCAGTTTGCACTGTGTGAAACTCTCTAAACTGTTACTAAGGGAGACCCAACACACATTCATTTGAACTTAGTAATTGTGTGGTAAAATTGAGCGCACAGAACATCCTCTCTGAGGGTTAGAATCCCCATCATCTGTCTACATTTTAAGCTTTGCCTAAACAAAGGGCGTTTTGCCACAAGGTGTGGTTGGCCTCCCTGACTTCAGCCTCTTCATTATGTGATGGACATAATTCTAAGACACTCTGGTTTCCCTGAATAACTTATTATCTATCTGTAATATGACATTTAAAATATTTGAAGATATTTATGTAATTACTCTCTGTCATCTGTTAAAGAAATTCCAAAAGCTTCTGGTATAACATGATCTTACCAGCACCTCACCCTTAACCAAATATAACATCATTCTCCTTGTACCCTTGTAGAACACAACTATTTTCTTCTTGTCTTTCACACTTGCGTACTGAAAAACATTTTTTACCCTTTCCTGGCATGTGGATAGATTTGGCCTGGCATGTGGATAGAAGTGCATTCCTGCGGCAGGGAAGACCCGGAGAGAAGGGATCGTATAGTGCAGTGGATGTGAGAGCATGGGCGCTGGAGACAGAAAGGGTTTGCTTGCTTCCATCTTCATCACATACTGGCCACGGGCAAGTTTCTTAAATTCTGTTCCTTAGTTTCCTCATGTATAAAATGAGAATTATAATACGTGTCTCATCACTTGCTCTAAGGATTGAAGGAGATGCTGCATTAAAATTATTTAGAACAGTGCTTGACGTGGTGAGTTTTATCTCACTGAATGGAGAGCCAAAAAAAAATTTTGATATGTATAGTTTGAGATACCTATTGGACCTCTGAGCAGAGATGCATGTGTATGCCATAGGATGGTGGCAGTGAAGATGCAAAGAAGTGATCCAGTTTGAGATTTATGTTGGAGGTAGGTCCGAAGAGATGTGGCAGTAGAGGGTCATGGTTGATTGGATGGACTCTGAAGACAGACTGGGTTTGCAGTTTGCATCCCATCTCCACCACTTACTAGCTAGGGGCATATATGGTAACCTGAGTGCCTCAGTTTCCTCATGTTTGAAATGAGAAGCCTAATGGAAACTATCTCCTAGTTTGGTTCTAAGGATTAAAAGTCTAATATATCAAATGTATGGTATGTGCCAGATATTAAGGATGAAGGATCAGGAGTCACATTTTACTTGCTGAAGTGGGTTTTCAACATACAAGTGAAGATGTGTTGAATAAATGAGTGCAGGGATCACGAAAACTCAATGCTCAAGGTATAAACTGGGCATTTGTCAGCGTACTGATGGTACTTAAAGCTCCAGAACTGAATGAAAGCTCACAGATTTAGTCTATGGATTGCAAAACTAATGCATGGTGTGTACTGATTATTATTAAAGGGAGAATGATCCAACAAAGTAGAAAAAAGGAAAAGATGAGAAGCACTTCACAATTAAGGTCATTGCTCAGGTATACTCAGATGGCACAGAAGTAGCAGGGAGTCAGAAATAATTGTATACCTCACTAATTTTTAGGGAAAATCTAATTCCTAAATTAACTCATGAAACAAGTCTCATTGGAAGATCTATACCACAGATTATCCTTCATTTAACATTTCGGTTAATGCCTTCACATTAGATTGTAGGCTTCTGTGGCTCGCATGTGTGGTGGATTTCCTTTGGTATGTCATGGCCCCTGGCATGGTGGAATGTAGTAGAAAGTGCTCACTTTAAATACCTGTTAAATTAATCATTTAATTTGGTGACTGACATATCTTTTCCTTAGCTACTGGGGCCTGAATCATTTTGTCTGAGGAAGGCATTTAAGTGAACAGCTCACTTTCCTGCCGTGCCCCAACTCCTTACCCCCAGTGACTGACCTTGGAAAACTGATCAAAGCTCAGTGGTCAAGTTTCAGGATACATCTTAATTTATGCATGTAGAATCCAGAAATTGTCTTTTGCCTCCTACAAAAGCCTAGGTGGAAAGTGAAAAGATAATGGGTTTGGGGTTTGAGCAAGCCAATGGTGGAATTTCAGATACTCACTAGAGCAGAACCTTTGCCAGTTTCACAACATCCTGAACCATAGTGGTCTCATATAAAAAACAGAGATGAAGACACCTACCTCATAATGCTTGAAGGTGCTGAATGAGATATGTCCTCAAATGATTGTTTTATTTTCTATCCTGCAAAATGTGCTTTGTCTCAGGAAGGGTTGTGGGTGTTCATAAATTCCCATTTAACTGTGTGCACCAACTACAGATACACTCTTCATCAATTCATTGTGTGCTTAGAAAAGTTCAGCCTATTTTGAAAAGGATGTATACATATATCCTTAAGTAGTGAGTGTATGTGTGTATATGTATTTGTGGCTATAAAATTACAGAGTTACAGAAATGTACCGTTTACTTTTACAGACGTAAATTACTTTTCTTATTATTTCTAAATCGTTCTTCAAATGTAAGGAGGGATTTTTTATAATTGTAGTTTTTTATTTTTTTTTAAGAGATTTAGCAGCATTCATACTCAGGGGCTGTCATGGTCTCATTATTTCCTGGCCCCCAGAGGACAGCTGTGTTAATTAAGTACATTTAATGAGGAAAATTAATGCCTCTTTGCCTATGTTCTCCTTAAGCTACTACTGTTTCTTTACTTATTAGTGCTTGTTATAATTTATTAACCATGAATTATACATCTCTGCTCCTTCCTCCCCTCCCCAGACTGAAATTACCAGGTAGAAATTTGCATAAAGTTACAAGCCAGTCAGTTAGCTTCTTGAGAATAAAGTTGCCGTTGAACAGTTTCTTGTAGTGCTGGACGTCAGAAAAATTCGACAGCTTTTCTGGAGCCAATGCTGATTTTCATTTTCAAGCCAGGAGCTAAACATATAAATCATGTGCAGCACAGTGTACCTGTCTTTGGAAAGCTGGTTACAGTCACGTATATTTATTAGTTTTCTCCAGTTGAGAGCTGCATGTTTTCTTTGTTCTCCTGTTCTGTATCTTTGTATCTAGCAAACAACACACACACACACACACACACACACACACACACACACATATACACACAAATTCCTTATTACAAATATGGTGCATTTTTATGACATTTTATAGCATGATTATTTTTCCCACCTTCATCTCCATACTATTGCTTCATTGGTACTTTAAATAAACTGGATTTTTTGCTGTACGTGGCTGTTTACAAGTTGTCATTTTGTCACTAGAGGTTTTTTGTTTCTCTTAATACACCAGGTAACAGATCAATACTGTTGTCGATACATGTGAATTGACTTATTCTTTATTTGTGGATTTGTGAAAACATGTATTTCTCTTCTAAAGAGATACCCCAAATTCTCTAGGTTTTTTTTGTTTTTGTTTTTTTTTGCGGTACGCGGGCCTCTCACTGTTGTGGCCTCTCCCGTTGCGGAGCACAGGCTCCGGACGCACAGGCTCAGCGGCCATGGCTCACGGGCCCAGCCGCTCCACGGCACGCGGGATCCTCCCGGACCGGGGCACGAACCTGTGTCCCTTGCATCGGCAGGCGGACTCCCAACCACTGCGCCACCAGGGAAGCCCTGGTTTTTGTTTTTTTAATGAAGAGTCAGTTTTTTGAGACTTACCCAATTTACTTCATCTCTGTGCCTTGATTTTCTCACCTAAAAAATGGATTGTATGAGTGAATTGAAGGAGGTAATTTGTGCATGATTCTTAGCACAGAGCTTAGTTGAACTCTTGTCCCTGGCTGTGGCAGTTACCTCATGAAAAGATGGGGTCCTTGATACATCTTCTTGAGTCTTGGTGGGCTTCGTTATGGCTTTTGCTAATAGAAATGACTCTTTACCCAGCCCAGGTAGTTTCCTCCCATCTCTTGTTTTGCTGTGTCTGTGAGCTCTGAGTGGACATGTAAATATCTGACTACCCTTGAGTCTGCGACACTGGAAGGGCCATGTGTGGGCTTTATGGTCCACTGCCTTAGCTGAGCCTAGGATTCCAGCCATTTCCATCAAGACAGCAGGCATGTGAATAAATCAGTCTTGAATGTTCCAGATTAGCCCATCTATCACAGAAACCTCTGCTCATGCCCCACACCACAGAAGAATTTCTTACCCAAGCTCTACCTGAGTTCCTGATCCATACAACCTTGAAATTTAAGAAAGTGGTTGTTGCTGTATAAGCCACTCGGTTTTGGGGCAGCAGTAGATACCTGGAACGCTGATATATAGAAATAAAATGGCTTTTGTATCCTGTGCCATTACTAAAATCACTTAATAATTTCTAATGTTTTTGTATATATATTCCGAATATGCTGAGTATACATATGATTTCCTAAATACATTTTTACCTGAGAATAATGACTTATATTCCTAACTTTCCAATGTTAATTAATTCATTATTATGCTCCCTTGCAGTGACTAGGGTTTGGTTCAATGTTGGGTAAATGTGGTGCTAGCACAAGGATAGTATGTGCTGTTTTTTAGTTAAGGGGAAAAGCTGTTAGGAATACAGTATGATGTTCACTTTAGGTATTTTATAGATGCTCTCTATCAGATTAAGGAATTTCCAGTCTATTTCTAGTTTCCTAAGAATTGTTATTTTTTAATCATGTCTGCTATTAAAAACTGTTTTAAGAAATTATTTGTATATTATTTTCTCTTGGGAATTTATAATCAAGTTGTGTACGTGGGGGGGTGGGGCGCCGGTCGGTGTCAGTGGATGGAAAATTACTAAGTGGAGACATCAAAGTTAGGGGGATTTTTGCTAAACCAACTTACCAGGATTCTTGCTGAAGCCAGGCCAGAGTGATCAGATATTGAGAGAGGGGGGATAATGAATTTGGTCAGATATCAAGGTTGATCAGATACCAAGGGTTGGTGGATTCTCACTTAACGGACTTAGTAGAAATCTTGCTACAACTGGCCTTTGCTGGCCCAGCAAAGACTGAGGCCAAAGGATGAGGCTTAGACAAAAAAGACCCTCAGAAGAGCCTATCTAAAGTTTGTTCATGGAGAGAGTCTTTGTCACCAGTTAGAATATGCCAGATGCAACTTCAAGACGGTAGAATGCAAGGCAAACCCAGATCACCCAGGCCCTCATTAGCACGGAGGCCCATCTGGCCTGCCAGACTTGACGGGCGTTGAAATTGACTTGCTGCGTGTTTCTTGAGTGGGCTGAGCTGCTTTCTGTGGGTCACATGCTGACCGTAAGGGGACCAATAGGGCAAAGACATCTGCTAGAAGAAATAGACATGCCAGCTGAGAGTAATCAGCAGCAAGGCAATAAAAGAGACCCCTGAGTCTCTACACAGGGGGCACACAGCATCCACCCCTTCGCCCCCTGCTTGCTCACAGTTGCTGCTTGGCTTGTTAAAGAAAGTAAATAATAAGTGAAATAATGTCGGTGTGCAGTTTCTCTTCATATTACCTGCTCTTCACCATCTCCACTCTAGGTCCTTGTTTTGACTTTGCAGTGTAGTTGCTCAGAAGAAAAAAGTTACAACCCCTTGTATCTCTTAAAATTTCTTGCTTGGAGGATGGTTTTGCCATCTTTGCAGATATTCATACATGAGAGTTTTTCATTTATGCATAATAGTGCTGCCAGTGTCCCTGACAAAATTATATCCACAGCACTGCTGGAGTCCCAGCATGGGAATCACCATGACATTGAGGAGTAGAGATTGTCCATAACATCCTCTTCATACTGGCCTAAGCTGGGGTGATTATCATGGATGCCTTCACGTTCTTTGTGTGCACATGTTGGGGGGAGGTGGTAGATAGAATTACTAAACTGTAAGGAGTCCTGGAGTGCTTGAGGAATGACCTGCACGTGGGTTCTGGACACTTGGACCACTTGTATTTGTGCAGCAGTGGGAGAGAGAGGGGAAATCATGGGAAGACCAGTACAAACAAACCCTTGACTATCTAAAGTTATTCAGGAGACATTTTATGGCAACTGAATTTTTCTGTTCAACTCTAAGTCCTGAGAAATGAAGCCCTCTTTATTTCTTGTTCCCTCATCACAAATATCAGTCTCTCTTCCTTCTTCCAAAGGATCCTTCTTCTGTCTTTCCGAGAGCTCGTGATGATAATATTCTTGATCCACCCAGGAGACCCTGGAGCATTGGAGCATGCGGCACTCAGGCGGGGAGGGTCTTGCCTCATAAGATATCCGTATAACATATGCAGCTGCCTCAATACCACCAGCATTGTCTGAGAACAGAAAAAATATATATATTACGGTGAGAATTGTTAGTAAATGTAATAGTGACTCTGAAATTTTTAAAACTGAAAAGTTGTAAAATTTGAAAGTAAAATAAATACTTTTCCTGTTGGAAATGTCATCCATTTAACTCAGAGTGGAGCGAGAAAGATAGCACTGTCAAAACAGTACATTTGATTTTATTTTGTAAGAGTTTTGAGTGTGTTACATAGTGCTTAATTTTTTCTCTTGAATTATGAAACGTTTGTGTATATTGTGATAAAGATGGGGAAAAAATAATGGCTGCCCTTTGCTGAGTCCTTGCTATGTTCCAGACACTGTGCCGAGTGATTTTCCTGTACTATCTCTTTGGAATCTAGGATAGAGACCATGTCAAGAAACTCTGTATTTAAATAACTGGCTCAAGGATGCCCAAGAACAGTTGAACTGTTGAAGGACAGTCTTAACCCTATTTCATTCTGAGCCTATGGCTGTTGATTTAGGAAATTGAAGTTTTTTTCTTTTTGTTATTATTTAGAAGACAATCCATGACTAAGGGAGCTGAAATACAAGAGGTTGCTACCCCTTTGTTTTGTGTTGGTCTCAACCTATTGGCTGAGAACACCTGTGGCACTCACATGGGTCCCTACTACCTATGGCAAGTCCCCACAGACATTTCCCCTTTTGGAGCCAATGCTGTGGCTGGATCGGGCCTTGTCGTTCTTATAATGAATGCAAGACGCACCTCAGCGACAGCCATCAGGGAATTTTGAAAAAAATATCTGTTACTCACAAGTCCCAGAGGATGTACCCGGCACATCAGGGGCCACACGGAGAAGTCTTGGGTGGAGAAAAAGAGAGGGAACACAGACCTGGGGTTCTGACTTGATTGGGGTCATGGGTGAGGGGCCTAGGGTTTCACCGGTTCATTCTTTATTGGCAAGTTTAAAATATAAGAACAGAAATTAGGGCACAGGAGGGGGAAAATGGGGTCTCTCGAGTAGTCAGTTATCTACGTTACTCAGGACTTTCTAAAAGGGGAACTTCATGGGCTGGGAGGCCTGGTTTATTATCTCATTTGTTAGTAGCTATATCATATGCTGGCAATATGTTTATTCAAGATGGAGGTCTTGGAAATGGATGCCTCGTGGTTGTCAGACGTGTTACAATCAAAAGAAAAAACTTATTGTCAGACACTTACACTACACTCTTATCTATGGTTTACTTTTAGATTTATACTTTCTTCCAAGCCACTGAGGACCAATAGTACTTGTAAATTCTAAATAGAGTCATGGAAGCAGTTGAAAATTTGAATAAAATTATAGTTAATTTAAAAATGCAAACATATTTCTAAAGTCTATGGCATATAAAGTACACAGATTTAGAGTTGTTCAAACTAGGTTTGAATCTGAGTTCTTCCCCATAAGCTCTGTTGACTTGGGGCACATTACTTCTTCTTTCTTTGACTCATCTGTCTCATCTGTAAAATGGGGCTAACCATGACTTACCATGTGGGGTGATTTGTATGCATTAAATGAGATAATTTTATAGTGCTTAGCACAATGCTTGAGACTGGTAAATTTACAATCAGTGATAGTTTTTATATAATATCAGAGTAGGAAATACTGAAGAGATATGTCATAAAAATAGTTATGTAATATTAGTAAGTAATAATTTACAATTATATTGAAAACATAGTCTTTTAATAACTCAGGTGAGAGCACTTAAAATTGAGGAATTTGAGTTCTGTCCCTTACGTCTTCCTCTATTTCTGACGAGTATGGGGAAAATGGAGAAATGAAGGGACCACAAGAGACCAGGATAATCCAGCCATGAACAATCAGATTCCAACTTCTTTTTATCATTTATGTGTAAAGTAATAAGCGATAGATACTTGTAAAGATTATAATCAATTCTGATGTAAATAGAAACGGCCCCAAAGTCAGATTTAAGGAAATCAAATAAGGCAGAGCCATGGAGAATCAAGGAGGGCAGACATAATTTAACTCCTGCATGATTCAAATGAATGGATATTTTTGCCTCGAATTTAACTATGATATTCTAGAAAGGGAAAAAGATGCCTGAATCACTTTTTCTTTTTTTTTCTAAAAACAGGCAAACATAAAAGATCTGTGTCTTGATAAATAAAGTTTATGCAAAGGACAACTGGAAAAATGAATCAGGGTGAGATGGGAGGAGAGATGCAGGAAAAGATGAAAGTTTAGTTGACAGGGAATAGAACATCAGGGATGGTGACTGTTCTTAAATCTCAGCCCATGTTAATCATACTCATATTGCAGGGAAGGGCAAAATCAGAAAAAAGTGATTATAGTACCTGGTTACTGTGGGACCTTTACTATGAGATTTCTGCCTGTTTACAATTTGGGAAAGAAAAATGCAGGAGGTAACTGATTTTCATGCTAGCTGTTGTGTTCTGAGGAAATTAAAAAAAAAAAGTCCAGCAACGGGAGGATAACATGGATCTAAGTAGAGATATTTAATTATGAGGAAACTAAACACCACCCTCTTGTTACCATGTCTCTAAACATTATCAAGCACATCTACAAAACACATACTTACTAGACCCTTCTTTCTTTATCCCCCAAGGGTAGCAAAACCCAAAGCCCTGCCTGGATTCAGCTTTGCAAAGATACTATAAACACTCTTTTGCATTTTCCTTTTACTTGGCATTCCATACTGGGTGGCTTCCCTGAGCTGTAAAATAAACACTGGCAAGTCCCAGGAATGTGAGAGTGGATTACTCATTAATTATAGCATTGGGGTCATCATAATGGTTTGCTCAGTCAATAAACCCATTGTCCCCTCTGCCATATAACATTCAGAGATTATGACCTCTCACTCTGAGGGGTAGAGGTAGTGACGAAATCAAGGAGATTTGGAATAGACATGAGGAAACGAGTGGTGGAACTTACAAATGAGCTACCATTTTTCAATTCCAATAGCTGTAATTTTGCACTACACTGTGGTACCAAGAGCATCTGATGAAGAGGGAAAAGCAAAGGGGAAAACACATTATCTTGAAGACACCCTTTATAATGTTCCTTTTTTTAATAATTTTATTTTTATTGGAATATAACTGACATTTAACATATTAGTTTCAGGTGTCCAATGTAACGATTCCCCCTTTGTATATACTGCGAAATTATCACCACAAAAAGTTTAGTTAACATCCATCACCACACATAGTTATAATTTTCTTTTTTTCTGATGAGAACTTTTTTTAAGATTTACTCTCTTAGGAACTTCCCTGGTGGCACAGTGGTTAAGAATCCACCTGCCAATGCAGGGGACACGGATTCGATCCCTGGTCCGGGAAGATCCCACATGCTGTGGAGCAACTAAGCCCGTGTGCCACAACTACTGAGCGTGTGCTCTAGAGCCTGCGTGCCACAACTGCTGAGCCCGTGTGCCACAGCTCCTGAAGCCCGTGCACCTAGAGCCTGTACCCCGCCACAGGAGAAACCACTGCAATGAGAAGCCCATGCACCGCAACCAAGAGTAGCCCCCGCTCGCCGCAACTAGAGAAAGCCGGCGCATAGCAAAAAAGACCCAACACAGCCAAAAATAAATAAAATAAATAAATTAAAAAAAAAAGAAAAAGATCTACTCTCTTAGCAACTTAAATATACAGCTCAGTATTATTAACTACAATCACTATACAGTACACTATATCCCCATGGCTTATTTATTTTATATAGTGTTTTTTTTTTGAAGGAATTTCAGTAAATCCAAAATGGACAGGTCATATTTTCCAGGCAGATCCTATAGATTTAGTCCAGGACTAAATAAATTGAAATATCTTCTGATTGATTTGACCATGACTTGGAAAAACTAAATATGGAAATTTTCTTGATAGACAGAAAATGTTTTACAGTTAGAATTTTAAAAGTTTATTTATTCTTGTAGAAACAGAGAACTGTTACTTTATGGGTAGGACCAGGGGCACTAACTTCACTTTATCCTTAAATATAGACACATAGCTTCAAGTGCACCTTTGCTATGCATTGCCAGACCCTCTGAGACCAAGGAGACCTTTTTTTTTCCCCAAAATAATAGGCATGATCTATAAATATTGGTTCTCTAGATAGTAAATCTGGGTAAATATTGCCCTACATTATAATATGGAGCATTAAAATTTCTACCTAGATCAGAAAACTTTCATACTCCCTCTTCTGAGGTCTAAGATTGCTGCTATAGGCGATGACAACCAATTTGAGGGTGTGGAGAAGAAAATGATTTTGTATTTAACTCTCAAAACTGTGGGAAAGGGGATATATGTATATGTATAGCTGATTCATTTTGTTATAAAGCAGAAACTAACACACCACTGTAAAGCAATTATACTCCAATAAAGATGTTAAAAAAATGTGGGAAAAAAGAAAGAATTTTGGAGAGAAGAAACTGTAAATACCATAGGAATCAAAATGAGAAGTGAGGGAGGAATTAATGCTATTGGGGTAGGGGGCAGGGGTTGGACCCTAGCACTGTAGTGTTTGAAATAAATGATATTTACTGCTATCTCTCCATGGAGTAGAAGAGGGCTTGCAGCATAATAGGCTTTCAAATTACTTGGCAAATGAATTGACAAATGAATAAAGGAATAAAGAGCACCTTTTTGTATTTAGAAGGATTATAAATATTTGAAAACATATATTGGAAAAAAATAATGTTGAGCTGTAACAATTTGAGAAAATCCAACCTCTTTTGTAACTTTATTTTTTTTTCTTCCAGTTTTATTGAGATGTAATAGACATAGAGCGCTGTATAAAGTTCAGGTGTACAGCATGATGATTTGATTTACATACATGAAATAATTACCATAATAAATTCAGTGAACATCCATCATCACATGCAAATACAAAATAAAAGAAAAACATTTTCCTTAGAATGAGAACACTTAGGATTTACTCCTTTAACAATTTTCACATGTATCATCTCGCAATGTTAATTATATTAATACGTTGTACATTACATCCCTAGTATGTATTTATCTTATAACTGGAAGTTTACCACATTCTTCCCCGTCCCCTCAAACCCTGCCTCTGGTAACCACAAATCTGATCTTTTTTAGTGTGTTTGTTTGTTTGTTTTTGAGGTATAATTGACCAACAACACTTTGTAAGTTCTTGGTGCATAACATAGTTATTGGACATTTCTATGTATTACAAAATTATCACCATGATGAAGCTAGTTACCATCTGTCACTGTACAAAGATATTGCATTATTATTGACTATATTCCCAATCTGTACACTTCATCCCCATGACTCATTTATTTTGTCCCTGGAAGTTTTTACTGTACCTCTTAATCTCCCTTATCCATTTCTCACCTGACTCCCATCACCCTCCCCTCTGGCAACCACCTGTTTGTTCCTTATATCAATGACTGTTTCTGTTCTGTCATGATTGCTCTTTTTTTTGTTTGTTGGTTTCTTAGATTCCACATATAACTGAAATCATACAGTATTTTTCTTTCCCTATATGACTTATTTTACTTAGCATAATGCCCTCCAGGTCCATCCATGTGGTCACAAATGACAAGATTTCATTATTTTTAATGGCTGGGTAGCATTCCATTGTACTATATACCACATCTTTTTCATCCATTCCTCTATCCATGAGCATTCAAATTCCTTCCATATATTGGCTATTGTAAATAATGACATGATGAACATAGGGGCATGTGTATCTTTTTGAATTAGTGTTTTCATTTTCTTTGGATAAATACCCAGGAGTGGAATTGCTGGATCATATAATAGTTCTGTTTTTATTTTTTTGAGGCACCTCCGTACTGTTTTCCATAGTGGCTGCGCTGATTTACATTCCCACCAATAGTGAATGAAGGTTCCTTTTTCTCCATATCCTCACCAGCATTTGCTATTTATTGTCCTTTTGTTAAAAGCCATTCTGATGTGTGAGGTTATATCTCATTGCAGTTTTAATTTGCATTTCCCCCATGACTTAGTGATGATAAGCATCTTTTCATACTATTGGCCATCTGTATATCTTGTCTGGAAAAATGTCTATTCAGGTCCTCTACCCATTTTTTAATCAGGTTTGTTTTTTTGATACTTAGTTGTGTGAGTTCTCTTTGAATACTAACTCGTTATTGAATATGTCATTTGCAAATGTCTTCTATTTAGTAGGTTGCCTTTTCACTTTATTAATGACTTCCTTCACTGCAAAAGCTTTTTAGCTTGGTATAGCCCTGCTTATTTTTGCTTTTTTTCCCTTTGCCTGAAGAGGAAATATTAAGATTGACATCAAAGAGTGTACTGCCCATGTTTTCTTTTAGGAGTTTTATGGTTTCAGGTCTTACATTTAAGTATTTAATCCATTTTGAGTTTATTTTTGTGTATAATGTAAGAAAGTAGTCCAGTTTGATTCTTTAACATGTAGCTGTTTGGTTTTCCCAACACCATTTATTGAAGAAGTTGTCTCTTCCCCATGGTATATTCTTGCCTTCTTTGTTATAGATTAATTGACCATATAAGTGTGGGTTTATTTCTGAGCTCTCTATTCTGTTCCACTGATTTTTTGTCTGTTTTTGTGCCAGTGCCATACTGTTTTTATTACTGTAGCTTTGTAGTATAGTTTGAAAGCAAAGTGTGATACCTCCAGCTTTGTTGTTTTTTCTCAAGGTTGTTTTTCATATCTGGGATCTTATGTGTGTCCATACAAATTTTAGATTTATTTGTTCTAATTCTGTGAAAAATGCCGTTGGTATTTTGATAAGGATTGTATTAAACCTGCAGATTGCCTTAGGTAGTATGGTCATTTTAACAATATTAATTCTTCCAATCCATGAATATGGTTCTCTTTCCATTTGTTTGTGTGGTCTTCAATTTCGTTCATCACTGTCTTATAGTTTCCCAAATACAGGTCTTTTACCTCCTTAGTTAGATTTCTTCCTAGATATTTTATTCTTTTTGATGTAACTATAAATGGTATTGTTTTCTTAATTTTTCTTTCTAATAGTTGTTTTTAGTGTATAGAAACACAGCCGATTTCAGTATATTAATTTTTCACCCTGCAACTTAATTGAATTCATTTATTCTAATTGTTTTTTGGTGGCATCTTGAGGTAGGCATAGTATCATTTCATCTGCAAACAATGATAGTTTTACTTCTTCCCTTCCAATTTGGATTCTTTTTATTTTTCTTGCTTGATTGGTATAGCTAGGACTTCCAATACTATGTTGCATAAAAGTTGTGAGAGTGAGCATCTTTGTCTTGTTCCTGATCTTAGAGGAAATGCTTTTAGCTTTTCACCATTGAGTATGATGTTGGCTGTAGGTTTGTCATATATGGCCTTTATTATGTTTGTAAAACTCTTTATTTCTTCTTCAAATCTGAATAATAGCCTTGCTGAATAGTGTTTTTTAAATTTATTTTATTGAGGAAACTTTGATTTATAACATTATATAAGTTTCTTGTGTGCAACATTATATTTTACTACTATATACCCTGAAATGTGCCCACCACCAAAAATTGAGTTTCCATTCATCATCATATGGTTGATCGCCTTTACCCATTTCACTCTCCCACCCCAATCCTTACCAGTCTGGTAACCACTACTCTATTCTCTCTACCTATGTGTTTGTGTTTGTTTGGTTTGGTTTGTTCATATATTTTTTTTTGTTTATTAGTTGTTTATATTTCCCATGAGTGAAATCATATGGTATTTGATACCATAATCATCTTTCTTCATCTGATTTATTTCACTTAGCATAATACCCTTGAGGTCCATGCATGTTGTCACATATTGCAAGATTTCATCTTGTAGTATTATTATTGTAGTAGTATTTCAAAATATATATACCACATTTTCTTTATCCATTCATCTGGTAATGGGCACTTACGTTGTTCTATATATTGACTGTTATAAATAATGATGTGATGAACATGAGGATCCATATATCTTTTCAGATTAGTGTTTCTATAATATTTGGATAGATACTCAGAAGTGAGATAGCTGATATTTCTATTCTTAATTTTTTGAGGACTCTCCGTACTGTCTTCCATAGTGGCTGCACCAATTTACATTCCTACCAACAGTGCATGAGGGTTCTCATTTTTTGACATCATCACCAACACTTGTTTTTTTTCTTCTGATAATTTTTGGTTTTATTATTATTTTTTTAAATAACATTAACATCTTTATTGGAGTATACTTGCTTTACAATGTTGTGTTAGTTTCTGCTGTACAACAAAGTGAATCAGCTATATGTATACATATAACCCCATATCCACTCCCTCTTGCGTCTCCTTCCCACCCTCCCTATCCCACCCCTCTAGGTGGTCACAAAGCACGGAGCTGATCTCCCTGTGCTATGCAGCTACATCCCGCTAGCTTACTGTTTTACATTTAGTAGTGTATATATGTCAGTGCCACTCTCTCACTTCATCCCAGCTTACCTTTCCCCCTCCCTGTGTACTCAAGTCCATTCTCTACATCTGCATCTTTATTCCTGTCCTACCCCTAGGTGCTTCAGAACCAGTTTGTTTTTTCTGGATTCCATATATATGTGTTAATATATGATATTTGTTTTTCTCTTTCTGACTTCACTCTGTATGACAGAGTCTAGGTCCATCCACCTCAGTACAGATAACTCAATTTCGTTTCTTTTTATGGCTGAGTACTATTCCATTGTATATATGTGCCACATCTTCTTTATCCCTTCATCTGTTGATGGACACTTAGGTTGCTTCCATGTCCTGGCTATTGTAAATAGTGCTGCAATGAACATTGCTGTATATGCCTTTTTTTGAATTATGGTTTTCTCAGGGTATATGCCCAGTAGTTGGATTTCTGGGTCACATGGTAATTCTATTTTTAGTTTCTTAAGAAACCTCCATACTGTTCTCCATAGTGGCTGTATCAACTTACATTCCCACCAACAGTGCAAGAGGGTTCCCTTTTCTCCACATCCTCTCCAGCATTTATTGTTTGTAGATTTTTTGATGATGGCCATTCTGACCAGTGTGAGGTGATACCTCATTGTAGTTTTGATTTGCATTTCTCTAATGATTAGTGATGTTGAGCATCCTTTTATGTGTCTGTTGGCAATCTGTCTGTCTTCTTTGGAGAAATGTCTATTTAGGCCCATTTTTCAACTGAGTTGTTTTGTTTTTTTGATATTGAGCTGCATGAACTACTTGTATATTTTGGAGATTAAATCTTTGTCAGTTGGTTCGTTTGCAAATATTTTCTCGTATTCTGAGGGCTGTCTTTTCGTCTTATTTATGGTTTACTTTTCTGTGCAAAAGCTTTTAAGTTTCATTAGGTCCCATTTGTTTATTTTTATTTCCATTTCTCTAGGAGACGGGTCAAAAAGGATCTTGCTTTGATTTACATCATAGAGTGTTCTGCCTATGTTTTCTTTTAAGAGTTTTATAGTGTCTGGCCTTATATTTAACTCTTTAATCCATTTTGAGCTTATTTTTGTGTATGATGTTAGGAAGTGTTCTAATTTCATTCTTTTACATTTAGCTGTCCAGTTTTCCCAGCACCAGTTACTGAAAAGGCTGTCTTTTCTCCATTGTATATTCTTGCCTCCTTTATCAAAAATCAGGTGACCATATGTGCGTGGGTTTATCTCTGGGCTTTTTATCCTGTTCCATTGATGTATATTTCTGTTTTTGTGCCAGTACCTTACTGTCTTGATTACTATACCTTCAACACTTGTTATTTATTGTCTTTTTGATAATAGCCATTCTGACAGCTGTGAGGTAATATCACACTGGTTTTAATTTGATTTACCTAATAATTAGTGATGGTGAATGCCTTTTCATATGCCTGTTGACCATCTCTATGTCTTTTTTGAAAAATTGTCTATTCAGGCCCTCCACTCAAGTTTTAATCGCATTGTTTGTTTTCTTTTTTCTTGTTGTTTGAGTTCTTTATATATTTTATATATTGTATACATCATGTGTATATATAATATTGTATATATCATTTGCAAATATCTTCTCTCATTAAGTGGGTTGTCTTTTTGTTTTATTGATTCTTTCCTTTGCTGTGCAGAACGTTTAGTTTAATATAATCCCATTTGTTTATCTTTACTTGTGTTCCCCTTGCCTGAGGAGACATATTTAGAAAGATATTACTAAGTGCCTACTGTATGTTTTCTTCTAGGAGTTTTATGGTTTCAGATCTTAGTCTTTAATCCATTTTGAGTTAATTTTCGTGTATGGTTTGAGATAGTAGTCTAATTCCATTTTTCTGCATGTGGCTGTCCAGTTTTCTCAATGCCATTTATTTATTTTTTTTTTTTTTACAGATTTTTTTTTTTCATGTGGACCATCAAAATTCTTTATTGAATTTGTTACAGTATTGCTTCTGTTTTATGTTTTGGTTTTTTGGCTGCAAGCCATGTGGGATCTTAGCTCCCTAACCAGGGATCAAACCCATGCCCTCTGCATTGGAAGGCGAAGTCTTAACCACTGGACCACCAGGGAAGTTCCCTGAATGCCATTTATTGAAGATTCTATCCTTTATATTTTATGTTCTTTGCTTCCTTCTTACAATTGTCCATATATGTTTGGGTGTACTTCTGGGCTTTTAATTCTGTTCCATTGATCTATGTATTTATTTTTCTGCCAATACCATGCTGTTTTGATTACTATGCTTTGTAATATAGTTTGAAATCAGGGAGTGTGATACCTACAGCTTTGTTCTTTTTTCTCAGGATTGCTTTGGCTATTCAGTATCTTTTGTGGCTTCATATACATTTTAGAATTTTTTGTTTCAGCTATGTAAAAAATGTCCTTGGAATTTTGTTAGGGATTACACTGAGTCAGTAGATTGCTTTAGATAACATGGACATTTTGACAATGTTAAATCTTCTAATCCACGAGCATGGAATATCTTTCCATTTATTTATACCTTCTTTAATTTCTTACACCAATGTCTTATAGTTTTTAGTGTACTGGTGTTTCATCTTGATTAAATTTATTCCTAGGTATTTTATTCTTTTTGTTGAGATTGTAATTGGAATGGTTTTTTAATTTCTCTTTCTCCCATCTCATTGTTAGTATTGGTTTGGCCCAAAAAGTTCATTTGGGTTTTTCTGTAAGATGTTATGGAAAAACCCAAATGAACTTCTTTGGCCAACCCAGTACATAGAAATGCAACAGATTTTTCTATATTGATTTTGTATCCTACAACTTTTCTGTATGCATTTATTAGTTCTAAGAGTTTTTGGTGTAGTCTTTAGTGCTTTCATACATAGTATTATGTCATCTATAAATAGTAACAGTTTTACTTCTTCCTTTCCAATTTGGATGACTTTTCTTTCTTTTTCTTGCCTAATTGCTCTGGCTAGGACTTCCAATACTATAAGAGTGGAGATAGTGGGCATCCTTGTCTTGTTGCTGTACTTAGAGGGATAGCTTTCATTTTTTTACTTTTGAATATGATGTTAGCTCTGGGTTTGTCATATATGGCCTTTTTTATGTTGGATACCTCCCTTCTATACCCACTTCATTGAGTTATTATAAATAAGTGTTGAATCTTGTCAGATGCTTTTTCTGCTTCTATTAAGATGATCATATAGTTTTCAACCTTCATTTTGTTAATGTGGTGTATCACATTGATTGATTTGTGGATGTTGAAACATTCTTGCATCCCTGGAATAAATCTCACTTGATCATGGTGTATGATCCTTTTGATATATTGTTGAATTCAGTTTGCTAATATTTTCTTGAGGAATTTTAAATCTGTGTTCATCAGAGATATTGGCCTATGATTTTCTTTTTTGTGTGTGTTCTCTTTGTCTGCTTTTGGTATCAGGGTGATGTTGGCCTCATAAATGACTTAGGAAGTATTCCCTCCCCTTCAATTTTTGGAATAGTTTGAGAAGGATATATATTAAATCTTCTTTGACTGTTTGGTAAAATTCACCTGTGTAGCCATCTGGTCCTGTACTTCTGTTCTTTGGGAGCTCTTTGATTACTGTTTCAGTCTCTGTACTAGTGATTGGTCTGTCAGATTTTCTTTTTGTTCATGATTCTGTCTTGGAAGGTTACATGATGCTAAGAATTTGTCCATTTATTCCAGGTTGTCCAGTTTGTTCACATAGAGTTGTTTTTAATATTCTCTTATAATCCTTTGTGTTTATATGGTATCCCTTATTAGTCCTCCTCTTCTATTTTTGATTTTATTTATCTTTTTTTTTTGTTAATGAGGCTAACAGTTTGTCAGTTTTGTTTATGTTTATAAGGAACCAGATCTTAATTTCATTGATATTTTCTATTTTAGTCTCTATTGCATTTATTTCTGCTCTGATCTTTATTATTTCCTTTCTTCTACTAACTTGGGGCTTCATTTATTCTTCTTTCTCTAGTTCCTTTGGAGGTAATTTAGATTTTTTTTTTAAATTTTGTTTCTTGAGGTATTGCTATAGATTTGCCTGTTAGTACTGCTTTTGCTCTGTCCCTTAGATTTTGGTATGTTGTATTTTCATTTTCATTCATCTTCAGGTAACCTTTTTTTTGTCTCCCCTGATTTCTTCATTGACCCAGTAGTTCTTCAGTAGCATGTTGTTTTGTCTCCACGTGTTTGTGATTTTTCCAATTGTTTTCTTGTACTTGATTTCTAGTTTCATACCATTGTGATCGGAAAAGATGCTTTGTATGACTTTAGTCTTCTTAAATTTACTGAGACTTGTTTTATGTCCCAGCATATGGTCTGCCCTTGGCAAAGTTCCATGTGCACTTGAGAAGAATGTATATTTTGCTGCATTTGGATGGAATATTGTATAAAATTTATCAAATTCATCTGGTCTTATATTTCATTTAAAGCTGATGTTTCCTTGTTGATTTCCTGCCTGAATGATCTATCCATTGATGTAAGTGGGATGTTAAAGTCCCCTACTATTATGTGTTGCTGTCAATTTCTCACTTTAGATCTATTAATAATTATTTTTTATATGTCGGTTCTCCTAAACTAGTGCATATATATTAACCATTTTTGCCTTTTACTACCTTTTTTAGCTTGAAGTCTATTTTGCATGATATAAGTATAGTTACACTTTCTTTTGGCTGCCATTTGCTTGGACTATCATCCTTTATCCCTTCACTTTCAGCCTATGGTTGTCTTCAGAGCTGAGTTGTGTAGGCAGCATAGAGTTGGGTCATGTTTTTTAATTTGTCCAGCCACTCTGTGTCTTTTGATTGGTCATTTAGTTAGGGTGATTACTGATAGATGAGGACTTAGTACTGCAGTATTATCTTTTGTTTTCTGATTGTTCTATATCTTCATTGTTTCTTTTTCCTTGTGTTTCTGTCTGCCATTTTGGTTTGGTTGTTTTATATGACATTTTTCTAAGTTTCCTCTTTTTGCTCTGTGCTTATGTTTTGTGGTTACCTTTTGGTTTGTGTAAAACTTGCCACAGATTCAATAGTCTTTTTTTTGCTGATGGCATCTTATCTTCATCAACCTCTATGAGTTTTTTTTCCTATTCCTCTTCCAATTTTATGTTTTTGTTGTCTCAAATTATTCCTTTTTATATTGTTTTTACCAAACTGCAATAGCTATAGTTATTTTTCTGCTTTCTTTTTTTCTCCCTTTAACCTTTTTTTTTTTTCTTTGAGGTATGTGGGCCTCTCACTGTTGTGGCCTCTCCCGTTGCAGAGCACAGGCTCTGGACACGCAGGCTCAGTGGCCATGGCTCATGGGCCCAGCCACTCCGCGGCATGTGGGATCTTCCCAGACCGGGGCATGAACCCATGTCCCCTGCATCGACAGACGGACTCTCAACCAGTGCACCACCAGGGAAGCCCTCCCTTTAACCTTTAGGCTATAATAAAGTGTTTGAAAAGCTGTTCTTGTAAAGAGTTGCAGTTTTCTGGTTCTGTTTATCACCTTACTCAAAGTTTTGTGTACTTTTGCCTATTTGTTCCTGGTAGAAGAGCTACTTGCAACATTTCTTGTAGGGCAAGTCTAGTATTGATGAACTCTTTCAGTTTTTATTTGTCTTTATTTCTCCTTTATATCTTAATGGTAACTTTCTTGGATAGAGTATTCTTGCTTGACAGTTTTTATCTTTAATCTTTAATAAGAATGTCATTCCATTCTCTCCTGGTCTGTAGGGTTTCTGATGAGAACTCTGCTGAGAGCCTAATGGAGGTTCCTTTGTAGGTTACCATCCATTTTTTCCCTGGCAGCCTTTATAATTCTTTCTTTGTCATTGACTTTTGACAGTGCTAATATAAAGTTTCTTGGATAAGATATTTTTGCATTGAGGTAATTAGGTGTTCACTTATCTTCATGGATTTGTATATCCAATTCCTTCCTCATTTCTCAGCTATTATTTCTTTAAATACACTCTCTGCTTCCTTCTTCTTCTCTTCTCCTTCTGGAATATCCATTACCCTAACATTGCCTTTTCTAAAAGAGTAAGGTAGCTCTCATAGCATTTTCTCATTTTTTTTATATTTTATTTCTCTTTCCTCTTCTACTTGTATCATTTCTAGATTTTGATCTTCAAGCCTGCTAATTCTCTCTTCCATGTGGTTTGCTCAATGTCCATTGCTTTCTAAAATATTCTTCCTCTCATTTATTGAGTTCTTCAGCTCCTGAATTTCTGTTTGGTTCTGTTTTAAAGTTTCAGTCTCTTTGGTAAAGTATTCCTCTGTTCATTAATTTTATTCCTGAGGTCTTTAAATTGCCTTTCTGAGTTTTCTTGTTGCTCATTGAGTTTATTTCTGACAGTTATTTTGAATTCTTTATCAGCTATGTTGGTTTCTGGAGGATTGTCATTTTCTTCCTGTAGTATAGCGTTACTGTGGTTCTTCACGATACTTGATGAATTGTTCCTCTGTCTCTGCATTTGAAGTTAAATGACGTTAGATATTGAGTCTTTCTTTTGTTTTCTGGTAGGTGGAGCTATAACACAAACTTCTGGTTTCTTCTACCTGAGCTGCCTCTGGCTGTATTTGAGACTTGGCACATTCCAGCCTCCACAGCCTCTATATGAACTGTGGCACTGTGCCTTTATTATAGCTTCTTTTGCCTCTGAGGTCGTTGCTGCCTTGCTTCTGCCATCCCTGTTGTCACTGGCATGGTGGGCTCTTTCCTTGTGTCCAGGATCCCCTGAGTCACAGACTCTGCAGCTGTAGCAGGAGGAGGATGGTCAGAGGGAGCCATATTACATAGCCGCCTCTTCTGTGTCTCGTGTTATAAGGTTCACAGGATCTGCCACTGCAAGTGACGGGGCAGGGGCTGGGTTCATGGTCATCTCAGCATTGGAGGGCCTGGGTCCCAGTCCCCACTGCCTCTGCTGCCCAGTTACCTATGGCCATGGGTGCTGCTGTGAAGGGGACGCTGGTCATGTGTGCCACCTTCCTTACTGGTACTGGGTTCTCTGTGCCATGGTCAGAGTGCTGGGATTACAGACACTGACTCTGCTGGTCCCTTATTTCCACCTCCTCTATGTGTTCCAGTCCACCCACCTTTAAATGTATAGATTTGTGGAATTCTCTGGCATCCTGTTGTTTTGGGTAGAGGCACCTTTTAGAGTTTTGGATGTTTTACTGGTTATAGATTGAAGGGGATATGGAAAGGTACTGTCTTACTCTGCCATGTTGCTGACGTCCCTGGATAGAGTATTCTTGGTTATAAGTTTTTTCCTTTCATCGCTTTAAATATATGGTGCCATTCTCTTCTGACCTGCAAAGTTTCTGCTGAAAAGTCTGCTGACAGTCTTGTGGGAGTTCCCTTTTCCCTTGTTGCTTTTAAGATTGTCTCTTTATTTTTAATTTTTGCTAATTACAATGTGTCTTGGTATAGGCCTATTAGTGTTGATGTTGTTGTGACTCTCTGTACTTCCTGGTCCTGAATATCCATTTTTTTTCCCCCAGGTTAGGGAAGTTTTCAGCTATTTTTGCTTCAAATAATTTTTCTGCTCCTTTCTCTCTCCTCCTCCTTTGACCTCTATAATCTGAATACTTGATGTTGTCCCAGAAGTCTCTTACACTGTCCTCATTTTTTAAATTCTTTTTTTTGTTCTTCAGCTTTCATGATTTCCACTACTCTGTCTTCCAGTTCACTGATCTATTTCTTTGTGTCTTCTAATCTGCTGTTGATTCCTTCTAGTGTATTTTTTATTTCAGTTATTGTTTTCTTCAGCTCTGTTTTGTTCTTCTTTATATTTTCTAACTCTTTGTTAAACTCTTCACTGTGTTCATCCGTTCTTCTCCAGTGTTCTTCTCCCACGTTTGTTGAGTATCTTTATGATTATTACCTTGAGCTCCTTATTAGGTAGATTGCTTATCTCCACTTCACTTAGTTCTTCTAGAGCTTTATATTGTTCCTTCATTTGGAACGTATTCCTCTTTTGCCTTATTTTGCCTGAGTCTCTGTTTTTATTTCTATTAGGTAGGTTGGATACATTTCTCGATCTTGGAGATGTGGCCTTATGTAGGAGATGTCCTGTGAGGCCCAGCAGCACACTCGCCTCTGGTCATCAGAGCGTTATGATCTAGGGGTGCCCCTATGTGGGATGCTGCTGGCCTGCTGGTATGTGGGACTGGGTCCTGGCACCGCTGGCTATGGGACCATGGGGTCCTGGGTCTGGTCCTGGTGCACTGATGGACATGGCCATGTCCTGGGCAGCTGGCTGTGGCATCTGGGGCATCCTGTTACTGGCCTGCTAGTGGTTGGGGCCAAGTCCTGGGAAGCTAGCTCTAGGACCTGGGGCTGGTGCCAGTCCACTGGTGCCTGGAGTCATCCCAGCACAGCAGGCTGCAAGGCCAGGGGAGTCTGGGCCAGTCCCTGCCCACTGGTAGGCAGTGTCAGGTCATGAGGCTGCTTACTGGGGGACCTGTGGGAGCCCAAGTGTAGAGTCAGCCTCCTGGTGGGTGGGACTGGGTTCCCACATAGCTGGCTGCTGAGCCTAGGGTGTCCAGGGACTTGTGCCTACCGGCTGGTGGGCAAGTAAACTCCTTGTTAATAGGCTAGAGGGAGAACTGCAGAGTGGTGCTTGCAAGCACCAGTGTCCTCATGGTAGAAAGAGCTCCCCAAGATGGCTGCTGCCAGCATCTGTGTCCCCATGGGGACTCCCAGTTGCCTCTTGCTTCTCTGGAGGTTCTCCACGATCAGCAAGTATGTTTGATGCGTGTTCCTTTCATATTATTCCCTCTGCACCTGGTCTCAGGGTGTGTGAGATTTTGTGTGTGCCTTTTAAGAGCAGAATCTCTGTTTCCTACAGCCCTCAGGCTCTCCTGTATGCAAGCTCTGCTGGACTTCAAAGCCAGATGTTCTAGGAGCTCATCTTCCTGGTCCAGTACCCCAGTCAGGAAAGCCTGATGTGGCGCTTGGACCCCTTACCCCCTGGGGAGAACCTCTGCAATTATGATTATCCTCCCATTTATGGGTCGCCTTTCCCAGAAGTTTGGATCTTGACTATAATACGTCTCTGTACCTCCTACCCATCCCATTGTGGTTCCTTTTTATATCTATAGTTGTGGAAAAAGTTTTCTGTTAGTATTCATGTTTTTCTCATTGATGTTTGCTCTGTAAATAATTGGAATTTTAGTGTGACAGTGAGAGGAGGTGAGCTCAGGGTCTTCCAACTAAACTATCTTGGACACATCCCCTTAATTCCTCAGAAGTCTAAAACCAAGGTGTTGTTCAGGGCTGCATGCCTCCTGGAGGCTCTGGGGACATAGTCCTTCTGGGTTTTTTTCCAGAGTCTTGAGGCTGCCCGCATTCCTTGGTTCATGACCCTTTCTTCACATCACTTCAACCTCTTGCTTCAAGAATCCTATCTCTTACTGTCTTTTGTAACTTTATATAAGAGGGAATATCAATGGGGAAATAAAATAACATTAGATTTAAACAACAAGTAATATCATCTGTAAAGTGTATTCTCAATTGAAACACTACCTAAATTTTGGCAAATAGTAGAGTTTTTAAAATCATAAAAGCTTTGCAGATATCAAGTGATAAACTTTAATAACAACACTATTAAGTTATTAGTAGAAATAAAGCAATGTTTCTAAAAAAAACCTTACTCTTTGATGGCTTTATCATCATTCTTTCAAATAATGTTCTTTCTTGCTCTTTTCCAAGTTCAGCAGAACGTGATAATATATAATAGCTGGAATGTCTGTTTTCAGTTTGCATTTTTTTTTTAGATTACTGAGCACATTCACTTTTCTAACATAGAACCAAAAGATTATAGCAACAAAATGCCATTTGAAATATGCTGAACGACTTGCTGACATTAAGGACTTTATGATAATATTTTAATTACTTTGTTTACCAGCTAGAGAGTTTTAGGTAAATGAATCCTATCGGTTTCAGTTTTGTAAAGCTCTTTTCATAAAGGCATGTTAGATTTACTTGAAATTAATGACCAAGTTATTAAGGAGGATTCAATGAAAATTGCACACACTCGTCCCTAAACAATTTTTCCTTAGAAGTTACAAATTAAAATAAAGGCTAAAGGATAGTAATGTCTGAATATCTCTAATAGTTTATAGATCTTTTGTAATATTTTCAAATTTGAAGTAAATGAGTGTTCCATGAAATATATTACTGTATATATACTACACAGTATAATATTATGTAATATTGGGTATTTGAATATAATATTATAGTCAAATGAATAGAAATATGATTAGCTTAGTGACTTTAAAATTTTACGACTGTTTACCATTTTTAAAAAGAAAATTTTATGTGTATTGGATTCAACTATTTAATCAAAGAGAAAGAAGAAAATAATTTTGCTCTTTATGGCCATACCAAGATCTTCAGTCACTCAGTTTTTTCTCCCTCACCCAGTCTTGTGTTTGCATTGGATTCCTTCCACGGTCAGATACTCAATGTTTCATTTTTCACTAGCCTAGATTTCCAAGCCCTTTGCTGTCCCTGTATGTCCATGCCAATCTTCAGCTCTGCATCCTTCCCAAGAGGATGGCGTTCAGTAATAACTGGAGACGCAAGCAGAGGTCCCATCTCTATGCAGCTGAGGCCACTTGGCTCCATCTCTAGTTTCTGCCTCATTTCAGGCTCTCGAGGCAGGCTGCACTGAAGGAGTTTTAATTCCCTACATATAAGGCTTAGTAATGTGTCATTCTTGCTTTGTGACCCAGTTGGACCTTATGCCCTGGGTCTAGTCATTAAGTTTCGATCTTGTCCCATTTTTCTCAAATTGTTTTGGTACCCTGTTAGAAACCTCTGCTCCGTTCTTTATGTCTTTCCCAGCTTTGTGTCCCATGCCATATTCTAGTCTTGATTGGCGTCCTGCTCTCTGCTGAAAGAATTGTATATTTTCCCCACTTGTACATCCTCTAACTTCTATTTCAGTATCAGTGCCAGATTTTTAACTAACCTTGTACTTTTTTTGATTTCTAAAGAATTTGTCCAATAGGATTTCTCTCATTTTATTTAAATAATTCAACTGTTATCTCCTAAAGTAATAATTTTATTATTGCATTTACATAATATAAGACAACCATTTTGTTATCAAATTTATAGTACCTTTATAGATTAAAAACCTATTTTTCTGTTTTGTTCTGGACGAAGATTAGCCTCTTTTGTATGACGACTCTATATCTAGTTACCTTGCTGGGCGCTCACCACCATACCTCACCTTCCCAGATCACAACCGTTGTTTCAGGGCTCCTCCCTCCCCAGGTGTCAGAGTTACCACATTTTCCCATAAAGTGAAATGTGTATAACCAATCACAGTTTCCCCTTAGGAAACACATTGTCTTAAAACATGCTTTCATGAGTTGATTATTTCCCTCATGTACTGTTTGCATTCACACATACACAAGCATGCACACACATGGATGTATATATGTGTTTATGTGTGTATTATGTTCTAAAGGCTCTAATTTAATTTGTCAAACATGCATTCCACATCCCCACCCCATGCAGCCAGTCTCTGGAGAAATGTATTTTCTTACATATGTAATTCTTTAATATGAAGTATTGATTCAAATGCCATCGCTTTTGGAGAAGCCCCATTGAAAATCAAAGCAAAATTACTTGTATCTGTATTTAACTCCAAATTGTATCAAAATATGCAAACATTTAGAAAATCTGTTTGGTGTTCATGTAAATGTAAATTGTTAATACTGTGAGATTGTTAATAAGACATGAATTTCAATTTCCCCTATTCTTAGGAAATGGGGCAGTCTAACCAAAGTGATTATTTTAGATTTGTTTTCATTTTATATAGTTCAGTGAATCTGCTAAACTTTCTATCATTGTAGGGATTTTCAAATTACATTTTTTTGCAGACTGTCCTGTATACAAAATACTGAAATATTCAATAGGTGTTAAATTCATCAGTAAAAATTTAAAACGTATTTCTTGTTCAAAAGTATGAAATGAAAAGAATTGTTAAAGTGCTAACCTTATTACTAACATGAATTCAAGCCACCACCCCCCAAAGTTAGTAAGGATAGTGACAAAAATTACTTATTTAACAATGAGGCTTAATGTGTTGCTTGTAAAAGATGAACATTGATTCTTTTTTCTTTTGTGGAATATTAATAAACATTAACAGAAAACAGCATCTTACTTTATTTCATAAAATTGTATTGGTCATGTATCCTCTATTTAGAAGCTATTGATACTCGATGCATAATCTAGAAAAATTTTATGCAATGTTTAATTTTGTATATTAGTTTATGCATTTATAAACTTATAAATGCATAAAAACTAATTATAATTTATGTGATAAAATGAAAAATTCAGCTACTGGGTTAAAGGTATTCTCCACATACTCATTATACAAATATTAAAATTCCTCTGTGAGTTATCGAGTATCCATCCTGGAGACAGTTTATTTTTACTGACAAAATTGAATAAAGGAACAATAGAACAAGGGATGGCAGCTATGGTATCAGTTTGTTCAAAAATGTTTACTTATTGCTCACTATTGGCTAAGAACTGGGGTTGTAGGAACAAACAAAACAAATGCACACTGTCAGCTTACTGTTTAGTGGGAAAATCAAATAATTATGCAAATATTCATTCACAGGCTGTACTACATACTTGAAAGATAAATGACAAATGACAAGTCGTGACAAGTTGTAAGGCATTGGGTTAATTTAGAATGGGGTTGGTTTCAGAGATGTAGGAAGATTTAAAAACTCATCACCACAGCTACTTTCATAAAAATCTTTCAGGATTAACTCTTTAAATACACTTATATTTTATACTATCCTAATATTATGTAACATTATATTTGTATTTTGTATATAATAATTTATATTTTCCTATTAAAAATAAGCATTTGTTCTCAAATTGGAGTCAGAAATATATATATACACATATATATGCCTCATAAAACCTGGTAATCAGTATTGTAGAATGGTCAACCTTAATTTAGTTCAGGTTCTTCTAATGAGGTGGTATTTCAGGTAATTCTGTTTGGTACTGTGTGCAAATTTTGGACTGATTTTTGCAATTATTACCAAAACTCATGTAAAAGTGGCTTCCTCTTAACATCGTATTTTGACATGCTGGGTCCCCATGTTACCAGTGGAGGGTTTGGGATCAGAGCAAGGAGGTAGCAAACCTAGGGAATGGCCAGGGGAGTAGGGAAAGACATGCATCTTATAAAGAGAGTGGATCAGTAATGTTGAAATACTCTCCTCGTTAGTGGAGTGCTAACACTTTTATAGGATATTAGTGGAAAGAAGCAATGGAGCAAGGATGGAAATGACAACAAGAGGCAATATTTATTGATATTTAACATGTGTCAAGAACTGTGTTTAATGCTTTATATTCTTTATTTTTTTAGTCATCTCTATAAGGTAAATACTTTGATTTTTAGCACTTCAAGGAGAAAAACGCTAAGATTTAGAAAGTTTGGGTAACTTTCCAAAGGTGATATAGGTAATTAGTGGATGCGGAGGCTGCAACCATTTTAGATGAATCCTGCACTCATCTTTTTCTGAAACTGATTGTGTGTTTGTGCAGTTCTGAACTCAGTTTATTTTTTGTGTTTTTTAACAAATCTTAGCCTAACCTAATTCTAATAGATTTTCTCCTAGGCTTTTACCTTCCACAGTGATGGCTATACATGAGAATAAAGGTACTGGTAGGTTTAAAGAACAAACAAACCAAAACCCAAAAAACAACAACAACAAAAAAATACCTCCTTTTTATGTTGAGCTTTTTCTGTTTTAGAAATTTTTAGGTAAGTCCAAAACACTTTAAGTAGAATCATCTTAGGAAAAGGCAGTGTATTGAATTAAATATATTGCCAATAATTCTAATCAGAGGTGGCCATTTTTGCATATTATTTTTCTTAAAGTAAGTGTTGACCATTCATGGTCTCATAATTGCAAGAAATATGTATTCCAGTATAGTGCCCTTTGGGAATAATGTTAGCCAAATAAAATCATGAGAACTATAATAATGTAGAGAGATTAGTAATGATGTAAAATTACTTAGAATTAATTTACCTGGAAAAATAGCATTAATAAAACTGTAAGAGTTGGTGCACACTATCTAGTTTGTCTGTAATTTCTTTTTTCCAGAGATTTTCTATAGTGCTGTCATATTTTCTTAAAGGTCTCTTTATAAGTAAACTCTAATTTATAGAAAATAATGCATACCATTATATCACAACTATGATGTTATATGAGACATTTGTCACTGGGAATTTATTTGATAGATTCTTTTTCCTACATTTATTGTGATTTAGATCTTTTAAAAATGCTATCTTACTTTTCTTCCAAATGCATTTGTGATCCCTACAGAGATATGATAGTACATCTCACAATAAGATTGCTTACAGGTTTTTTCAATACCATCATTTTCATATCAATGAAAGCTGAAATTTCTTGAAATTAGCTATTTATTCCTAAAATATGAACATTTTATCATTAAGTCTTATAAATACCTACATATTCCTTATAGATACATGGTTTTGTATATAGGAAATTTTTAAATTAATTGTTTGTGAATACCTAACAACAGAGGATGAAGAAACGAGAACAAGGACACGAAGAATTTCCTCCTTCTTGCTGGTGAATGGTAAACTCACGTCCATATTTGTAGTAGATTGCATTTTTCAGAGATGGCAACATATCATTTCTCTTATGCTGTTCTTACAGAGTGACTGACACTCTTCCACCCAGGAGGTGGGATCTGTATTCCCTCCTGTAGAATCTGTGTTGGGATGGGGTCTGCTTGACTCCATAGGATATAGTGGAAGCAAATTCTATGTAATTTTAATGCTAGGTCTTAAAAATGTTACAGGTTCTGTCTGGCTCTCTGTCAGGCTACATGACTGTAGAACCCAGTTGCTGTGATGTGAGGAAGCCTGGACCAGCCCATCTGGAGAGACTATGTGGACAGGCACAGTGGAAAGGAACTGAGACCCTTAGATGACAGCCAGTATCAATCACCAGATTTGTGAGTAAATTACTCTTCAAAAGATTCCAGGCCCCAGTCTCTGGGATTTCACCAACATTGTGAAACAGAGACAAGCTATCATTGCTGTGCCCTGTCTGAAATCCTGACCACAGAATCAATGGCTGTTTTGTGCCAGTAAATTTTATAGTAATATACTATAGAGCATTGGATAATTGGAATAATATTTAATATTTTTAAAGAAGCGGGTATATCTTGGAATAAGATACATAAGAGATCAGAGATTTTTTTTTTTTTTTTTTTTTACTGTTCATGAGACTTGGCCATAAAATTAATTTATGTCTATGTATTAGGCTTTGTCTCACTAAATAAACCATTTAATTCAATTTTATTAAGTTAACAATTGTTCTAAATTGGTCTTAGTAGTAGAGTTACCAATGGGAAATCAGATCCAACATGTTGGGTTTAGAACCACCAAGAGTTTGCCCATCCCTGATCACATGAGCTGGTAAGTGGGACCACAGTTGAAGGTCTTAGCCCTTGTCATAGGTTATAGCTGTTTGGTTGGCACATCCTTCCTATTTCAGTGTTTTTACTGAGATCACCAATCCCCTCTGATTTGTTTAGTAGGAATCAGTAGCAGTAAAGTCAAAGTCCAGGAGTCCAAAATCATGACTTTCCTGGGAGAAAATGGCTACTCTGTGAAAGAAAATTCCCTGTAGCCAGAAAGAGGGAAGAAAGAAATGGGGAGTTGATTCTGCTTTCTTCTTTCAGTGGGTAGACTTATTTTGTTCTTAATGTACCTCAAGTGGGAAAGTAAAAATATGCACAGACTAGTTCAAAATCTGTCTTTCACAACGAGCACAGTGGAAAAAACATGAATTTTTGAAGCCACAGAGAAACAATCTTTCTTTTCATGTTAATAGTTTTGTCACTCAGGGCCATTTATTTCCCGTATCTGAAAGTGCATATTTATTTAATGTGGTTAGTAAACCCATCATACAGAGGTAGATGTTGTTGAATAATAAATGAGATTGTAAACGTAAAATGTCTAGCACAGTACAAAACTGAAATATGTATATGTATAAATATATATATATGTATAAATATATATATATATATATATATACGATTGAATGAAATAGAAATAGCTGCAAATGGTAACCAAGGTGCACATATTCTCTCTTCTCTTTGCATCTTCCCCTTTCTCTGGGAGATCTCAACTAGTCCCTTATCTTCAAGTATCATCTATGTGGTAACTTTATATCTGCATCCCAGAATTATCAGACAAAAAAGAGAGTATGCTGGCAACAAGGATGATATAGCTCAGCTGAACAGGAAAAGGGGTCATGAGAAAGAGAAACTTGGACATAAAAATGATAGAGGACTCCGTTGTCTTGCGAATGGAGCTTTGGAAAGACAAAATTCTGGACATGAAAAAGAGGGTGTTGTAAGTTAACAGAGCAGCAGTTTTAAAGGGCACAGGTTTGTGTTAGAAAAGAGAAGCATTATGTTAGGGTAGGAAGAAGACACAGAGCACCATAAATAGGAGAATGCAAGGGGGAAAATTCTCGGCGAGGGGAAACGGCGCTGAAGTAAAACAGATGTGAAGCCCGATGAATGTAGTACTGTGGTCACCTGGAGGCTGGTGAGCATTCATGACTCGCGGTGCTCAGCCAGGGACTGGGGGCTTCGGATGATTCTGTAGTGTAGGTTAGTGTTCCTTTTCGCTCTGTTCGTAGTGGTGGGTACTCACAGCAGCAGGCAGCATCCAGAGTCTGGCCATAAGAGCTCTGTGGCTTGGCACACAGAGTTCAGGTGCTATTATGCGGAAGCTGTGTTGTGTGCCACATGTGGACGAGTGGCAGAGTACAGTGGTCTTACTTGAGAATCGTAACAATTTAGCACAGTATTTAGCTTGAATGTGTAGTTTGTTTTGCAGACAGAATAAATGCAATTGTCCTTTACGGTTTGATTTCTGGGTAGAACTGAAGCACAGCCATGGAAGATGGCAGAATTTGACATCACGCTCATTAACATGAGTTGCTTCATCTTCCTATTATTGAGAGTTAACGTGGGAAAGGGAGCTAATGACAGCTGCAGTTTGAACACTGGGTGGATCACATCGCTCGTCATACCTAGTAACAGTTGGTGGTGAGGTGGGAGAAAAAGAGGTGGGGAAGGACACGAGGATGACATTGAAGTGTGGAGCTTTAGATCTTACAGGAGAGCGTGAGTCAAGAGCCTTAAAAATATTGTCACTTTTTAAAAAAAATCTTCGGCTGGTGTGGAGCAGAAATATGGATAACATCAACAAATATTTGAGCTTCCAGTTTATTCTTAGGATTTTACAACCCATCTTATAGTTTCTGTTTATGTGGTTTTTTTCCCTTCTGTAATCCTTTTTCCATTAATCTATGTGTACAATAGAAGATAAAACATTTTCCTTTTGCAGTGAATGTTAGTTTTCTTTTTATTAAAAGCTTTCTTGAAATTCTCCCATTCTAATTATGTACCCAATTTGCATTTTAATCTGTTTCCTTTAAATTATTCATAGCTAATATTTTAGGTTTTAAATTATTCTCAAAAAATTCCTACATTGTGTGTGTGTGTGTGTGTGTGTGTGTGTGTGTGTGTGTGTGTGTGTTTTATACAGCAGTAATTTCTCAACTCTGGCTATATATTTGAGGGGAATATCTGTGAGCGGTATTTAACCCCATCCTCAGATATATGATTTATTTAGGAGATCTAATTTCTGACAGTTTTTAAAGCTCCACTAAGTGGCTTTAATATCATTTTAATGTACAGACAGTGATGAGAATCATAGAATTAGACTATTTTCATTTCTGAGAGTTTTTACAGGCCCCCTAAGTGATTTTAATATGGCTTTAATGTACAGATAGGGATAAAAATCATTCAATTAGAATATTTAAATTAGAATACTTGATTAAAAATTAGACATTATCATGATTTACTGCTCCCTCTTTCGCTACAATTTTTATACAAATGAAAATTCCTACACTGGGATTTGGTCAGCACTACTGCAAGTTTCACTGCAGGAGGTGTGAGGATGCCAACATCTGGTCATACTTGTCTACAACTCAGCATTTCATACATAAGCCACTTGGCAACAACATGTCAGTATGGTCTCTGGCATTTTGAAAATTCTTTTCTGCATTAGTCAATTCATCTGTGTATTTTGAGTGATGAGTCATAAGCAGCTTCTTCATGATCTCTTTCATCAGGTTCTTTTCTCAAAAAAATTCCTGGGAGTAAAATGAATCTCATGCACTTGGGCACCTGCTAGGGCTGATGAAAATCCTGGTTGTTTTGTTTATATGTAGTTATTGAAATGGTCTTTGTATATAAACAGTCACAGGTGGCCACATTTATTCTGTTTAAACATCTGCAGAGGTTGCTAGGAAAATCTCAGTTATAATGATTTATTTCTGGATTGATTTCATGTACCATCTGCTGATTGATAACATTAATAGAATTTTTCCTTATAATGTTGTTTCAGAAAAATTAAATCTGCTTACTCTTCCCAGCAAAGGCAACCCTGAAAAATCGAATGTTGTTGCTTTTGATTGTTTAAAAAAGTTACAATATATGTTCATTCATTCAAGGTTATAATTCCTGGTTGTTTTGTTACTGCTTCATTTCTCCCTTTAATGATTCCTTGCTTAAATTACTTATTCATTCAATACTCACTCTACAGACAGAGCCATGCAAGGTGCTATGAAGCATTTCTCTGATAGCTCAAAGACATCAGATCTGTTCTGCGAGTACAGTGTTTGCAGATTCCACCCCAACACTCCCAGAATGACAAACTTCCAGGTGCAGGTTCATTTACTATAGAAAGATGACATTTGTGTTGATGACAGGCTGCTATGCCTTGAGTTGACGTCTAGACACTAAAGTTGTGGTTAGTGATTGAGATATAGTTGATACCCAAGGGAAGTTGTGTGGAGGAAACTGTACAAACTTTGTAGTCAGATAAATATGGGAGAATTCTGTTGCTGGCTTTAATATGCTGAATGGCAGTAGATGTGGCATTAGTTCTACCTAAACCTACAGGTAGAATTGTTTTGAGGATTAGACCTAGTAGTTTATTGAAATTTCCTAGTACAATGCTCAAAAATATCAAATGGTGTTAGTACTATCTCTTGGTGTGATTACTGGCATTAAATATTAAAGGATAATCTAGGTACTTTTTTCCTTTGGATGTTTCTGTCCACAGTAAATATCCAGTCCTCTGTCTTGGTGAACTGAGCTGGACATTTGTTTTGTTTCTTCCTTCACCGTAGACAGAGTAGTGTAAACTTGCACTCCAATCCCTGTCCTCCTCTCTCCAGGTTCAACATTGATCGCATCTCCTTGATTTTCAGATTTTGACTCTAGATTTGGGAGAGAAAAGGAAGAGTCACCTCATATCTACTACTATTATTGAACTTTTTTTTCTTCATTTCAGCTACATTTAGATCTTCCATCCAAATCGTGTTCCTCTGTGGCTCCAAATCTATCCTTCAGTTTCCTCTTAACTCACTGAATAGGAAGATGACTTAGGTCATATTTCCCCTTTCTGAGTAAAGAGGTTCCACAGAGTTATTCACTCCATAGTTGGTAGGACTTCTGCAGACCACAAACAGTGGAAAAAGCATGGGAACCACAAAGGAGACTGGTCCTGAAAGCATCCATAAAATAAGTAAGTGAATTAAGTGAAAGAAAGACCAGTTCTCAGTTTAAGGTTTTGGCCTGATCTCTGCTCACAGGGGTGAAATATATTGTTTGGCAGCAGTGTAATTGAAATCCTCTTTTTGGGGAAATAAAACTGTTTGGGGAGAAAAAAAATAGAATAGTTTATCTGAGCTTGACTCATAATCTACTCAATACTGGACTATTTTTACAAGTTTCTGTGGTGACTCCTCTATAGTCAAGATTTGGAGGCTGTCGGATCCTTACTGATACCTTATCTCAAAGTATCCTACCTTCAATGGAGTAGTCTGGAAGAAATTTCCCCAGTATAAAGGCTTACTTTTAACGTGAAAAGCCTCTGCAATAAACAGAGACTATATGGAAAGAGAAGCTAGGAGGTGCTTTCTTTAGGTTTGAGTTTTAACTATTGCTTAAATAACCAAGAATTCAGGAGCAATGCTAGACATGTAAAGATAAAATTTTAAATGTATAGGCCCTGTTCTCATGAGCTTAACAATTAATAGACATTAAACCCCAAAATAAACATAAAATGTAAATATAATTTTTTGTTTGTTTTGTTTTTTGCAGTTCGCAGGCCTCTCACTGTTGTGGCCTCTCCCGTTGCGGAGCACAGGCTCCGGACGCGCAGGCTCAGCGGCAATGGCTCATGGGCCCAGCTGCTCCACGGCATGTGGGATCTTCCCGGACCGGGGCACGAACCCGTGTCCCCTGCATCGGCAGGCGGACTCTCAACCACTGCTCCACCAGGGAAGCCCTGTAAATATAATTTTTAAGGTCATAGTAAACTGGCATTAAATAAAAGGAAAGGTGTTATTAAATAATTATTAAATAATCACAAATGGCTAAAGCTAAGCTAGGAAGCTATTTATGGAATGCTTTCCTTAGGAAATGACATTTATGACAATTTCTGGATGATCTGGTAATTTAGTAGTCGTGAGAGTACAGGGACGTGTTTAAGCTAATCTGGATCTTGGTGGTGGGCTTTTTTTTTTTTTTTTTACTGTGAAAAGTCACGTTTTAGAAGAATAATACTGTTTTCCAGATTTGTTGAGATATAACTTGAATTAGGAAATTCATCAGTTTAAATTCATCACCTTTTGATGAATTTTGGTCATTATATAGTCCTGTGAACACTGCCATAATAAAATATAGAACAATATCATCACCTTTAAAAGACTCCTCATGCCTATTTTCAGTTGTTCCCTTCTTTTAACAAATGGATCCAGAGCCATAATCTTTCTGTTACTATAGAAATTTTGTTTCCTAGCCTTTCATATAAAGGTAATTAAAAATAACATGGCCTTTCATTTCTTCTTTAACTTAGCCTAAGGTTTTGAGATCCTTACATGTTGTTATGTTTGTTATTTGATTCATTTTATTAATTAGTATTGCATAGTAGGATAAAATCCTATCCATTGTCAGTGGTGTTCTCAACCAAGTGGTCATTTTCGTTATTATCTAGGAATATATCAATCCACAAAATAGTCCAAGCAGCTGAATGAGATTAAATTTCCTAGGCTCCTGTTTGGAAAGATTGCTATTCAGAAAGCATGCCAGTCAGGCAGACCCATTAAGGGAAAGAGAAAAACATGCCAAGGAATAATCAGTGAAGAGTCCAGAATATTCCAATGAGGATTATATAACGCTTCACCACTGTCATCCTGATAATGACCCAGGAACTGGCAAGAGGAGATAATTTTTTTCTGGAGACAACTACATTCAGTGACTAAACTGTCTTTCTGAGGAGTATGTTCCAGGAGGAGGGGAGGGAGGTATGTCAGTAATATTTTGAGTTAATTTTTGAGCAAGCTGTTCCAATGCTCAACAGTATCAGATGACTGGATTATAGATAGCATGGAAAGTACATGGAATCCACTGAGCATGAGTCCATTTTTGAGTGCTTTCTGCAATTAAAAAATGCACCATTGTCAGACTACAAATGTTCTAAAAAGCCAAAAACATAACACAGATTAGCTTTAAGGACCACAGTAGTGGGACCACAGTCAGTTTTCTGTGTTAGAGCAACAATAGCGTAACCCAAAATGTATCGACAGCAGTGAGGCGCCACCAATGGGGGTCAAAGATGTGAGGTAGTCAGATTGCTGGTAGTGGTAGCAGGCAGGGAGAGGGCCAGGGGACCATGCAGTACAGTCTCCTTCACCTAAAGACAAGTAAGTCAGGTTTTGACAGGAACAACAGTCTGGAGTGCAGTGTTAGCCTCTGCAACAGAGATAGTCTTTACTTTGTACATAGAATTTTGACTGGTAGATGGTGTTGTTATATCAGATATGATGATGGATCTACGGAGTGACGGTGGTGATCTAGTTCTCTCATCAGAGAATTGCCCTTATTCTGAGCATCTATATCAGTGACCCAAACAGTTTGATCAGCAGCAATGATTTATTTCCATAGTCCAGAGCCCTGGTAGATTGATCTTTAATCTGCCAGTCTATAGTTTTCAAAGTGGCTGTCCCAATAGCTAGGTCAGTGGCAAGGGTCAGTAAAAATGTAACGAGGTTCATCAAGGGGTGTATTGGTCAAAACCAATTGAGAACGGCCTTGATTTCTGCCCACTTATTGTAACAGTCATTGTCTATTTTCAGTTCTGGTTTGCTGCCACTCAAGTTGACCAGCCATAGCAGCCCAGTGGACACCACTGTTTTCCAGGTTAGCTGAACCATGAGTAAACCAGACCCAGCTATTTAGGGAATCTTCTGAGTCAAGGGCCCCAGTGCGCCAGCAGTGTTCCTTCAGATAGCTGAGTGGAAATGAAATTTCTTTTCGAAAGATAGACTTAACATTTTAATCTAAACCCTAGATGCTGTGAGATACCTGTCAGCTCTGTTCTTTTAATGTTTTTTTCTTTAATAAGGTAAAATTGGTATATAACATTATATGAATTTCAGGTATACAACATTATAAATCAATATTCTTATACACTACAAAGTGATCACCATTATCAGCTCTCATCTTAAAGGTACTATTTTCATTTAATTAGTGAGGGTTTTGGGGCACTTCCAATCTTGTTAGTTGTTGAGTCTGAGTTGACCCACTCCCAAAATGGGAAGGTCAGGAGCGAGAATCACATGGTTTCCCTGGGTGAGACATTAAGTTTTAGTTAGAGTTCATTAGCAATCTGCTGTTCAAATGGGTTTTCCTGGTATCTGTATCAGAGACGTGATGAGTACAATACCCTAAGGGGCTCTTCTGGGTTAAGCTGCCTCTCTTTCCCAGAGAGGATGTTTGTTTCCAAACATTAAATCATTAAGCACAGAGACTTTTAGCTCAAAGGAATATTAAAATTCTGTGGACCCCAAAGTCCTAACACTTCCTACCTGCAGCTCCTTCCAATCTGTAGACTCCCCCCCAGTATTTGTGGGACAGTGATATATAAGCATATAACAAATATAGCCCAACTATACATGTAGATGTGAAATCTACAACAACAGTACCTTGAATTGGCCTAAAAGGCCTTACCGGCTAGGTCATGTTAGCATCCTTTTCCTAATATGAACTTTGCCCAAACCCATCAGTTTATGGTCATTAGGAAAGTTAAAAAAAAAAAAAAAAAGGACTAAAACTTTTGAGAATGGACCCTAAGAAACCTTGTAGTTGCTATTGAAGTCCCTTGAAATGCTCTTTCTTAGGGTGTTCTTGGAATGTTCCCTCTCAAAGCTTAGCTGCCATGCTGTAGAAACCCAAACCACATGAAGAAATTGTATATAGGTGTTCCTTTGGAAATCTCCAGCTGAACCCTTAGCTGATTTCCAGCATCGACTGCCAGCCATGCCTGTGAGAGTGAAACAGTTTGGAAGACTTTGTTATTTGAGACAACTGATATTTTCTTATACTTAAATTCTGGAAATTATATTAGAAAATTACTTTTTAAAATAAAATGACTAATTTTCACATAAAATATATAAATAGGTTAAATATAAGCAAGGCTTAGAGAAAGAATTCTAAGAGAAAGAATTCTAAGGGAAAGAATTCTAAGAGAAAGAATTCTAAGGGAAAGAATTCTAAGTTTTGCAAATTGCTATTTTAAAAACAGCACTCTTTTTTAACTCCAAGGGAACTTTGAAATGTTAAAAGAATCGACACCATGCACATTATAAAGAAGGTTATAATACACTAAATCTACAGATAACTTGGAATTTTAGTTGTTTCTTCTGGTCCTTATCACCATGTTAGTTTTCTTTCTTAACTTGTATGGGAAAAAAGGAGAACTTTGATAATAAAGTCCAAATTGGTAGGGGAAATAGAAAATAAAAAAAGGTAATTTTTTTCTAGAATTTTAGAGATAATAGCAATTTCATCATAGATCTTTCCTATTCTTTGAATATTCATTTCACATGGTTTATAAGACATTTTCAGTATTACTCAGTTATTCTTTTTTAATATTTAACCACTTTCTCCAATATGAGGTATAAAAAGAATAATTCTCAAGTTCTCATATTTAATATTTGAGGCTCTATATAGAGGGTTTTTAGGCCAAACATTAAAGGCTGATTAATAATGTGTGGTACCTGTGAAATTATTTTTCTTTCAAAGTAAGCAAATTATTTGTAATCTCTCTGCAAATGTTAACTTAATAAGTAAGATCTAAACTTACAATGTGCTAATGTTTATTTTTTTATAATTAAAAAATCTGTAAGACTTAGTTTACTAGTTTAGTTAAAATTTTCAATTAGGAGTTTAAGTATATAGTTAAAATTAACCAGCAGTGCAAAGCATAAATTCATACAAAGAGCCTGCATTAATATAACAATTCTATTCAGAACAAGAGATTATTTCTCTGTCCCTCTAATTTCCTACTGAAGAAAAAAAAAAAAAAGGTGCTCCAAACTTAAAGGCTTAAAACAATTCATCCTTACCTTTCATGATCCTGTTGGTTGACAGTTTCAGCTAGGGTTTCCTTGCCTCAAGTTCTTTATATGATTGCATCAGATGGCATTGAGGCTGTAGTTATTTAATGACCCAGCCAGGCTAGAATTCCAAGTTGTTTCATTCTCACAGGCATGGCTGCCAGTTGATGCTGGAAATTGGCTAGGGGTTCAGCTGGAGATTTCAGAAGGAATACCTATATGTAATTTCTTCATGCGGTTTGGGTTTCTGCAACACGGAAGCTAAGTTTTGAGAGGAAACATTCCAAGAAGGAATACCCTAAGAAAGAGCATTTCAAGGAACTTCAATAGGAACTACAAGGTTTCTTAGGATCCATTCTCAAAAGTTCCAGAATATCACTTCTGTACAGTATCATACGTCAAGAAAATTGCTAAGGATAGCCAAAGTTCAAAGGGAATTAACCTCCACTTCTTGGGAGGAATAGCAAGGGATGCGCAGACATCTTGATTTCTTATAACTCCTAGCGCTTTTTCCAACCATGTTTTCAGTACTGATTCTGCTAAGTTTATCTTCTGAGAGCTCAACAGGAGCACATGAAAGGAAGACTTTACAATTCTTGGGTTTATGTTATTTATTAGTTCATTTACATGAGAGAAATGTAAGTGTAGTATTTTCATTATATTCACCATGTGAGGTTCTTCTATGCAGGAAAAGTAATATTGTGTTTTATTCTAGAATTCAGACAGGAACTAACATATAAATTCCAAAGAAGTAGACTTCATTTAGGCAAAGAAAATATAATAATTAGAGCTTTCCAAAGATGGAACAAACTGTCTCAGGAATTGTCTTTTATTGATATTTATACTCATAGGTATCCAAGTAAAATTTGGGTTACCATCTGTTTATGAGATAATAGAAGTTTGGATTAGATGACTTTATGAATTCATTTCATCCATATTACTCATGACTACAGTAAGGTGATAAATTACAGCAACATCATATATACCATGTGTTTTCATTTAGACTTGTTTTATATAAAGTTAGGCATTTTGAAGCCATTAAAAATATTTTTCCAATTTTCTTCGATACATTTTGAGACACAAAAATTGTAGTATTCTCTCTGGATAATTTTACATTTAGTTAACAGCAGATAATCTAATTTGAAATTAATGCAAAAAATCCGGTATGTAACAGAAGAGTATCAATGTTTATAATTAAAGTAATTACTTCTTAGAAGTATGTGATTTTGCCTTGGGAATTTTATAAACTCATTTTGCTATTAAAAAAGACTTTAGAGTGTGAATTAAATAGCTAATGTGACGGAAACTGGGCCCTTAAAAAAATCATAACAGATAAATTAATCGCTGGTGTAGGTTCACTTGTGCTCTTTTAAATTAATAGTTGGAACTATGAAGCTGTAACCAAGTTAGTTATTAAGAAAGTTCTAATATGTCAATCAAAAATGGTCCAGGGCTTCCCTGGTGGCGCAGTAGTTGAGAGTCCACCTGCCGATGCAGGGGACATGGGTTCATGCCCCGGTCTCTGGGCCCGTGAGCCATGGCCGCTGAGCCTGTGCATCCGGAGCCTGTGCTCCGCAACTGGAGAGGCCACAATAGTGAGAGGCCCGTGTACCGCAAAAAAAACCCCCAAAAACCAAACAAAAAAATGGTCCAAAGGGATGACATCAGAGAGAATAGCAGAATAAGGCCCTCCAAAAACCCTAATTTCCATAAAAAGAATGAGAACACTGGCCAAAAAAAAAAAAGGCAAAATCAACCTTTTCAGAACTCTGTAAATTAACCAAAGGCTTGCAACAATCTAGTGAGCATTTATTCAAGGAAAACAAAAAAAATTTTAAAGGTATACTAGCAAATACCTGTTTAACACAAAAGAAGGCAATAATAGAAAATATAGGAACCAAAAAAGTAAGAAAAATAGAAAATAAATTGCAAAATGGCAGACATAACTCTACCATATGAGTAATTATGCTCAATGTAAATGGAGTAGACATTCCATTCAAAAGGGAGAGATTGATAGAAAGGATAAAAAATGTGATCTGTGTGCTGTCTATAAGAGATACTTTAGGTTCAAACACAAATTGGTTGAAGTAAATGGAAAAATAATGGAAAAAATGAATTGATTCTATTGTAATGGAATGGAAAGATATACATGCAAACAGTAATCAAAAGAGAGCTGGATTGGATATACTAATTTCAGGCAAAACAAACTTTAGTACAAAAATTGTAACTAGAAACAAATAGGACATTTTATAATGATGAAAGTGTTAATGTATCAGGAAGACAAAAAAATTAGAAATATATATGCACTAACAACATATATATAAAGCAAAAATTAACAGAATGGAAAAATAGGCAGTACAGTAATAGAAGAATTCAGTGCCTCACTTTCCATATTGATTAGAACAACTAATTAGGAGATGAATAAAGAAATAGAGGTTTTGAACAATACTATAGACCATTTGGGAGTACAACTATAGAACACTCCACCTATAACACAACTAACTCACAACTATAGAACATTCTACCCATAACAACAAAAGACAGACTCATTTCAAGTGCATGTGGAATGTTTCCAGGATAGACCACATGCTAGACTATAAAACAAGCCTCAATATGTTTTAAAGCATTTAAATCATACAAAGTATGTTCTCCAACCATAAGAGAATAAAATCAGTAAACAATAACAAATTTAGGAAAGTAAATATAGGACAAAATAAAAAAAAATCTACTCCTAAATAACCAATGCATCAAAGAATAAATCTCAAGAGAATTTAAATAATACTTAGAGATAAATGAAAACAAAATACAGTATACCAAAACTTATGGGGTACAGCTTTAAACACATTATTCGTAAAAGTCTATATGAAAAAAAGGAAAAAAATCAAATCAGCAATTCAAGTTTCCACCTTGAGAAACTAGGAAAAGAAGAACAAACTAAAACCAAGGCAAGCAGAAGGAAGTAAATTGTAAAGGTTAGAACAGAAACAAATAAAATAGAGCTTAGGAAAGAAAACAATAGAGAAAACCAACAGTTGATTCCTTGAAAAGATCAACACAATTGACAAACTTTTAGCTGGACTGGCCAAGAGGAAAAATAGAGAGAAATTGAATTACTGAAGTCAAGTTTGAAAGAGAGGACATTATTATAGATTTTATAGAAATATAAAAATAATTATGAGAACATCATAAATAAATTAATGCAAAAATTAGATAACCTTAATGAAATGGACAAATGCCTATTAAGACACAAACTACCAAAACGGATTCAAAAATAAATTGAAAATATGAATACACCTATAACAACAAAATAGGTTGAATTTATAATTAAAAAAAAAGTTTTTTGGAAAAAAGTAGCCCAGAACCAGATGACTTCACTGGGATTTTTATAAATGTTTAAAGAAGAATTAACACAAACCTCTCACAAAACTTTCCAAAAAGTAGAATAGGAAGAAACATTTTTCAGTGAATTCTGTGAAGCCAGTATTATATTATGCTGATACCAAAACCAAAGACACCACAAGAAAAAAATGTCTGTCTGTGTGTGTGTGTGTGTGTGTGTGTAGAGAGCATCCATCAACAAGGTGATGAATACTTCATAAATGTTTTGTTCCTACAAGAATCTTACCTACTCCAGTCTATCTATCTGTTAGCATTTATTTCACCTACCTTATAACCCTTTGATACTGTTTATGTATTTATTATTTTATGCTATTTTCCCAGCCTTTCCTGAAGTTGGAGTACAGTAGAAGCTTTCAAGAAATAAAACATATTTAAATTCAGATACCACTAAGTTTATCCTAGTGATTTCTTCTAATTTCAGTGTCTGTTTATCATACAATTTAGATATCAATTTCTGAATATCTATACACAGTGATAACATTTATAGTAGCTTTCATTTACTGAATTTGGTTGCTGTAGTCAGCTTAAGACCTGAGGAATCAAAGTAAAATGTTAGGGTATTTAGATGAGAAATTATTATTATCTCCTTTGAAGTCAGACAGACCTGAGTTGTATCCTGGCTTTATTCCTTAATATTTATGTGACTTTGGCTAATTATTTAATACTTTTACACCACAGTTTCTACACTTGGAGCATAGGTATGAGAATATCTACATCATATGCTTGTTTTGAGCAGTAAAATAAATGAGATTGAGAGACATCTGCATACAATGCATGTCAAAGGTGGATACTTACTAAGCAGTAGATGGTATATCAACATAAAAATATTCATTAGTAAGTGCTCTATTTTAAGAATTACTTTAAGAAGCACTTATTCAATCAACTTCTGGGCTTGATTCCTTGGGCTTTGATTTCTAAAATTCTGATTCATATGGGAAGGAGTAGAATAGGATTTTGTATTTTGAACAAATATCTTTGAGACTATTTTATATTTATGGTAACCCAGTTCTTATCATTTCTTTAAGACTAAAAAAGATAGACATAGAAAAAAATGTTATTTCAAAGTGTTTCATTTTTCTGTTATATGGGAAAGGATCACTGGTATGTTTTCTTATGCTATCTAATATATTCACTTAGGTGATTCTATTATCAATGAATTCCTTTAGAATTACGGTTCACAAATCCTGGAGCTCCTAGCTTTTATTAGCAATACAACATTACCAACATGATTCTTTGGCCATCTGAATGTTTTTTTTTTTAAGAAATACATTTATTTATTTATTTATTTTTGTCTGCGCGTTGGGTCTTCGTTGCTGCACACGGGCCTTCTCTAGTTGCGGTAAGCAGGGGACCACTTCGTTGCGGTGCGCTGGCGTCTCATTGCTGTGGCTTCTCCTCCTGCGGCACGGGTTCTAGGTGCACAGGCTTCAGTAGTTGTGGCTCGCAGGCTCTAGAGCACAGGCTCAGTAGCTGTGGCACACGGATTTAGTTGCTCTGTGGCATGTGGGATCTTCCCGGACCAGGGCTCGAACACATGTCCCCTGCATTGGCAGGTGGATTCTTAACCACTGCGCCACCAGGGAATTCCCGCCATCTGAATTTTAATAAATTGCCCACTGATTTTTTTAACCCATCAATATTTACAAACAACATGCTTAGGTATGACACCACCTAGGCAATATTTATAAATGTGGTCGTATTCACCTCCTACAATTATAGGGTATCTATACTTGAATAGATATCTATATTTGAATAGAATCTAAACATTCTACCAAACTTATTCGTCACAAATTAAACAAAAGAATTAGCAAATTTTCAAATCAAGAATAATCAGATTAAAGTTATTTTGTTGCCAAGAAATTGATGAACACAGAACCTGGCATTGATATTTTAAGGTCCTAAGATAGAAAAGATATTATCTGTTTAGAAGTAGTATAAGAAACTCAGCAATATATTACCGTTCTTTATAAGCAATTTCAAGGAGATTACTATCAAAATTCAATTTTAAAATGATTCTGTTAACATATTAATGAAAGGATTTCAACTTATTTCCCCTAACTGGGTCAGAAACTGACTCACCCAACATGTAGTGTTGAGAGACGGGTTACTTACACTGGACACTTCTTTTCCCATAAGAGCAGCTGCTCCTTAGCATTCTGAAATCCAGCTCTCTGGTGACAGAGAATGTACCTTCATTATACCTAGATTTTGCGCCCTGGAAGTGGCTCCTCTGTCATTCTTCCTCTGATACTCTCTGGGAATTCCTCCCCCATTCAAAGTTCTTTGAGTCTCTTGGCTCTGCCCTCCAATTCATTTACTCTTTTTTCCAAGACTTCCTTTATTTTTCTTAAGAAATGGTCCATGTTTGCAGCTTAATAGTTCTGCCCATGTGCTTTCTGTTTGTAGACAGTTGGGGGCCCAGAGGCCCCTTCACAGTTTAAGTAACTCGTACCCCTTTAGTCCAAGTTGTTGGTCCTTTTGCTAGTTTGAATTTCATTCAAATCAGTGAATCAGTACTGCCTGTTCCTTTTTTTAAATTTTTATTTTATATTGGAGTACAGTTGATTAACAATGTTGTGTTAGTTTCAGGTGTACAGCAAAGTGATTCAGTTATACATATACATGTATCTATTCTTTTTCAAATTCTTTTCCCATTTAGGTTATTACAGAGTACTGAGCAGAGTTCCCTGTGCTATACAGTAGGTCCTTCTTGGTTATCTATTTTAAATACAGCAGTGTGTACATGTCAATCCCAAACTCCCAATTGTTCAGCAGTCCTTCAGTTTTGGGTGTCAAAAGTTTTTTAATGTTACCTTTCCTCTGTGCTAAACCACTACAAAACTAAGTGTTTTAAAACAAAACCCATCAATCCCATCACAAACTGCTAGCCTGTACCACGGTTGGGCTCAGCTGAGTGAGTCTCCTGCTCATCTCAGCTGGGCTCACTCCCGTGTCTTTAATCTGTTAACCAGTTGGCTACTGTTTGGTTGGTTCAGTGGAGCCTCCGCTAGAATAGCTCATCTATTCTCTGCATGTTATCTCTTCTTCTAGCAGACTAATCCAGGCTTCTTTACATGGTGATGGAGTTCTGTCTCAGGACGGATTTTTCAGGATCAAATTTGGAGATGGACTGTGGGATGCATGATGTTTATTTGTGACCAACATCTATAAAAAGAAACAAAAACAAGCATATTTAGGGAGAGAGAGAAGTCAAACTGTGCAATAGCTCCAGTGAATCCTCACTCCAGCCCATCTGGGAGCTCTAGATTGAGTAGTGACTGTCAGAAAGGCTTCACCTCCAGCAACATGAATCTTTGAGGTAGACTCTGAGGGAGCTGATAACTGTAGGTAGTCTGCTAACCGCACTCCCTGAAGCTGGAAAATACATCCTCCCATAAAGGAGGATCTGAGAGATGCTTCTCCAAGTCCATTACATTTCCTGAAGCAACCAATAAACAAGCCCCACTATGTCAAATTCGCTAATATCCCATTGGTCAAAGGAAATCGTATGGCAAAGTGATGCACTAACAAAGGATATGGGCACAAAGAAAGGATGGATTTGTGGCAAATTTTGCAATCTACCATATTATGATTCCAATATAGTGATGACTCTACAAGTTGCAACGTAAGTACAAAACAACAAACAAGCAAGCATATATTTCTACCTCTTCATGATGACAATTAACTTTATCCTCCCTTCAACATCAATTTAAAAGAAGTCTAGAAATAAGGAAACCAGGTGAAAAAAGTAGAAGAGTAAACCGTAAAGAACAAAAAAACAGCCAGGTTACTCATAACACTGCTTTGACAAAGCAGGAAAGTAATATGATACTTTCTCACAGACTTTACAGAGCTCAGAATACGCCTCACTAATATATAATTTAGATATTCAAATATTTTGGATTAGAAATTACAATTTCTTATGATGTTAAGACCATTTGGAGTTGACTATGACCTAAATGTTATTTTCTTGGTAAGGATTGACATTTTCAATTTGGCTTCGATTTAATTTTGTCTTTCCAACAAGAGAGCTTCTAAATTCTTGACAGAAGGCTCTGAAGACAGAAGCAGCTTAGACTCCCGTCTGTTTATGGAACTTTTTGAAAAATATATTCATGAGTTGGCAGAGACAGAGCCCACACAGCCTGGCATAGCTTATTATCATGTCATAGCACATGAAGAGAGCTCTAAGGCATTAGGAATTCTCGAACATTAGTAGTGGTTTTCCCACAAGGTAGTTATATAAGCTGACAGTTTGGCAAAGGTAACACAGCTTGCTTATCCTTCCACTGATTGACTGAAATCTCATTACAAGCACAAAGTATTCTCACTTCCTCACTGTTAGAGTTAAAGTTACAGGCTTTCACTTTATATATAAAAATATAAATAATTTGAATTGATGATAACATGTTTTTCATTACACCTCACATCACAAAATTGTGTTCTTTGGTTTCTAGTTGTGAAAATATTGTGAAATGTGTGATTTTATTTCTTGAAACTATCAGCTATTCCAATGACTGTAATTTCACTTGTAAGCACATCCTGTAACTAACACAAAGGACATTTTAACATTCATCAGTTTTATAAGACAGTTACTCCAAATTGTCTACAACCTCGTAGTGTAGTGACTGCAGATATTTTTGAGTGATTGTATTTGTGATTTTCACAGAAAATGAAACCATTGCATGAGAATGACTATGATGACTGATAGAGGAACTGGGATTTGAGTAGTAGTCAGTGTAGGGAAACTCCATTACAGGGTTTTGGTGACATATCCTCTTTCAGTTATTTGACTCAGAAGCATTTTAGACAGACCTAATATTCTTACAAATTGTCTCAGACATGTGAACATATCCCAACACATTTATCCATCATGTTTTTTTTATAAGTTCAAACTTTTTTACAATGGCTTTGGACATACAAACCACAGACATATTGATCAAATCATTCCCAGAGTAGGTTGGGTAGGTTGGATAACAGAATCGTTTCAAATCAATGTCTCTTGGTTAGGATAAAGACTGGTACAGGGGCTTCCCTGGTGGCGCAGTGGTTGAGATTCCGCCTGCTGATGCAGGGGACACGGGTTCATGCCCCAGTCTGGGAAGATCCCACATGCTGCGGAGCGGCTGGGCCCGTGAGCCATGGCCGCTGAGCCTGCGCGTCCGGAGCCTGTGCTCCGCAACGGGAGAGGCCACAGCAGTGAGAGGCCCGCGTACCGCAAAAAAAAAAAAAAAAAAAAAAAGACTGGCACAAAACATAATATACCTGTGTACAAGATGGGAGAAGCAGTGCATATGATAGCAGATATAAAATAGGTACACTTGGTGTATTGAAATAGTCTATGTATTAACTGAAATGTAGAAGAAAACAATAAGGTGGAAACAAGAAAACTTTCTTTGCTTTCATTTTCCATTTAAATTATTCCTGTAGATCCTTTAATCCTAGGTGAAAACATAAGAAATTTCCTTAGGATTCTATCCAGGTAATATGGTGTCCACATATGCCATCCTGACTCTCCTGTGGAATGCAACAATGAGATCTAGACAGAACGCGTGGGGAAAGTATTTGAGGATTGAAAAGTAAACAGAAACTGCCTGACCAGATTCAAAGCACCATTGAACCTACGTGATCTTACTTTTTATTTTCCTCTCTGATGCCTCTAGCCCCCTCATGTGAACTTAGCTTAGCTGGAAACCTGGGTAGAATGTGATGGTGCAGACAGAGAGCTCCAGGAGAAGCTTTCTACTTCTGGCTTAAGGAGCAGGAAACTCAACTTCTAAAGCTCAGAGTGAGTCAAGAAAAACCCCTGTAACTTTTTTTTCTTCTACCTTTTTCTGTTTCCTCATGCCCCGGATCATAGACAGTGCCATGGCATTGATAACTGCCCTGGCAGCAGAGAGAGAAACAAAGTATTACCTTTAGGGTAACGATAATTCAGATAATTAGACATTTCTCATCAGAAACCGTGGAGTTGCACAACATATTTAAAGTATTGAGAGAAAAGAACTGTCAATGCTAAATTCTATAGCCAGTGAAAATACATTCTCAGATGATGAAAAACTAAAAAATTCATAGCCAGCAAATAAGCTCTAAAATTGTTACTAAAGAAAGTTCTTCAGAAAGAAAGGAAATGATACCAGAAGGAAACCTAGAAGACTGGAATATCAGGAAGGAAGGATGAGCAGCAGAAATGGTAAATATTTAAGTCAGTATTTGCAAATGTTTGGCAATTGCATAATATATATATACACACACATATATGTATGTTATTTATATACATACACACGCTTCAATTGCTAAACATGCTTTAAGAACTCTAGAGGAGAATATATTCATAGTATATATGTATAGTTTATATATATGTGTGTGTGTATATATATATATGTATATAATTTCACTTGAAGTAGAAAAATGTTGATTTTAAATCGTCTGTATGCATTTGAAGCCCTAGGATAACAACTAAAAAAATTATACAAAGAGATATGCGCAGAATTACAAATGATAAATTAAGCTGGAACATAATATTCAAATAACCCAAAATAAAACAGAAAAGGGGAAACAAAGGAACAGAAAAGAAAGAACATCAATAACAAAAAATAGTAGTCCAGGGACTTCCCTGGCAGTCCAGTGGTTAAAATTGCATGCTTCCAATGCAGGGAGTGCGGTTTCAATCCCTGGTTGGGGAACTAGGATCCCACATAGCGTGTGGTGCAGCCAAAAAAAAAAAAAAAAAAAAAAAGTCCAAATCAATCAATAATTACATTTGTGTAAATTATTTTAAAACATCTATTAAAAGACATAGATTGTCAAAGCGTATTAAGAAAATATGACCCAACTATATGCTGTCTATAAGAAACTCACTTCAAAAATAATGATATAGATAGTTTAAGGTCAAACAGATAGAAAAAAATTATACTCTGCAAAAGCTAATCAAGGAAGGCTTGAGTAGCTATATTACTATCAGAAGTAAATCTCAAAGCAAAGAAAATTACCAGGGAAAAAAGAAGATATTATATATTGATAAAAGGGTCTGTTCACCAAGGAGAAATAACAATCTTAAATGTTTATACACTAAAAATAGAACCTCAAATTAGCCAAAGCAGAAACTGAAAGAACTGAAAGTACCCTGGAAGCCCATCCATTCTTAATTGCATCTGCCACCTCTCTCTCTTGCAGTGTCACATCTTGCTTTAAAATTTCACTTTCTACTGGATCATTCCCATTGTTACCCACATATGCTATATTATCCCCATCTCAATTAAAACAATATTTTCTTGACCTCACATCACTGTAGAAACTATGGGGTTTTTTTTCGTTTACACTAAAAACCTGGAAAGGATTGTCTATGTTCCCTCTCTTCATTTGCACTCCTCTAATTGCACATTGAACGCACTTTAATCAGGCTAATATACCCATAATTCCACAAAAAAAGGCCATTCTCAAGGTCATCAAAGCCTTTATATTGCCTAATCCAATATTCACTCTTTCTTCCTCATCTTCCTGAACTTTTGGCAGCATTTGACAGCGTTGATCATTCCCTCCTTGAAATATTTTCTAACTCCATCCTCCAGCCTCACTGGATGTTTCTTTTTCCCCTTTTCTGTATTTTCTCCATTTTATTTTCAAGATTTTGGATCATCTTTATGATTATTCTGAATTCTTTTTCAGGTAGACTGCCTATTTCCTCTTCATTTGTTAGGTCTGGTGGGTTTTTATCTTGCTCCTTCATCTGCTGTGTGTTTCTCTGTCTTCTCATTTTGCTTAACTTACTGTGTTTGGGGTCTCCTTTTCTCAGGCTGCAGGTTCGTAGTTCCCATTGTTTTTGGTGTCTGTCCCCAGTGGCTAAGGTTGGTTCAGTGGGTTGTGTAGGCTTCCTGGTGGAGGAGACAAGTGCCTGTGTTCTAGTGGATGAGGCTAGATCTTGTCTTTCTGGTGGGCAGGTCCACGTCTGGTGGTGTGTTTTGGGGTGTCTGTGGCCTTATTATGATTTTAGGCAGCCTCTCTGCTAATGGGTGGGGTTGTGTTCCTGTCTTGCTAGTTGTTTGGCGTAGGGTGTCCTGTACCGTAGCTTGCTGGTTGTTGAGTGGAGCTGGGTCTTGGCGTTGAGATGGAGATCTCTGGGAGATTTTCACTGTTTGATATTACGTGGAGCTGGGAGGTCTCTTGTGGACCAATGTCCTGAACTTGGCTCTCCCACCTCAGAGGCACAGCCCTGACGCCTGGCTGGAGCACCAAGAGCCTGCCGCAGGCCCAGTGCAGGCAGAGACAAGGGGCGCCAGCCCTTTTTCCCCTTTTCTGGATCCACCTTAGTTAACTGACCTGTGGACAGGGCAAGACTCCACCCCCCCAATAGCTGCTCTTTCTAAAATTGGTCAGTTTGCTGCATCTTCTAATTGCTTAAGCTAAAAACAACAAAAAATGCACATCCTGGATGCCTCTATTTCATCTTTCACATGAAATTCTTTAGCAAATCTAGTTTGAAATACATTCTGAATCAGATAACTTTTGAATAACTCCACTGTTTAGCCTGTGTTCGGGGCACCATCACCTTTACTTAGATTTTTGCATTGGCCTCCAAAAAGTCTCCCTCTTTTTATCCTTGTTTCCATATCCACCCACTGTATTTCCACATTACCCTGAGAGTGATCTTTCCAAAACTGAAGTTAGATCGTGTCATATTTCTGTGGTTCTACTCTCACAATGAAAGCCAAAGAACTTTCATATCAAACAAGGCTCTACATAATCTTACCCTCCTGATAAACTATCCTCAATTCCTTCTCCTTGCTCACTCACCTATACCGTTCCAGCCACATTGGTCACATTCTTCTTTCAATGCACAGAAAATATTCCTGCTTCAGGTCCTTTGTAAATGCTCCTCTTTCTTCCTACTGTTCTGTTCCTCAGTTATAGCTATGGCTTTTACTAGCAACCCTATTGTAAATACTGCATCTCTCATCACTTTATGACCCTTAACCTTAACCTGTTTATTTTTTCCTCATTCTTAGTACTTTCTACCACTGCCATATTATGTATTTATTTGTGTTTTATTTCCTGTTTTCCTCTGAAAATAATTAAGCATTATAAAAACAGGGATTTTTCCATTTAAAAAAGTTTCTAATTGAGATATAATTGACATAATGTTATATTAGTCTCAGGTGTACAACATAATGATTCATTATTTGTATATATTATGAAATGATCAGCACAGTCTAGCTACATTCATTACCATACATAGTTACAATTGTTTGCTTCATTGTGATGAGAACTTTTAAGATCTACTCTCATAGCAACTTTCAAATACACAATATGCTATTGTTAACTACAGTCACAGGCTGTACATTACATCCTCATGACTTATTTATTTATAGCCAGAAGTTTGTACCTTTTGACTACCTCCCATTTTTTATCAGCAGTGTTCCTGTCAGTGAAGGTAAAGACTGGCACATAATAGTTGTTCAATAAATATTTGACAAATGAATCATAGAATGTAAAGGTGACCATTGTGCCTGACAGAGAATGATGATCAGGAAGAAGAATGGATGACATAAGAAAGGAAAGCAAGAACAGTGAGCAGCCACTCCATGGCTTGAAGAAGAGAAGTGACAGTACCTGCATTAGCATGGTAAGTGATCACTGTGTCTGCTGTGGGAAGAATGGATTTTCAGGGGAACAAGACTCAAGAAAAGTTAGGAGCCTAGTGAATATTATAGCTAAGAGAGAATTTTGGCCTAGACATGCATATTAGTAATGCATTCCAGCATTTGCAACAGAGTGGGTAGTGGTGGTGTGATGCACTTAAAACTGGGATGTTTTCAGGCATCCAGGAAGGCAGTTTAACATAAACATCTAAAGATCAGTGCTGAAGGTATGTCTGTGGGAAGGCACAGCATGGTAAGTGTAAACAAAGGACCAGATGAGATTATTTAGATAAGTATAGATGAGTCCATGAGGCACTCCAACAAATACATTTAGGTATTTGAACAAGGCCCAGAGAACAACAGCAAAAAAATGAAAAAGAGAAGCCAGTAGCATAAGAGGTTAAGCCAATAGTATAAAGGTATAAGCTAGGAGAGAGCGGTAAGCCAAAAGAAGCCAATAGTATAAAATGTTTCAAAATGGAAAGAACAGTTAATGATGCCAAGTGTTCCAGAGAGAGAGTATGTAGCTTAAGGATATATAGGCAGCTCTTAGATAAGCAACCTGTCATTTCATAATGTCCATAGAATTCATTCATTCAATAACAGCAACAAGGACACAATGCAAAACAGTGTTATTACACTTTGGAGTGGCACTAAATTTTATCAGAGACAGAGTTACAGAGCTAATATTCTAGTGGTTGTCACAGACATTAAGTAATTAATAGCAAAGAAATCACTTTAAAACTATATTTTTCAAAGATGCCATTCTACAGTCATTTTCCCTGGTAATTTTCATTCAAGTAGTTGATTCTACAGATATATTTGCACATACAAAAAATAATATATGCAGGGTTATTTATTGCACTATTGCTGATTGCACCATTATATCTGATGGCAAAATAATGTTGAAACAAGATGCTCATCCATTTATTGCTGGGTAAATAAGTTATGTCAGTCAAGTTTCTTTGTAGCTGAAATGTGAATGAGGAATGGGTATATGCACTGGTATGAATTGACCACTAAGAACACAGACATAAATATATAAATAGATGTAAATATAAGAAAGTGAATTACTGAATATTGTTAATACTGTAATGCCATTAGTGTAAAAAATGCAGAAAAACAGAATATATGTGTTGTTTTGAATATGCATACAGTATTTTCAGAATTTTCTTCAAGACACTATTTTTTTTTATCTGCGTTTAGATTCAGGACTACTTATTTGGGGCACAAGGATGGAGACTAGACTTTTACAGTGTATTGTTTTGAGAATTTTAAGTTTGGAAACAAGAAATGTATTACTATTTATTACTATACAAAATAAACATTTAAAAAATACACTTTTGAGAAGGGATTCAGAGTGCTCGGCTTTCACTTCTTTTTGTTGTTGTTGATTTTGTTTTTATTTGTTTTATCAGTGTTCTAAAACGTTGGTGACAGTATATGGCAGGACACCCTAGTGGGAGGTGGAAGAGAACCCCTTGTCATGAATCCTTCTAATTATATCCTTTTCCCCTGCCTCATCATTACAGATTATTTATAGTGAATCTCTGGTCACTGATATTGATGCAAGTGCATCATACCCTTAGGAGAAAAAACAATTGCAATAGATAGGCTCAGAAACATCTTTAGAATAAAATACAAATCACTTCATAAAGAGAGGTCAGTATCAGTAATTGTTTCATAAATTGTATATTCTGGAGATCATTACTTTTGTATTGAACTCTATCCATGGGCAACATAAGTATTAGATTTTGTTTCTCCTGTGAGTAATACCTAACATCACTCAGTTCTTATTAAATATGAGATAATAAATTCAAATGTATTTAGTGAAGCACAAACCTAGTAGCAATACACATTTAGCAAATCTTAAATGTCATTGGCAGAATTCAGTAAAACATGTCTTATATTTAAAGCATGTAATTTTCTGCATGAGTATCAGATTTTCTCTTTGATATATTGGGATTAATAGTTGATCAACTGTCTTCACAGAGTGGTTGGGAGAAACATAAGATTAAGTTTTGAACTGCTGGGTGTCGAAGTGGTCAGTTAGGACAAGGAGCCAAACTGAAAATGAGACTCAAGCCTTTATTCATTTACCGCAACAGAGTAGGCAGGAAGCCAAAAAGAGAGGCAGGAATGTTCTATTTTTCCCCTGGACTGGTATTGGGAAGTGTCAGTCTGATGACACATAGCACAAGCGGGGGTAATACTCTCACTGCTGAGAAGACTTGAATAAAAGACTCCTGACATTTTGTGGACCCAGGGAACTTGGGGGTGGGAGAGAGGGAAGGGCTAGGAGTAGAAAAGTACTGAGTTAGAGTGGAGAAGTATCTTAGTCAAGGCTCCCCTACCCCAAAAGGAGGTCTAAGCAGGAGCTCCTGAACAGTGCTTCAGCCTAAACTTCCATCCCCTCCACCAGGAGGCCTCTGAATGAAGGCACCTGGGCTAAGAATAGAAACAGCCTTCAGAGCATGGCTGGCCAGGGAGGGACTCGGAGGAGGCCAGTGGATCTGGGTTTACATCTCTCTCCAGAAAACTGTAATGCCTTAGATGTGCACTCAGTCTGGTGCACAGAGGGCTACTTTCCCCTTTGAGACTTGCCAGATGAAGCCTTGTGATGGTCTACAGTCAGAATTGAAAGATCACACGTAGGATCTGGGCCTGGAGCTAGACTTTTTAATATATTCCCTGGCAGTCCAGTGGTTAAGATTCCACACTTCCACCGCATCGGGTGTGGGTTTGATCCCTGGTCAGGGAACTTAAGATCCTGCATGCCCTGTGGAGAAACCAAAAAAAAAAAAAGTTATGTAAACATGTTTCTAAAACTATAAAGCATTATTTATGTTTAAGTCATACATATTATTAATGCAAATAAAAGCATGAGTATACAAGCAATATTTCCTTATACAGAGAAAATGATTCTATATAATATTTAAATTTAAGAAAAATGTCATGTTACTTTACCCTTGCTTTAACCTCCTGTTATAGATGACTATTGGGAAGATTTTAATATTAACCAGAAAAGAAATTGTTAGTATGATAATGTAAAATAGTTTGAGAAGTAACAATCATACTGATTAAAATGCAAAGGAAACTTTTCTTCGTTGGGAACAATGGGTATTGGATTATGAAAGTATGATTTAATGTCCAAATATCCTATGAAATTTAAAGTGACTTCATGCACATAATGATATTGTATGAATGTATTACCATTTTAAATATTTCTAATAGAATTTGGTTTTATCTTTGATTTTATCTTTCCTGTATTATGAATTTCTGAGTCTAGTTGGAGAAAGTATTTGGCCTCCTTATACAACAACAGATGCACTATTTGCATAAGTAGGATGTTATATGGGCGCTTGTATTTTTGGCTAGATTTATGACACCAAATTATGTTTTATGCATATGGAAGAAAACCTGATGATGTAATGGATGTCAATATAAAGAAAAGTTAATTTAGTTCCTTTTACAAATAGTAAATGTTTTTACAGTATTCTGGTATAATTTTGGATATATGAATTAATTGCTTCATTCATGGATCTATACATTTTACATAGAAAATTTTTGAAGTAAAAAAATATCTTTCATATTTAGAAATCAGCTTCTTTATTTCTAATTGTATTCAATTTTAATAATATGTTTGAACTCGTTCACTAAGATTATGGATATTATCTGCCAACTCCATAATTGTATATCAGTTTAAATAATTTAAATTAAGCATAATGACATATTTAATAATTTTTGGAATGTATAATAATTATGTATTTTGGGTATTAAAATACTTTCAGAGGAAAAAAAATTGAAAAACAAATTTCTTGTTTAAAATATGATACTGAGCCATTTATCTTATGATGATTCACTTCATTTAATTCTGATACATCAATTAGAAACATGTAGCACTGTGAAATAAGCACTAGCTTATTTAGCTCAGGTATTCTTGGGTTCAAATCTATCCTCTCTATTATATAGCTAAACAGAGACAGTGTGGCCTCAGTGGCATTTAAATGGGTAATAGAACCACCACACATTAATATTGAAACATTTTAAATTATATATTCATGTAGATATGTTTATACATTTATGTGCAGTTATATATACACATACATATGTGCATATATGTTTATAATATTGTATATATGTACATATGTATGTGAATATATTTGTATATTGTTATTTGTATATTTAATAACTGGTATATATATAAATTATCTACCCTTCGGAGATAGTGACAAGTATATAGAAATGTAGGGTATTACAGAGAACAGATGAGAGGCAATCTGAGCTGAGTGAAGGATGTATTTGGAAAAAAATACACGGATTGGATATGGCTAGGCTTTTTAGAAACAGGTGAGAACTTAAGAAAAAAATGAAAAATAAAAACTGTGGTAAAAAGGAATATGGTCATTCATGTAGGAAGCATAAAGAAAGACACAGAAGAGTGAAATTAGATTGTGTAAATGAGAAAGCACTTTTTCTTTATTGTTGATGATGATTAAGCAAGAAGGGAACAGGTTAGTTGAGGGTGTTAAATGAGTGGCAGATTTTGTGTGTTATGGAAGAGACTTCAGACTTTATCTATTGGGACAATGTATTTATCAAATAATTAAATTATTCTTTAAAAGATACTTGTTATAGATAGGTAGATAATGGATTTGCTGAGTTATGTTTAGAAATAGGAAGATGAATTAGGTGATTATTGCCATTTTTTACCACATATGGTGGAATTCTGAACAAAATATATAATATAGATAGAAAAAATAGAAAGCATAAGAAATATTTATAAATTATCTTAAAATTTTAGAAAATGCATCTCTTAGTACATTTTAAAATCTCACATTCTTTTAATTTTATTAGATATTTCAAAGTAGATAGGACCAAACAAATTGAAACAATGCTAATTTTAGAAGTGTGACATGCAGATAGGTAGGTAGGTGGGAAGATAGATAGATATAGATGCACATGCACACATGAAGCATTCATTTGTATCATAGATGTGGGTATCAATTTCCATCTGGACTAGATTGAATGTGCATGCTAGAATAAAAATTTACTTTCAAAGTTGAGCCTGAAGTGCAGAAAAATAATGAAAATGGGGAAATTTACATCAGAGTTACTCAGATGTTTGATGTTAAAGAGACATTTTATTCAAAGTTATCGTTGGAGCATAAGTATAGCTTCAGGTTTTAATTTATGTTTTGAAAAGTTCCAAGGCACCTTTAATTCTAAGCTGCATAAGCTGCTTTCAGGAGAAAACAGACAGAGCTACTGTTACATAAGATAGAAAGCACATTAACATTTTGATCTTGGTGTAGGGAGCAAAGTTTTAGCTCTAGGTGAAAAACGCATGCAGTTAATCGTGACTTCAGAGACATTTGAACAATAAGTACAATTTATGAGCTGGCACTCTCCCCATAGTAACTATGTTTCCCTGACTCCTGTGACCATTTAAAAATATTTGTCATTCCATGATGTCTATATAAACTTAAAGGTGTGTAATTCTGAAGCGTAAAAATTTTCTGTATTTAAAACATTTTAGTGGAGAAAAAGTCCTTACATCGTTTGATTGAATGACAGAAAAATTCAGCAGAAATGTTTATGATTTATGATAGAGAGCTAAGCCAAATATACATTTTTATTCATCTAATAATTTATTATAAAACATTTCAAAGACACACAAGGAAAAATATTAAGGGAATTCTATGGTGGTACAGTGGTTAGGACTCTGCGTTTCCACCGTAGGGGGGGATGGGTTTGATCCCTGGTCGGAACTAAGATCCTGCATGCCGCGCCACATGGCCAAAAAACCCAAAAAACAAAAAATATATATATTAAAAAAATAAAAATAAAAAAACATTAAAAAACTATTAAAAAGGGCATCTATAAATCCACTCCTTAGATATAGCCAGTTTCAATACTACATCATATTTGTTTCATGTATTTTAATTACTAAAAAAAACCATAAACAGAGAAATAGGTGACAGAGATTAAGAGGTACAAACTTCCAGTTACAAAATAAATGAGTCATGGGTATGAAATGTACAGTGTGGGGAATATAATCAAAATAATGTAATATCTTTGTATGGTGACAGATGGTAACTAGATTTATCCTGTTGATCATTTTATAATATATAAAATATTAAATCACTTTGTTGTGCACCAGGAACTAACATAGTGTTTTAGGTCAATTATACATCAAAAACAAACAGATTCATAGAGAGCAGATATGTGGCTATCAGAGGCTGGGGGTGGAGGGAGAGAGAATAAGGTACAGAAGGTACTTTATTCTTTGTACCTTCTGTGGTCAGAAGGTACAAACTTACAGTTATAAGGCAAATAAGTACGAGGGATGCAATGTACAACCTGATAAAGATAACTAACACTGCTCTACATTATCTATGCACATTGTTAAGAGAGTAAATCCTGAGAGTTCTCATCACAAGGAAGAGTTTTTCCTTAATTTTGCATCTACATGAGATGATGAATATTCACTGAACCTGTTGTTCATTGTGGTAATCATTCCGTGATGTAAGTAAGTCAAACCATTATGCTGTACACCTTAAACTTATACAGTGCTGTATGTCAATCATATCTCAAGAAAACTGGAAGGAAAAAATAAATGTTAAAAAAAAACACCACATACACAGAGAAAGTGGAAGCACTCTTGTCCCTGTTTACTATTTCCTTGCTATTTTCTATTTTCTTCAGGCTTATTTTGTTATTACTTTTTTTTTCACTTCTTGATTTGAAAACAATATGTTTTTGCAATATTGTTTTCTTTTTAATTACTCAAAGCTATAAGATTTCATCTCAGCACTCAGAGGCCTTGACACAGCTTTTTACTGTTGTTATTAATACTTTTCATGTTTCACTTAAAGCCCTGTATAGAGTATAATAATGGAGTTGTATATTTATTAACAGCCAGTAGACATTTGTATTATCTTTTAAGCAAAGTTTTATCAGTATATTAGTGTACCAGGAGAAAATTTTAAAAAACAAAATTATGCATCTCAATTTTTATATACTAAATAAACCCATAAAACCAGCACACAGATAAAGAGAGAGAACTTAAGCACACCCTCAAAGGCCCCGTTTGTTTCTCCTTCTGGTTGCTGTTCACTCCAGTATAACTACTATCCTGATTCTTAATAATTTTCCTTGTTATTTAATTTTTGATAAAAGGAATTATATAATCTATATTCTTTTATGACTGGCTTCTTGTAATGCTGTGTTTTTCATACCTATCCACTTTGTTGTGTATTGATATAATTTGCTCATTTTAATTGCTGTATAAAGTATGAATATATCTCAGTTACATTTATTGAAATACTTATCAATGGACACGTGATTTTACTTCTACATTTTTTGGCTATTAGGATTAGTGCTACTATGAATAGCTTCAACATGTGTTTTAGTGTGCTCATGAATATATTGCCACCTTAAGGTGGAGATACTGTACCATTTTGTTTGCAGATGTTTGGTCTGGGTTAATTATTGCTAAATGGTTTTGTAAAGGATGTATGTCAAGTTACCCTTCCATCAGCTGTGTATAAGAATTCTATTTTTACCATATTCTATCAACGTGTAATATTGTCTGTATTTCTCACTTTAACCACTCAAATGGGCTGTAGTGATGCTGAATTGAGGTTTTAATTTATATTTCCATAATTATTAGTGAATTTAAACACATCTTCACATATTTACCTGCTATTTGGGGATATTTCAGGTAGAGCCTACCCAATTCTTACTTTTTTTTTTTTTTTTAAGAAGATGTTGGGAGTTTATTATTATTATTAGGAGTTTATTAATTTATTTATTTATTTTCGCTGTGTTGGGTCTTCGTTTCTGTGCGAGGGCTTTCTCTAGTTGTGGCAAGCAGGGGCCACTCTTCATCGTGGTGCGCGGACCTCTCACTATCGTGGCCTCTCTTGCTGCGGAGCACAGGCTCCAGACGCACAGGCTCAGTAGTTGTGGCTCACGGGCCCAGTTGCTCCGCGGCATGTGGGATCCTCCCAGACCAGGGCTCGAACCCGTGTCCCCTGCATTGGCAGGTGGATTCTCAACCACTGCACCACCAGGGAAGCCCCTTACTTATTTTCTTACTTTTAATTTTAAAAGTATACAGGCCTTTTTTTGATATATATATATTATAATATTGTCTCTCACTCTATCGTTTGCCTTTTCATTCTCTTATAGTTTCTTTTTGAATAAAAAACTTGTAATCTTGTCAAATTTATCAATATATTTTCTTTATGATTAGCACTTTTGTGTCCTGTTTAAAAAATCTTTGCTTACAAGTTAATAGAAATATTTTATTATTTTTAAGTAATTTGTTAACTTTCATAGTTTAATATACAGTTCATTAAGAATTAATATTTGTGTGTCAGGTAAAATAATATTTAATTTTTCCATATTCACAATTAGTTAACCCAACAGAATTTATTGCAGAGACCATCTTCTCCTCGCTACACTGAAATGTTATCAGTTAACTGTACATGTAGGTTGGTTTTGAGACTGTCTATTCTGTTCCAATCTGCTACCCTAGCATCTATACCACCCTCTCTTGGTTTCTGTAGATTTTTTGACGGCTTTTCTTTTAGTAGCTCTTCATAACTGGTAGATGAAATCATGCATCTTTATGCTCTTTCAAAGTTGATTTTGCTATTTTAATCAGAGCGAGTGCGCACTATTGGTATTTTGGCAGAGAATGTGTTAACAGGATTGACATCTTTAAAATGTGAAATGTTCCAAACAAAGAATATCCCTCCACTTATTTAGTTTTCTGTTAACTGTTCTCAAAAATGTTTTGTAGTTTTGGTGTGTTGGTTTTGTATGTGACCCTTAGTTTTATCCTGGGTATTTCTTACAGCAGGGTCTAATTTAGTCTGACATAAGAATATTGATTCAATCTGACTAGAATTAACTCATATCAGTCCTTAGTATACTGTAGGATAAATTCTGCTATCTTACTTTCAGTGCTTTATCAAATAATACTTCAGTAAGCTGGTGGGCAATAGGTACCATAGCTTTCCTTTATTTCATTCGTAAAAGTCATCTAGTATTTCCAGCGTTTTTTGTGGGGGGGGGGGCAGTGGTAACTTCTATGTTATTTTTTGACACATGGGGCTTATTTATTTTGTTGAGATTTCCACTTTTGTTTTTGGCCAATGGCTACTAAAGTTAAGTTGAGTTTGGAAAATATTTTTTTTTAAGTAAAATTTGCCAACACGAGCTAGAAAATATTTATATAAGTTTACAAATCCATTTTGTTAGTTAACACTTCAAGACAATAACATGCTAATTCATCCTTAGTACATACAGATCACAAAAGTACACATAGATACATAATTTATATTTAGTCAATTTTATTATTTTATGGAAACATTTGAGATTATACATTATAAAATAATCGACAGGTTATATTGTAACTCTTTCATTGTCTAATTCTACATTCAAGCATATCATATAAAGGGAAATACAGGATAGTTATTATTGCAAAATGTAGCATTTTTTTCCAAATGTACACCTTCACATGCATAAAAAACTTCAATTCTACTTAAGTTTGCTAGGTTCTGAAACACAGTATATCTTCATAACAACTTGATATAGTTTTATCACAGGAAGACTGTTTTAATTTCAAGGAAGAATAATGAAGCTAGTCAAAGTTGCATTTTTGCTGTATAAACGAAATAGTTTGCTTCTAAGTAATACATGACATACCAATGAAATATGAATTTTTAAACTTTCAGAAAGGAAATGAAAAGAATGTTAACCCTTATTTTATTATAGACTACCTTTAAGCCACACTGCATAATCATGTTACTTCAGTCCATGAAATGCCAATTATAATATCCAAATAAACTTATAGATTTTAAGCTGCAGTCACATTTGCTGTTGGGATTTTCACATTCCATTGGTGGCAAGTTTACAACTGTTAAAATTACTTCATTCAATATAATATTATGCACTTAAATATTCATACATTTTTTAAATTAATTAATTAATTAATTTATTTATTTATTTATTTTGCGGTACATGGGCCTCGCACTACTGTGGCCTCTCCCGTTGCGGAGCACAGGCTCCAGATGCGCAGGCTCAGCGGCCATGGCTCACGGGGCCCAGCCGTTCCACGGCGTGCGGGATCCTCCTGGACCGGGGCACGAACCCGTGTCCCCTGCAACGGCAGGTGGACTCTCAACCACTGCACCACCAGGGAAGCCCTTCATACATTTTTAATCAAACATGAATACTTGCTTTCATAAAATGGCTTGAGACCTACTTGAAATACCTGCATATAAAAGATCTGAAGTTTTGAGAAAATAATTGAAACATCCCAGGCAAATGACATTTATTTTCAAAGCATGAATATTTAAAGTCTTTATAGTCTACAACTAAATGACTTTATATTCAAGAATAAACATAAGTGTATATAATCAATAGAAAATTTAAATTTTGATACATTTATGTGTTCTGTTTTGAAGATTTTTCTCTAATTCAGTAGACACTTGGACTGGAATTGTAAGGGACTATTGAATCTCCACTTCTGTCTTCTGCATTAAGTACTTCTTAGCTAGTACTAGTCTTTTTCATGCGTGATTCAAAGTCAGAAATTGATTGTATACCTTTTAGGTTGCCTAATGGAGAGACCAAAATAATCAGTCACTCATAACCCAATTAACCCTGGATAATCACCCAATATGGCTGTAGAAGCTAAAAATATTAACAAAGCGCACCTATTTTTTAAAAAAATTGGAAAGTAGTTTCAGGATTAAAGGAATAAACCTTTCAAAGCAAAAGAATCAAATTTATCTCATGTTCCTTTAGTGTGATACACTGATGCTGATGTATTTTAAAACTCTCAGCATGACTGTGAGGCCAGTACCAGTGACAACTTTTGTTTGTAGTGTAACCTCTATTTCTCCTACAATTTTGGAGTTTTAATACCTATAATATTACTCCTGACTCTATCCATCTAGTGGTAAATTAAATGACAAATGAAAGAAATTTAATAACATCGCCAAATATTCTCAGTAGTGAACTGTTTGCTTTCCTAAAACATGACATTCTGCATTCAAATAAAATGTAAGTTACATAGTTGTTTTTACTAAATTAAAAGTTGAAATGATAAATATTATGAAATACTATTAAAACATTCTCATGCGTCTGAGAAAAATTTTTAGGAGTTTTAAAATTTACTGTATCCCTTCCAAACACAAGATGCAAGTGGTAAATTTTCAGAGTAGAACATTTACTCTAACCATCTACAGTTAGTAAACTAGAATGTCTGAAAAGACAAGAAAGTGTATTCTAAATACAGCATTACCATATTCACATACGATACCTAATCAGAGTAAGAAACCATAGTTTCTGTTTCAACTTTGATATGGCTTAATAATTCAAGTCTCAAGTTTCATGCTGAGCATGGGACAGGGTTATATTATCTGCATCTGGAAGAGAAGTTGATAGTTATTGAAGCCTACCTCAGCAAACAAACAAAAATCTCAAAAATCTCATCTTACACATAAAGAAACTAGAAAAGAAAACAAAGCTCATGGTTAGTAGAAGCAAGGAAATAACAAAGATCATAGTGCAAGTAAATGAAATACAGACTAAAAAAGCAATAGAAAAGATCAGTGAAACTGGGAGCTGGTTCTTTGAAAAGATAAACAAAATTGATAAACCTTAGCCAGACTCATGAAGAAAAAGAGAGAGTACCCAACTCAATGAAAACAGAAATGAAAGAGGAAAAGTTACAACTGACGCCACAGAAATACAAAGGATCATATGAGATTACTACAAACTATTATATGCAAACAAATTGCACAACCTAGAGGAAATAGATAAATTCCTAGAAACATAATTTTCCAACACTGAATCAGGAAGAGATAGCAAATCTGACCAGACTGGTCATTAGCAATGGAATTGAATCAGTAATCAAAATTCTCCCAACAGACAAAAGCCCAGGACAAGACAGCTTTATAGGGAAGTTTTGTCCTTTTCTTCAGGACAAAACAGACCACTAACTGTAAACATGTATTGTCAGAAGTTACACCTGCATTTATCTCAGACCTAGACTTTGCAAGGAATATAATTTCTTGAGGCCTTTTTGAAAGTTTTAATGGACTTTAGTAGGAATGGTAAAGAATAAATATTTCTTGCTAGGATACAAACAGTCTGCCTGGGTTTGAATGAAATATAAACATAGAAGCTGAGTCTTACTACTTAAAAAAATTCACTCAAAAACTATAACCCTAAATTAAGTTATTAATCTATACATTGGGTATTAAGCTGTACCCAACTACTGTATGGCTGAAGGTCTGTAACAGTGACCCATGATGGGCCCATATGTGACGAGCATTTCCACAGTCTCCATTAGCTCAGAGGGATACGTTGCAAAGCCTGCCTGCATTTGGCCCACTTTTTTAGCAGTAACTTGATTTTTTGTTGGAAAAGTGCATCTCCATATGTACCATCTCCTCCCTCTCAGGAAGAAGATGGCATCGTTTTTAGATAAGTACATGGTTATGGATATTGGTGATTGAAGGGAAGAAGGAAGCAATGATGATCACCCATGATGTTAAGGTAGGTATCTATTACCTCAAAATTTCAAATTTTATTTTATTTTCTGCCTCAGATAAAAGAAGTATATTATATACTTCTCTCTGAATTATGAAAAATGAAGGCAGTACCAAAGCATACAGTCATTAACATTTTTCTCTATCTGGATTCACAATTACAAATTGACACCATGTTTTAAAATGCCTTTGAAGAAACTATCTTCTATTAAAGCATGTTACTCATCTACTCAGCTTAGCTATGAAATCAAGATATCAACATATCTTAATAACTTAAATCAATTTTTATCAAGTAAAATTCATATATATGGCAATTCAGATATTTTTGGAAAGCCAAGTATGCTATTTATTTTTGTTACATTATTTTAGAACTCTGAAAATCAGCTTAAGTAAGGAGAGATAGGCACACAAAAACATTTGTACAACTATAAACATGAAGGTTTAAATTGACTTTCCAAATTTATGAAACACTCTCCATTTACCCATATGAAGACCATTGTACTGTGTTTAAATTACACTGTATTTCTCATCATGTAAAACTGCTGCATGTAAATACACGAAGACAATTATTTGAAGATTTTTAATTTTTGAATTGATTGCATAATGACTCATAGTTTATTATTAGTAAAATATAAATAAAAGTGACCTACAATTATTTTACTTTTAAATCAAATTCCCGGATGATCTTATCTCTTTTACATTATATACTGATTACTCTCAAATGAAAACAGATATTTGATTCCTAATCTTTATTGTGTATAGCTTTGTCAGTTTTGAAGAATATCTAGGATCAAACTGTAGAGCAAAATTATATCTTGCTAAAGATGCATATTTTTGCTCTAGGTAATATCTCCCAAATATTAGTGATATGAATTCTCTTGTCAAATAAGTTAAGAATACATTAAATACTATGAATTTCATGTACAAAGACTGTAAAAGAAAAACCACTCCATGTACTCTGCAATACTTTAGTCTCTCCCCTTTAACATAATAGAAAATAATTAATGAAGTTATATTCAAGTTTCTGTTTAGTTACTTTTGAAATCCATTATTACATATGCAGGTAAGTTAAAGGTGCAGATGCATTACATGTTGGGAAAAACTGAATATACATAATTATTCTGTCTAATATTTCCATTTCAAAATGTTATGTTGAAAACTTAAAAAATTTTTATTCAAATGCTATTATTTGCTGAAATTTTAGAATATGGTATTTTGGTCATTAATGAGTTTTTATGCAAATGCAGTTTTATTCAAAGTAGGCAGTGCTTTTGTGATCTTGAAGTGAAGCCCTTTCCTAAGAGCGTGCAGTGGGAAAAGCCACCAAACACATTAAGGAGAAATTGAAGAAGTGTAACTTACTTTATCACCTGCTCATCATTAGCTAGAAATATATTTTCTAAATTACATAAAGACTGAAAATGTGTTTTGAATTATTTGAGCTTTGATCTCATTCTTAATTAAAATAATTCTAATTATTTAATGTAATTCTAAATCTCAGATTGTATCAAAGAAATGTAATTCCATGGATAGGGAGCCTTCAATGATGATTGGGTCTGTGGTCCTGAGCCCCAAATGTTCACATGTTCAGCAGTTGTTATTATCATTCCCTCTGCCAGACACAGAGGTGATTAACATGATACAGTAACTAGTAGACATGGCTCCCATTTAAAGAACTTATTGAAGGAGGTAGATTGATGGATGATAGATAAAAGATAGAAGAAAAATAAACAAATAGATCAATCAAATTGCATGTACAATGGTAAAGATGTCCTTTAGTTTTGTTTAAGGAAAAAAGGTTTTTGGAGGAGGTAATGCTTTGGGGAAAAAGGTATAATTCTTGCTGTGTTCTAGAAACTCTATGTGTGAAGGATAGAATTTGAATACAAAATTACAGTAATCTGATGAGTCAGAAATATATCACATATATTTGGAAAAGAGGATAACTTAAAACTAAAATAAGGTAGTAAGAGAGGAAAGAAAACTTTAAGAAAAATTTGTGTAGTAACATTGGAAGAACATGTTGGTGATTATGTGGATGAGGTTTGTAATAAAGCGTTAAACTCTATTTTGATACTTGACTGCAAATAGCTTTTAAGCCTCACACTGCCTCTTCCTGTGCCTCTCACCTGGGCACTAGGATAAGGAAGCCCAGGTGTTCCTCCTTTAGCACGTGTAGGAGATTCAAACCGCCCCTTGACCAGGCCCGCCCCTTGACCACAATAAAAGCCTCAACTCAGTCTGCTTTCCTTCTTCTCTCATGCCGTTTTGGATTTGCTCGTGACAGCTCTGCTTGTCCTGGAGAGCTCAGTTATGTAAGTCATAAATCTTTTCATACCTTGTTGGTGTATGTGTGTCATCATCTGTCGCCACATTCAAACCAAGTTTTGGGTGGAGTTTCCTCCTGTTTTTACAAAGTGGCCTGGGTACAACAATGTTGAAAGGAGTTTAATGGAGAAGGACTTCCAGATTTTTACTGTAGGTAGGTTACTAGGCATTGATTCTTTTTTTTTTTTTATTCTCCAAAAAACCCCACAAAAAATCAAAAACCAGAAGGGCTGGGTCATAATGAAGTTCATTAGGGGTCATGATTTTTCACTTTTATGTTTATTGAATTTAAGGTGCCTGTTGAGATGTTTAGTTGTCTAGCACATTTTTGGCTTAGGAAATCAAAAGAGAATATAGAAATCAGAGTCATTTTAATATAAGGAATAGTTGAAAGCATGCGAAATGAAAATGCAATTTAGTGATAGTTTAAAAGAAATTGTAGGGGAGACGCAAGGGGGAAGAGATATGGGAACATATGAATATGTATAACTGATTCACTTTGTTATAAAGCAGAAACTAACACACCATTGTAAAGCAATTATACTCCAATAAAGATGTAAAAAAAAAGAAATTGTAGCAACAGATGAATTCTCTCATATATATAGCACTTTTCATGCCTTTTAAGTTTTAAGACTTCAGAACTAAATTAGCAGCTTCTAGTAGTTTCAGAAGCTGACTTCTACCACATATGTGCTAATTATAAGTACTCTTTTTCATTTAAAATGTCTTAATAGCATGGATTTATGCACAGCTAGATATTAGTTTCCTCACAAATTCGTGTAAAGATGCACCCATTGTTGACATACACTAAGAAAAAAAGAAAAATCATTGGGGACTGTTTCCTGATTCATGCCTTCTGGGCTCTTATTTCACCAAACCATATTAAATGGTAGAAAAAACACAAAATCTTAAAAATCTCAGGTAAAACTTTTTTTCCAGACATTGCTTTGCTGTGTAAGACTAAATACATTTAGAATAGATAGCCTTCCTCAATGTTTAGTAAACCTCTGCTCAGCTGATTTGATTCTCCTTTAATTCTGTTGGTCACTGATTTCAGTTACCATTATTTCAGCTGTTCTATATCAGAGCACATCATCCTTTAGACATTATTATAGTCTATCTGAGTAACCCAAAATTCTGTGCTCTAAGTAAGTTATTCAGATGGATAGGTAATTAAATTTCTTTGGGCAATAAGGTCATTTCTGTCAACCAGCGAAGCACAACCAGCAATCAAAAGTTAACTTTTAATTTTGTTACTTAGTATGAATGTTTCTAAAGAGCACAAAAGTGTAAAATTAGTTTTCTCTGGGGGAGAAACATAAAACTTTTTAAACTTAATTCCTGTCAATTATCATAAAACATTTAGATTTATTAAACTTCTTTTATGATTAAATGACTGTCACTTTTCCTGTACTTAACATGTTAACATTAATATTTCTCTACTTCTTGTATGAAATTGTCTTGAAGTTCAGAAATTATACTCCCTATTCTTTCTTGCTCCTTAAACTCACTTTCTTAATTTTTATAAACCCACCACCACTATTTTTTTTAATCTGAAATATTTAGGATCAAAGTTTTACAAATTGTGTATAAAAGTTAAGCCAGCTGACAAGAACACAATCCTTCACTATTTTTCACCTGGAGTTGCATAATCTCTGTGACACAAAAACAGTCCATACCTAAGCCATTACTCACTTTGGTATATGAAATTAAAGGTACTTGAGTTCAGTTACTAAGACCATGTTATCTGTTAACTCAGAAGAAATGAACAGAGTTAGTGTATCGGTTGCTGTCCCAGGGAAGCTGGCACATGTATTCTGTCTGAATTGGATTTTAAAAAACAACAACTTTAGGAAACGTATAATATTTTAACTAAAATCATCTGCCAATATATTCAGGAAAAAACATCATAATAAAAACATAGCTTAAATATATTTGCTTTCTTCTAGTTAATTAGATTCTCCTCAATTCAGACTTGCTGAGAGTGTTGTTCTCCTGTATTTCAAAAGGGTTCCTTTCCCCCTCTCCCTGCTGGAGGCATGAGGTGATTTTAATCTAACATTTACTGTGAGAACATGGTGGCAGGCACTCCTGGAGATAAACCTCAGAAACTAGTGCAGGCTCCCCTGTGACTGGGTGCCCTTGGGGTTTTAAACTGAATTGTCCACACTGAGCTACCAGCAGTTTGTCAGTTATAGTTCAGGTTTTCCTACCCTGGCACTGGTTACCTCCATGAGCTCCACCAGGCTCTCAGGAAATAACAGAAAATAACCCCTCATGCTTCTAGCAGGGGGTGAAAAAAGAAACCCTTTTGGAAATATACCAGAACACTCTGTTCTCTTTAACAAGGCCTGACCTCAGGAGAAACTAACCAGAGCTTAACTTTTTGAGTTTTATCAGAGTCTAATGGAACTGGGGGAAGGAATATCCGTAACCCCAGCCCACTCTAGCTATGTCATCCCACCTGAGGGAGGAGGGAAAAAAATGAGAAACACTTGTGGAGCTTTCAGACCAGAGGCATAGACTTGCGGACAGACTGAGACCTAGTCATAGAACTATAGTGTGCTTCCCCTCCCCCAACACCTCACCACCCCATTACTAAAGACCTATTTACCTCAGTTCCTTTTACCTAGTAGATCATGTCTGGCTATCAAGAAGTAATTATAAGGCATACTGAAAGCCAAAAAAAAAATACCCCCCCCCAAAACAAAGTTTGAAAAAGTTTGAAGAGATAGGGCATCAGAACCAGACCTGGCAGGGATGTTAAGATTATCAATATAGGGCATTTAAAACTACTATCATTAATTTGCTCTATGATAGAGGGCTCTAATGGATAAAGTACATAGCATGCAAAAACAAAAGGGCAGTATAAACAGAGATGGAAATCCTTAAAAAAAAATTACTAGAAGCAAAACACAGTAACAGCAATGAAGAATTACTTTGGTTTTAATAACACACTAGACATAACTGATGAAAGAAGCTCTGAATTTGAAGATACATCATTAGAGACCTCCTATACTGAGAAGCAAAGAAAACAAATCCCAAAAATAAGGAACAGAATATCCCAGGACTATGGGTAAATTGTAACATGTATGTAATGGAAATACCAGAAGGAAAAGAGAAACAGAAGAAATATTTGAAACAATAACTGAGAATTTTCCCTAATTTAATGTCAGATACCAAACTACAGGTCCAGGAGGATCAAAGAAAACCAAGCCATATAAATGCCAACAAATCTACACCTAGGCATATCACTTTTTAACTACTGAAAATGAAAACTAAAATACTGGAGAACATAAAAAGCCAGGATTTGGTGTGGGGGGAATACTTTACCTATACAGAAACAGATGAGAATTAAAGTCTGACTTCTCTTTGGAAACCATAAAAGCAAGAGAGTGGAGTGAACTATTTTAAATGGTCAAAGACCATCAACCTATCTGTACCCTGGAAATTATCCTTCAAAAATGAGGGGAAGGAGAGTCTTTCAGACAAACAAAAATTGAGGGAATTTGTCGTCAATAGACCTGCCTTGCAAGAAATGTTAAAAGCAGTCCTTTAAAGAGAAGGGAAATAATATAGGTCAGAAACTTAGATCTCTATAGTAAGGGAAGAACATCAGAGAAGGAATAAGTGAAAGTAAAATGCACTTATTTTTCTTATTGATCAAACACGTAAGTTCAAAATAATAGCAATGTACTTGATTATGTATGCTTACGTATACATCTTATATGTGTATATATGCTTGGGTATGAATATGTAAGTGAATTGAATGACAGCAATGCTACAAGGGATGGGAGGAAGGAATTAAGGGGTTTTTTTGGTGGTGTTACTTTAAGGTACCCCTCACTACTCCTGAAGTAGTGTAGTGTTTTCTGAAAGTGGACTAGGACTGGCTGTAAATGTGTACTTTCAAACTCTAGGGCAACCATTTAAAAAGTAAATATATGTGTATGTGTGTGTATGTATATACAATATACTTAAAAAAGAATATGGGATCATATATATCCCTTTAAAAAACACTAAAGGTAGGGGCTTCCCTGGTGTTGCAGTGGTTGAGAGTCTGCCTGCCAATGCAGGGGACACAGGTTCGTGCCCCGGTCCAGGAAGATCCCACATGCCGCGGAGCGGCTGGGCCCGTGAGCTATGGCCGCTGAGCCTGCGCGTCCGGAGCCTGTGCTCCACAATGGGAGAGGCCCGCGTACCGCAAAAAAAAAAAACAAAAAACACTAAAGGTAAAAAGAGTGGAAGAAAAAAATAGAAACAAAGATAGAAAACAGTAATGGATATGTGACATAGTATTCTAGCTGTACCAATAATGATTTTGAACATCAGTGTTCTAAATGTACCAATTAAAAGCAGGGATTGTCAGAGTGAGTAAGCAAGACCGAAGTATATGCTGCTTACAAGAAACCCATTTTATACACACACAGGATGCAGAGACAGACACACGCAGAGAGACAGAGACACGCAGAGACACAGAGACAGACACCTGCAGAGACACTGACAGACACGCAGAGACAGTCACAGAGAGATAGATACAGACAGAGACGCACACAGACAGAGACAGACACAGAAACACAAAGAGACAGAGACACAGAGACAGACACACAGAGACAGAGAGACACGCAGAGACACAGAGACACACACAGAGGCATGCACGCACACAGGCACACCCCCACACCCCCAGGGACATGCCCAGGGACACAGAGGCACCCCCCCAGACACCCCCAGAGACACACATCTTCCCAGACACCCCCAGAGACACATTCCCTCCCAGACATCCCCACAGACACCCCCAGTGACACAGACACACTCTCCCAGGCACCCCCAGTGGCTCAGAGACACACACCCCCAGGTACCCCCCAGAGGCACAGAGACACACCCACAGACACCCACACAGATTACAGTTAAATGGATTGTGACATATACCATGCTAAGTGTAATTATAAATTGCAAGAGTAGCTATATTAATTTCAGACAGAGCCAATTTACAATAAGGAAACTTGTCAGCAATAAAGAAGGATGTTACATAATGATTAATGGGCCAGTTATCCAAGAAGACATCACAATCCTTAATATGTATGCACCAAATAACAGTGTCAAACTATGTGAGGGAAAAACTAATAGAGCTGCAAGAAGAAATAGATGAATCCACTATCCTTTTGGATATTTCAACACCTTCTATCCAAAATGAACATACCTGGCAGGCAGAAAGTCAGTGGGACTTGACTTTTATTATCCAAAATATACAAAGAACTCTTAACAGCAATAGGAAAACAAGCAACCTAACAAAAAAATAGGCCAAAGACTTCACTAAAGAGACATACAGATGTACCACTGTGGTGTGGGATGTTGATAATGAGGGCGGCTCTCTTTGTGTGGGGTTAGGGTCTATATGGAAAAATCTCTGTACCTTCCTCTCCACTTTGCTGTGAACATAAAACTGGCCTAAAAAGTCTTAATATTTAGAAGAAAGATTTTTTTAATGCCTACTCGTATTTTAAACCAACTTAATTTTTTGTGGAATCAAAGTAAACACACCAAAGTAGGATATGCCACTCAAGAAATAGCTGATAAAATTATGGCTTAGACAAAAACTGCCATTTCAGAGTAGCGAGAATTTTTTTCCCCCAAATATTGTTCCTTGATGTTATTTGAAGAAACTTTGAGATAGGCTGTTCCTATGTTTTGGGGGGGAAAGTCATGAGAATTTATCCCTTTTGTTAAGCATTGTAAGCCTGATACCTTTGATAGTTGGGCTGCCAAGAGCTACATTGCACAGTGGGACAGTGAGAAAGGTCATTCAAGACAGAGAAGCATCTTGCCAGACAATGTCACCATGAAGGGACTGTTTCATTGCTGAGTGGGAACTACTGCTTCCTTGTTGAGTGGTACAAGAGGGGTTAACTTTTTTTCCTCAAGGTATATAAGTTCAGTTTTAGTGCTGCCTTAATAGCACAAACACCAAGATTCAGAGTTGGCAGTGGAAATGTCTTATATTAAATAATATAATATATATCCAGTAGAAGTCTCTACTGGATAAGGGTCAGAAGTAAATACTGATCTTACTCAGGGTATGAAGAAGTTGTTGCAGATACGTGGGCCAACCCAGTGAACTGTGTGGCTGGTGAGCAGCCTTGAACTTTATGAGTAAAGGGAATTAAAAGTTCAGAATCAAACTTACTGAAAGAGAATATTTGAGGGCCAGGAATTTATATTGTGAGACAACCCATATTTTGAGTTAGTAGAGAGAGAATTTTCTTCTGTCTTCTGGAACTTCTATGTGTGGGGGACAAAAGAAAGGCTAACTCTGGTGTGCAGCTGAGTACATAGTTGATTAGAATATTTACTAGGAATTTTACTACATTTGTATATATATTTAGATAATTGTTGTTGTGCTGTAATCAGACATTTGCATAGGTTTTAATGATCCCTAATCCTATTTTCATACATGTATAATTTTATAGAAACATATATCTATGATTAAAATGCTGACTTGCAAAAAAAGAATTTATTGAACAAATATGGCAACTTTTAAATGGACTTTCTTGTGTAGGAAAGATAATTTGTGTATTAATCTTTAAACCCGATACTTCATTAACATTTGAAGCTGAAAATACGTTTATTTTGCATAAATTAATGGACATATAATAAAGCTAAAATAGGTTTTTAAAAATCACACATTAAGTACAAAAGGGAATTTAGAAAATAAAGTGTTAACTGGATACCTTCTTGCTTTTTTGTAGCAATTGTACAGAGTTAATACATTATGTTCTATACATCAAGGAATGAAATTTTATTCAAGATTTATTTATTTATTTATTTATTTTTGTGGTACGCGGGCCTCTCACTGCTGTGGCCTCTCCCGTTGCGGAGCACAGGCTCCGGACGCGCAGGCTCAGCGGCCATGGCTCACAGGCCCAGCTGCTCCGTGGCATGTGGGATCTTCCCGGACCGGGTCACCAACCCGTGTCCCCTGCATCGGCAGGTGGACTCTCAACCGCTGCGCCACCAGGGAAGCCCCAAGATTTATTTATTTTTAAAAGCTATGTGATTGGGTGATATTTTAAGTCATGAAAGACAGAGTTTTGAAATAATAGGTGAGATGAGAATACAGAACACTGTTGCCATGTCGGTGGAGGCTCATAATCCTAATAGTTCCTCAAATATTAAAAAAAAATGGAGGTGTGGTGAAAACTAACATAGAAGTCATGAGTAGTAAAAGTAAAAGGAGAAAGTCATTGTTTTTCAGTAAAGCTTTAACAAATGAATGTAACAACAAAAGAGAAAATGCTGCGGCTTAGAAAGTAACTTGCCATAGTACCTTTTCATTTCTAGTTGATAATAGGTTTTGTGTCCTTTCTTCTACAGTAATATGTTCATTACACACACAACTTAGAGCAAAGTTAGCCAAAGAGTCTCTTAAAAATATAAAACGGTTATTTTTATATGATCTTTTGAGCTACATAAGCCTGGCATTAGGTTACCTAGAGCTGCGGTCCCCAAACTTTGCAGCACCAGGGACCGGTTTCACAGAAGACAGTTTTTCCACAGACCGGGGTGGGGGGATGGTTTTAGGATGACTCAAGTGCATTACATTTATTGTGCACTTTATTTCTATTATTATTACATTGTAATATATAATAAAATAATTATACAACTCACCATAATGCAGAATCAGTGGGAGCCCTGAGCTTGTTTTCACTTGTCACTCACTGATAGGGTTCTGATATGAGTCTGCAAGCAACTGATTTATTATGGTCTCTGTGCAGTCAAACCTCTCTGCTAATGATAATCTGTATTTGCAGCTGCTCCCCAGCGCTAGCATCACTTCAGCTCCACCTCGGATCATCAGACATTAGATTCTCATAAGGAGCACGCAACTTAGATCCCTCGCATGTGCAGAGCATAGTAGGGTTCACGCTCCTATGAGAATCTAATGCCGCTGCTGATCGGACAGGAGGCAGAGCTCAGGCGATAATGTGAGCGTTGGGGAGTGGCTGTAAATACGGATGAAGCTTCGCTCGCTCACCCGCCGCTCACCTCCTGCTGTGTGGCCTGGTTCCTAACAGGCCATGGACCGGTACCGGTTGGTCCATGGCCCAGGGATTTAGGACCCTGGACCTAGAGGATCATAATTCAATATTAAGATAAAATGTGAGTAAGAATTTTTAGTTCCCTGTTGAAGAAAAATTATTTTACCAACACTCAGTTTATTTCCCAACATTTAAGGAGGGCATGCTTTTTTCTGTGTATATCACTCATTTGTCTAAACTGGAGAGTGATAGTACCACTCCAGCAGATCAGCACTCCGTAAGCCTCATCTCATGTTGGCATACACTCCATCACATACCTGTTCATGAGGAAGCAAGACAAGCCCATCCGTCAATTAATCAACTAATCCATCAAATCTGAAGTATAATTGTAAAAAGTGTTCTTGTAAAATGTGTTGAGAAAAATAATTTTTCCTTTAGCCAAGCAAGGGCTAAATTGGATAACACAGATGTGGTATTTTATTAATTGAAGGACCTTGGTTTAATTAATGATGGTACACATAGGCCTATTTAATATTCATGGCTAGGAAGTAGAAAGCCAGCATGCGTCTTAGTCCTGTGCGTCTGGCTTATAAAGTCTATTTTATTTTTTTTGTCTGTGTCAAAATTCGGATTTGCTTTTCATCAGATTAACAGCGCTTTTTTAGAAGATGTAGACTTTTTAAATCTCTTTATCTACAGCACTTTGCAAATGCAAACTAAGCAGCACAAAGGGCACTGAATATTCATAGGATGAATTAATGGATAAAAGTACAAAATGAACACTCTAATGATAAGTAGATTGGAATGAAGAAGAACAAACAGGATTAAATAATCAAAACTATTTTATTTGGAATGCACATATGTTTATGAGCTTTGGCTGAAAGAGGCAACAAAAATAGTTTTAATTATAACAGGTAAGAATGTAAAATAATGGAGGGATAGCATAAGAATGGGCTCTTTTTTTCCTTTGAACACTTTTTTTGAAATTTAAAATTAACATGTTTTTATTTGAATCATCAATGAAAAAAGTCAACAGTTGCTGCCCTTTCTAATCTCTTTTTCTAACTGCTTTGTATTAAAAATAAGTTTTCCCTACTGCTAGTTTCCATGTGGACAGCTGATCCCTGAGGATGTTCTTAGGCTGTCTTTTTCCTTCGCCCATTTTTTTCCCCCCAGGTGGGGATAAGGGGCTGTGTCTTGCCTGATTGTTAATCTCAGAAGAGATTATTGACTCACACAGGATTGGCTCACACCCTCCTCTGCAGAGCCAGCCTGCCCCACCCCTCCAGGCAGTCATTTGTGCAGAAGCTCTACCCTGTTGGGCTGGGCTTCACTGGTCCAGCCTGGTCTGTACCTTGCTGAGTAGGTCTGCCTGATTCTGGGTTCAAGCAACCCTGAAGGCCTATTCTTTAGTCTGTCCTCTATCAGGGATAAAGTTGAAGGTTTGGATCCATTTGCCCCTGTTTTGACTTAACGTCTCAACTTGTTCAGAATCCAACAGGGATGGAACGTGTATTTGTTTTCATCAAGCTATGTTTTTCCTTTCTATATCCAAGTACTTATCTGAGGCTTATTATCTTCCTTTAATTAATTATGCTGTTACAATGCCAAGACTTCTCTCCTTTTTCTAATCTGAGTTTTAACATGATTACTGAGTTCTAATTCCAATGTAGTAGTTTCTGATTTCTTACGATAAAACCCTACACTTAATTTACTGATGTTTTCTTTCTAGTTGAACAAGTGAAACGTGTTCTCTTTCTTTCTTTTAAATTACATATTTCACACCTCTAACCCTGGGATTCTGAATACAAGTGGCATTAAACACTGAGCCTCTACCAAGGGCCCCACAGATTATCTATAAAAAACAAAAAGTCCAAGTCACATTCCTTTCAGGTAGGATGAGTCCGCATAATTACTAGACAGTAAATATCCACCAGAGGTGCAGCCCAACAAGCCGGTGTTGACTGTCTGTGACATGTGCTCCAAACTACCTGGCTACTGTTTTAACTAATAATCTAGAAGATGCTGTGACCAGTTAAAACCACCCAGTTTTCTATTCCGATTATCTGTGACTCCCCAAAACAGCTCCTCTCTGGTTGTGTATCATCTCCCACACTATCATCACAGAATGGTCTGTCATTACTTTCCTCTCACCCAAAACCCCCTCTTTTATTACCAGATCATTTCACCACGTCCTCTGGAACCTCTGCATATTTTGGAAAACAAATTCTCATCCTAACTTCTCCCTTCAACATTCCCTTTGTTGACTTGTACCGAAACTGGAAACTTTCTCTTACCCTCTTAGGTATATAGTGTTTATTCTTGCATACCCAGGGCCCTCAAAACAAGAAAGTGCGGACAGAAACTTACATGGTATTGTGTGCTGCTGCTTCTACACACACCATCTGCACCTTTTGTAAAATAGCCTTCTTGCACTCAGGTTAAAAACAATAAGCTATAGCACTCTGACTCTCATTTTTCCCCAAGTAAATTTATGTTCATTTTCTGCTGATTTCCTAGATCAAACTCTTCTATCCTTTTGAAGATTTTTGCTGACTTCTGGTTTTATCTGGAATACCCAACAGCAACTAGTCTTAGTTACAGGATACCCTTGTATCTGTTGGACTTCTTGCACTACTTTAAGGATACATTCTTTTAAATAATACTGACTTCCTACATAGTTGAAATCAAGTTCAAATCCCAAATCTTAGGTCAGTTTTTCTTATTCAATTATTCCCACTATATTTCTTCTCTGGCTTGATTGAAAAACCCAATCCTATAATATCTAAGGTTTTTTTTTTAGATTTTTTAAATCAGCTTTCTTTTTGGCCTGTCAGCTTTCTAGTAAGGCATATTATTTCAACTCAGTTTTGCCAGTGTTCTTTATTTACACTTAACCTGGTAAAACTACAGTCTGAGAAACTCAAATTATAATACTGTTCATTCGCTATGCCAAATCTGAGGCAGCTGAAAATTCGTCTATGAAATCATATAACCTTGAAGGCTTCCCACTACTAATTTTAGTGTTCACCTCAATTGTGCCTTCTGTGTTGCAGAACAAACTTTTGTTTCTCTCATTTTTCACATCAGCTACTTCAATAATTGTCCAATCTCCTTAAATATTTGACCATCTCTCTCTCAGCATAATTACAATTTCTTCACAGAAAAAATGAAAGTCAACATCTTGCCTTACATTGATGCTTTGAATGTAATTGGTATTGTCATGGTAATGATCTGAGTTTTAGAAAAATTGCAAATTTCCAAATGTGCTTAAGATTACTTTCTAACTTAGCAATACCTAAGAGAAACACATCACATTAAAGTAAAAGGATTTTGATATGTAAAGTGTTTCAGATAGTTATAAGAGTTTAACTTTGATGCCAGTCCTCCATTTTAAAGAAGTAATAATCTTAATTGCAGATAGAATTACCAAATCATTTATTTCTCTTTCTAATCCTTATTGTTAACAAAGAATTTACTTTGCACATAGAATTCTGCTGACTCCATCAAGATACTTAGATAACCCACACTCTAATCTATATAAACTTAATAGTTAAAGAGAAATTTCAGTTTCAGTAACTGCCTCTGAGTTTAATATTTATTTCTATAGGGGTGGTAGTTATCTTATTTGTATTTTCTGTGTGCATCTAACTAGAATGAGAAGAAAGTACTGGCTTTTAGTTAAATTGGAATATGAAATTACTTTAAATGACCTTGCTTATAGATTTAATGTCTAACTTGATTTTGTGGGAACATACCACTTTTTTAAAACCTCTAGCTTCACTATTAATATCCTTTTAATTATTTTAAGTTCATGTCTTAAACTTGAAATGACTTTAAGATCTGGTAAAACCTGAAATGATTTGTGTAATTTGTAAGAGCACTTAACAGATCTATTTTAGGAAACATCATAGGCATCTATGACACTCAAGGGGAATTTTTTAAAGACTGTTATTGCTTTACACAGCTGAAAGTGATGAAATACCCTTAAAGTTGTTAGCCAAATCAATCAAAAGACCAATGGATCATTTCCAACTAGGTTGCTCAAGTTAGTGTCTAATTTGCAAGTATGGTTCTCCGTCATTTGATCATGCTGTAAATTTATTGATTGATTGATATTTAACCCAAACATGTGACACAACAGTATAGTTTATTTTAGTGTTTTATGAATGTGTTTTTTTCCTAGAGAATTTATATTCAAAATATTTAAACATACACACTTGGTGTTCCCTTGTAAGTAGTTCAAATCTTTTTGCTCTGGATTTGATCATTGGGCCAGTGATAGAAAAATCATAGGCTTGGTTATTCTTGCTCTATTTGCCCGTTGCCCATTGGACCTGAGGTGGGGGAAAGGTTGGCCCTACACACAGAAGCTCTCCCAGGGAAGTCCAGGAAACTCTTCCCTGTCTTTGGGACACATGATGAGCTACCGGAATTATCACCTTCCTTTAGGTCTATATATATTTGCCACAGATCTCTTAGGTAATGGGCTACAACTTTTCTGTTTAGCTGTGTTCCACATCGCCTGACCTCTACTTCATTTCACTCTTTTAATAAAAAAGGAGAAAGGAATTTTTAACTCGGGAGGAATCATTATTTTGAAGGGAAGGGAATTTATCAAAATACTATGGCCATTTCTGAAGGAGAGAGTCTCTTACCCAGGGCATTTTATTGGATTTTAGTTGACAAAGAGGCTAATATTGACCCTTACAAAGTATTGTTTTGGTTAGGATTTTAGACATTAACTTTCTATAGAATAAAATATCAAAAAGTATGGATTCATAATTTTAAAATTTGAGTTCTGCTAAAGAGATCAGTATGTGATCTGGTTTAGCACAATGGCAGATTTCCTCCTCTTAAAATTCTTTATTTCTGCCTCCAGTATGGTACCATTTTTTAAATAATCAGCCTTGCAGTTGGCTGTTACTTAATAAATATCCATATTATGAAATAAGTACCTTCTTTCTCTAATATTTTTAATTTAGATAGATCTTAGCAAATTATTGCCAACTATACTTTCAGGTATCAATTAACCTTAATGAGCCCCTGTCATTAAGAATATTAAGTTTTGCCTCCTACTGGACTTAATTCATTTATCAAATATATGTTGATCACCAGTTATAACTAGGTATCTACTATGGTATCTACTAGACGTTAAATTTTATAAAATATCCACAGGAGAAAGTGGAAAGGAGTAATTTTCAAGTACATGTCTCCCGCATTTTTTTCCTCCAATTCTTTTTTTTTTACATCTTTATTGGAGTATAATTGCTTTACAATGGTGTGTTAGTTTCTGCTTTATAACAAAGTGAATCAGTTATACATATACATATGTTCCCATATCTCTTCCCTCTTGCATCTCCCTCCCTCCCACCCTCCCTATCCCACCCCTCTAGGTGGTCACAAAACACAGAGCTGATCTCCCTGTGCTATGTGGCTGCTTCCCACTAGCTATCTATTTTATGTTTGGTAGTGCCTCCAATTCTTTTTTAACTTAAAGGAAACTTTTTACTGATAGTTCCTAGTGCATTTAAAGTACAGTTTCATAAGGATACATTCCAAAATGAATTACATTCAATAATTTTAGAATAAGATACTCATTCAACTAGTTCTAGGTCCAGAGCCTCTTTGCTAGGTATTAGTTAACAATAGTGGAAACATCTCTAAATTGAACCTAATAATTACCTTTTAATCTTAGTACTAATTGAATGATTGTTTACTGACAATGTGATGTGTATGTTTACTATTCTTGCATGCAAGAAATTGAAAACTTTTTCTAGGATGTTTGAGCTTCTCCATGAGTAGTTAAACAGGCATTACAATTTGTAATTGAAATGTTGCTTTCACTGAAAGTGTCATTATTTTTAATCGCCATGTAAAAACTATCAAAAAAAAAAATTGAGAATTCATCATGGCCAATGCCCTCACAGATCTCTCAGTCTTTGGAGAATGGGTGTGTGTACATGCATGTGTGTATTAGTGACCAAGGGTTTATATTCTCTGTACTGAACAATCTCATGTACGTGTATTATTGCCCTACATGTACATGATGAAACATGACAAAACCACTATTGTAATTACTTAATTATGAAGAAAAAGAATGTTTTTCTGTTTGCAGTTTGTACTAGTGGAAGAGGCAAGAAAATAGGAAAATGTGATTTTGTCATCAGAGATTCTTAAGGAATTCGGCTTGGTTCTTTGTTTCCTCATAGAAAGTGTTTTTCCATCTCTTGGGAACACAGTGAGCGTGCTTTCTCTAAACACCTTCAGCTGTTCTTCTCACCTCTGGTTCCACCAACTGGTACCAAAAAAAAGATGATCTTCTTTAAAGCCTACACAATCTTGCTGTGGTTGCTGCATCGTTGGATGTAGTTGTAAGGAGAGGAGATGATATTCCACCAGGAAGACGTGTCTATAGGCAGTGAGTGTGTAACATAAACAAGAAATTAAATTGAGAAAGGTACTACAAGAACCTGAAAAAATATATCATTATGTTAGAAACTAAAGTCATTCTCGAGGACCTAAATGCTCTTCATCTCTTATGTGGGAGTATTAATTTTTTAGTGATATTTTTCCTCAGCATACCTTAGTTGAATCACCTATCAGTCTGTCCTGAGCAGGCCTTTAATTATTCAAAAAATATTTTAACTTCCCAACTGAGTTTCAGAAAGAAAATGAGATTAGGAAAAATTAATGCATGAAAATACCAGAGATGAGCAAAGGAAGGAATATTATCAAAAGTAAAAGAATGCTTCCGAATATTTCATTTATATTGTATAATGAATCTCTCCATTTGTAAAGGTATTTTAAAAAGATAATGGACAAGCATTCTTTTATGTTCATTTTATAGTTTCTGCTTCAAGATGATAGTTTTTTATATATATATATATATATATATATATATATATATATATAAAATCAAAACACCAAATAAACTAAGTGGAAAGTAAATCAAAACTAGTTGTTTGGCATCAATCAACCTATTTTTGTGGCTAAATTTTACACTTCTCAATATTTTATTTGAGTACTAAGTACAAAACTCTCTCTGCTGGATTCACACACATGTTGAATTTTCTTTCCTCTGCAAAAGTCAAACTAGGAACTTCCTTTTCTCCTGAAGTAACATGAAAATGGAGAACTCATCGAGGACCATTAGAGAACTAGGCATCATTATGAAATCTATCCATGCCAAATGAAATTTTAAGGTATAAAAACATTAATATCGCTATCTAATTTGGAAGTCAATTTTCCTTGTATTTTCAAAATTTTCTTAAAAATCAATTGCAATATATTTAAATGTCTTGTCTGTTGAGTTGGAGTTTATTCCCCACATTCCTTTTTTTTGTGTGGTGGTAAATGTCAATTGTATCTTATACTCTGATTCATACAGGGAAGTACTCCCTTACCAAGTTGACTTAAACCTGTCATAGGAATCTGGTATTTTATGTCACTTGTCCAGACTCAAACTGTGTATCATGGGCTCAAATTCTAAACACCTTGAATAACTAGTGTCCTGCGTTTTCACATCCTGAGTTTCCTCAGGGCTCACCGTGGGGAGTGGCTGCAGTTTGATGGCTGCTAGATGGCAGGTATTCTTTCCTTCTTGAGTTCCCTCAGGGTTCACCAGCTCACCTTGGAGGGCTTCAAGCGCTGATGACTGTGACATCCTTTGTTTACTGATATGGCAGGAAATATTTCGTTTTTCATTATTTAAAGTTCATCCTTCAGAGATAACGTCACTGTTTTACTGTGGGGAAAAAAATATATTGATGAAATAGGAAGAGATGATATCATGCATGTATATTTTTTCAAAAGGGCAAGTTTCCTCCATGCTGCCAAATGAGACCTGAGGAAGGCAATATCAGAACATTAAACTATATCATCAGATAGAATTTTGAACCTATGTGGCCTAGGCTGTCTTTGAGGGATAATCTGAATAATCAGTTCACCCCAAATATATCTAGCAGGAGAAAGCATTTTTATTTGCATAACAAATAAAAAATCCAGAAGGAATATATTGCCTTGATTCATCTCAATTTGCTTATTACCATAAAGGCAAATGCATTTCATTTCCTGGAAACTGAAAGTGTATATCAGTTACACATACAGTTAAATGAAGAATATCTCTTAAGAAAAATATTTGTGATCCTAATTAAAAAACCAGGTGATTTAGTTGCATCAGCTAAAATACTGTGAGGCAGGGTTTACCTCAAACACTTCTATTGCTATTTTCAGTGTGTTTTCCTCCCTGTTTCTCAGAGGTCATTTTCCCTCTTGGACACCAATGCATATACATATTCCAAGAATACTATCATTTAGGTGCTATATTTTTTAAAGAACACAGCAAAAGAGAACCTAGTAAAAATTCCTAATAATCGATTAAATTTATATAATATCTTGAAAGAAATGCACACAGAATATGGAAATATGGTATATCTTTCTCTTTGTTCAGATCTTGTTTTATATATTTCAGTATCATTTTATACTCTTCATAGGTCCTGATACTTTTCATTTACACACATTTCTAAATACTATTTTTTAGTCTGAAATTCTCATTTTCATTTCTATGTACTATTTGCTCAAGTAGACAAAATCTGTTTTTGTAGCTTGTTTTCATATCTAGCCACTTTACCAAATTTTACAAGTTATCCCAACTTATAAAAAAATCTGTTGGATTTGTCAGGTCTAAAAACAGATGAAGACTTTGTTTATTATGCTAGTTATTTTGTGTGCTTGCATAAATTTGTCAGAAATGTAGGCAATGTTAAATAATGATGGCCATATGTGGTACCTGTCCCTTGTAGAATAGTTTTTAACTTTCTGTTGGTCTTTGGTAACCATTTAAATGCCATTATATATGATTATACTTATTTTTTTGAGTGTTTACTAGAGACTTAGAATATTAAAAATGCTGCCAGATATTATATAACTTTTCAGTATATATTGATGTTATTAAAAGTCCCATAAGTTTTAGAATGCTTTTATTTCACTTAATCCATTGCTAGATATTTTTCAGCTATTAAAACATTTTTGCTTATATTATTATTAGTATTATTCCAATTAAAATTTTCACTGTAATCAGAAGGTTAAGAAAACCTTATGCCCTGAAATAAGGTTGACCTTGTCTTGCCTTCCTAAGTTCTTGATGGTCTGCAGGGTCCAAGTACCTGAACACCTGAGGAGCAGCAGCAGTCTTTTTTTCACACCAGCTATCCTCATCCAGGCCATATGGTGGCCTTTACCATGGATAACTGATTAGCTCTCCATTTTCCTAACTGAAAATTAGGTTCAGTCCTGAATCTCAATCTGCTTCTCTGGGTCCTCAGGACTTTCAGGACTTGACTTTGCCTGTGTCCTCTCCCAGGAGGCTGCAGTGTAAGTCCTCAATCCATCAACTACCACTCTAGATCTGATGATGGATTCAATATAAATTAAGCCTTCAATAAGCCTCTTATCCTACCTCACTAACCTGATGAAAAGACCATTATCTGCTCTGTCTTCATCATGCCTTTCAGATCACATGACTTTTAACTGCCACTTGAACAGCAAATTACCATCTTAGAGTTTCTGCCTACTTGACCCAATTCATCCAAAAAGTCTTTAACTTTTTCAGTAACAATGTTTCTGAGGCTTCCAAATGTTAGATCTATGTTGAAAAGGAGTTTCTATGAAAAGCAAAAATGAATTTCTCAGATTGAAAAAAATGCACAGGTTTGTTTACTTTACCTAAACAGAATGTTAAAGAATTCCATTCCAATCACATAAAAAAAAAAAAAATCTAATTCATGATTTGCATATGTGAGCTTTTTATTAAGCACCTGCCATGTATTTTGTACTGTTACATCTTAGGCACTGATATTACAGTAGTGAATATCTGCCTTCATGATACTTAAATTTGGGAGTGGAAGACACAGACATGTAAATAGATAAATTGACATGATTTCAGACAGTGAGAGATGCCATGAGGACAGGAAAGTGACAGAGTGATGACGGAGATTACTTAGTTGGTCTAATCAAGGTTGATCTCCTCAAAGAAGTGACATAAGAGCTGGTACTTGACTGACAAAACAGAGCCAAACACATGTAAATATTAGAACAAAGAATTCTACCAAGAATATCCAAGTTGAGAAAAAAAATCAATAAGCATAAGCATATTGCATATGAGAAACAAAATGAAGGCCAGGGGCTGGAATTTAGAAGTGGGGGAAAGAGGTAGCCCACCCCTTTCAGAACACTTAAGTCAGGATAGGGAGTTAGAATGTTTTTGTAAGTCTAACGGGTATTCTTTAGCTGATAGGTATATGAGTCTTTTACTTTTATATCTAAATACTAAACAACTTTAATGGAGGAAATACAATGCAGAGGAATATCACATGAATTTCTCCGTATTATGCTGAAGATGCTGTTTTTAAACAAAGAACATTTTTATTATAAACATCAACTGTGTATTAAAAGTAAAATACAGTATTGGGGAAGGAGACTTTTACAGCATTGTTAAATCAAAGTAATATCTCCTGTTGTAACTAGCAGGTTATTGTAAAAAGTCAGAGCAAAATTTGCTACTTAATATGATTTCTAGAACATTTAAAAGTTGACACATCTCAAAAATACTCAGATAGTGTATCATAAATCTATCAGTATACTGTAAAATTAGTCAAAATGCACTCACTATATGGAAATTTGTTCCTTCTTTACATGCCAGCTAGAAAAAGCTGACAAGTCTGTTTTGTGACAAATCTTCTGCCAGAAATGATTTCCTGTTCCCTGTGAATAGGAATGAATCTCCTGTATAATTTAAGTTGGAGAATATACTTCACAATATTAATATCTACTTGGAAATATTTAATACATTTAGTTTCATCTATATCAACATATATATTTAATCTTTATGATTTTAGACAGTCTGTTGTATACAATGCAACATATCATATCACTGAAACAAGTAGCCATAATATAGATTTGGAAAAAATATGTATACTTACCTGTAATCTTCAAAGACTAAAAAGGACATGTCCCAATAACAATTTATAGGTTAATTTATAATTTGATAACAGGACCTATGATCAATATTCATCCAGAAAAGTTTAGTTTCTTGCACAGATGCGTGATTCATAAGCCATATGTAGCTAGCTATGTGGTTGAAAACTTTCTTGTATTAATAAATTAAAAATAGAGGCAGAGATAGTACTTTTATTATACTAAATATAATATTACAATTAGGGAGTGTATATCAATGAGTTAAAATAATTGTTTTGATTCCAGTTGAGAATTAAAGAATAACCATAAACCTTTAAATGAAGAAGTCTATAATAGCAAGATAATTCATAATTTAAAGCTTATGAAAAGGAAGAATCAATCATTGGGGAAAAAAACTAAGTATCTTTGTAAGGAAAGAGGCTATACACTGTTAATTAATTGTGCAGGTTTCCCTTGCTATCCAAAAGTAGACCGTTCTATGAAATCTTTCATAAGCCAAAATGGAGTAAAGGGAATAAGCAATTATCTTAGGACACATCTTGCTAATGGATGCACAAAATAAACTGGGATAAAGTACAGATGCTCCCAGGAAAAGTTCAGAGCTGTGATGGCCTGATGCTGAGATGCTGAGTGTATTTTCCAGGGAAGGAGCTTGGTGGAGCCACTCTAGCTGTTTGAGATGTGTGCTGCCTCTGTAACCGCTCACTGCAAAGCAAGTGCTGAATGCTATTTTTACTTCTTGGAAAAGTGAAAATCCTCTTTGGATTTTTTTCGGTTAGCAAAAACCTGTGTAAAGTGAACTTTTGAAAAGCAGGGGATACCTGTATAAATACAGAGCTCTTACCCCTTTATTTTTGCTGGGCTGCAGCCTCAGTGGCATGAGTAGAAGGATGATACTCCTTTATTGTGCATGTATGTACCCATCTATATAAGGATGCACGCACACTGAAATGAACATATCTGAATGAATATGTAGGTGGGAATATATGTCCACTCCAAGTTTTCAAGCCTGAACATCAGTATCTGTAAGGTTTACCCAGCTTCTACCACTCCTCATGCCATACATCTAAAGAAGGTAAAGAACACAGCTAAGGGAGGAAATGGAAGAAAATTTTCTTGGATGAGTCTAATCAGGTTCTCCAAACTCTGTGTTTGTAGCAGGTACTGGAAAATTTAGAAACCATGCCTCTATTTTCAATGACAGGAGAAATAAATAAAAGATTAAGCTTGCAGTTTAAAATGGGACTAACCATCTTCTGATTAAAAACAAATAATTCTACCAACCCCTATTTTTGACATTATAGTGGATGCTGCAGACAGACAAGACAGGCTTTGCCCTCAAGAAACTCGTATTCCCTAATCAGGTTTAAAAACAATGAAGTTTCCTGGAATAATAGTCTACCTTTTTACTTTTAGAAGATGAAGTCTAAAATCTTCGTCAGGAAACTGCTCTTATTATTAGTATCACACATTTCATTTGAGTAAGAATGACCTCCCCCTTTTACATTTCTAAGTATAGCTCTTACTTCCTGAAACAACGAATGTATTGGAGTCACTGAGCCACAGTGGGTGATTAAATGATGCTTGGGTGAACGAAGTTGGTCCAATTTGAGTGAAGAAGATCTTTCATTATAAGGGAGGTATAAATTCCATTTTCCCTTCTGGGCTTGTTGGCATAAGGCTGTGGAATTCAAACTGTCTTGGCTGTGAAAAGAGGGTTTGGACTTCCTGAGAAGTCAGAAGGAAGCCAGCTTCAAGGCTATAGAGCTGATAATGGCTTTGGTTGAAAGTGAGTCCTACTATTGTTTTCTGCTAAAGATATCAACCTTCCCTTGAAGTATTCATTTCTTAAACAAACGAATTTTCAATAGATGTGTTTCTATCATGCATGTCTAAAAGAATACTGACAAAATGTTATCAGCTCTAATAAGACTGAAGAAGTTAAACATGCATAAATAAGCAATTGAGTCACCCCATAAATATTAAGAGTGGGGACTTGCATCAGTGAGTGAGTAGAAAAATATATGCTATTATATAATAAACTGAAATCTGCACAGCAAACACTCTACAAGTCAATGTCTAATGATAATTTTTAGGTTCCTGATCTAAGAACACCAATATATAACTAGATAGCTAGTGATCACAACAACAAAAGACTTTCTACCACTGGTGCTACAAAAAAAAAAAAAAGAAGAAAAGAAGTAATAATGGTAGGTTAAAAAAAAAAAAATAGACCACCTACAAGAAGATCTACTAGAGAGCAAAATACATTATTGCAAGATACTTTAACATCATTGATACAAGAGAAATTCAAAAAAGGTTATAGAATTTCAAATTTGGAAACAAGATTATGGAAAACATTATTGAAATAAGTAACATAGGTAGGAGAGGAAAATAATTTGGCCCTCCAGCCTTCTAGGTTCTGGCTGAGATTCCCCCCTCAATGAAAGACAGATAAACAGGAGAAAAATATAAGTTTAATAACATATGTACCTCCAGTATACATGGGAGATACCCAATAAAACTGAGTAACTCTTCAAATGGCCCAAGCCACCACCTTAAATACCATTTACAACTAAAGACAAAAGAAAGCTGTTGGGGATGGGGCAAAGGCCGGTTAAGGGAGGTTATCAGGAAAAGCATAGTAACAGGAATATGGCTGTTATGCAGATTTAAGTCAGGTGCTTTATCCAGTGATAAGAGTTTCTAGAGTTTTAGTCGTCCTTCTCTGCCTGGTATGGAGAGGGAGAAACCCTTAAAAATGGAGATTTTCTTTATAAATATAAATGGCCCTTGAAAGAATAACTTCCATTCTGTTTTCAGAGCTTTTCCTGTGTCTGCTGTTTTGGTTTTTTGTTTTTCTTTTTTGTTTTTTATTGTTAAACCCTCAAAATAATTCTTATGCTAAAAAGGTGCTTCAGGGATGGTATATTGTGCTCCCCTTCAATAATGCCTCTGAAACTTCCAAAAAATTCCACAATTCAGAAGTTGAGTTGGCAGATTGCTCCATTATTTCATTTTCATTGAATAAGTCTCTTAGTCCTGAGAATAGGTCATTTCAGTTAAATAGTTGAGTCTCATTTCAGAAGGTGGTGATGCAGGTTGGATCCCAAAGTTAGGCCTATACGGTGCAGGCAATCAGGTACTTAATAAGAGGTATTTCTTTGGAAACAAAAGAAGAACAAAGTTGAATCATTGGTGCAAATTATAAACCCAGTTTTTAAGTTCTTAGGGCAGGTATATGTCAGGCTCGAAGCATCTTCAGATGGAGTGAGGGGCAATCTGACAGATTTTTTTCTGGTTTGAAATTTGAATGTCTCTGGTGATCTTTCTGAGTGGCCCACGCAGCAACAGGAATAAAGACTGTCCATAAAGCTGTTGTGGTGATTTCTCTGAAGTTCATATGAAGTTGTTCACATTTAGTTTGCAGAACTTCAGGAAAAGGGAAATTTCGTTCTTAATGATTCTAGGTCAGAAGGGTGGAAGTAAATTGGAAACATTAGTGTGGAGAGTTGTAGCAAGATATTGGAGGACACTAGAAGAATTCAGGATCCAGTCCATTTTGCAGGTAGATTAAAAAACTTGAAAGACAATAGGACTAGAATCTGATATCCACAAAGGTGTGCTACTGAAACATAACTTTTTCTCTCTATGATCACTTCCATTTTTACCAAAGATAATTATAGTAAAACTAATTTGTTTGCTTTAAGCTTGGCCTGATTATTTGCATAAGTGCAGCAAGGATAGTGATTGGCCATATAGGCTCTTTTAAGTTTGCTTTGCTAGAACTTTTTATAAACCATCTCAGATTGGATTTTTAAAAGCCTCTTGAGGCTAGGAAGCCGAGCCAAAACTCACTATTAGACTTCACTTGCAATACCTATATCTTTGGTTTAATTTTACGTTTCTCAGGATCCCTCAAATATCCTGCCAGAAAGTGACCTTCCTTACCTTGTAAGGCAGTTGGCAACCCTGTGAGCAAGGTACTAGACTGCACTTTTATTTCCCCAAGGGGCTTTATTGGCTCCATAAAGTCAACGTTAGTTTCTTAAAACTGTCTTGTCATATCTGAATCTAGGTACATCATTCTCAAATAAGACATTCCAGTCAAAAATTTGGTAGTATAATCAATATTTCCCATTGTGTCTTGTTACAAGGAGAACAGATTCTTACTGAACTTCAGTAAATAATTACATTGCCATGAAAATGAGAATACTTACTAAATTTCTGAATTCTGGAAGGATGAAGTAGGAAAGAAAAGTAATTGTTTCATCTTTGTTAACAAAAAATATACTTTACCAAGTTGCTATAAGTCATAGATAGCTTAAGAGAAAAGATTTTCTTAAATCTGGAAAAACAAGATATCGAAGAACCAGCAATGTTTTAAACAATGTCATAAAAATTATAATCATCATCATTTCATTCAGTCCCATGTAATCAATTCTTATTAATCTTGATATTTTGTTAGCAGTTTTATGAAGCCATCAGTTTCTCTATTAGAGTTCTGTAAATTCTTACCCAGTTCAGTGATATGATCCAAAAGTTATCAGGAACCTATACTTGTCAGAATCTTTTCTATCAATTTCTTTGAAAATGAAACACTTTTTTTTTTTTTTTTTTTTTGCGGTACGCGGGCCTCTCACTGTTGTGACCTCTCCCGTTGCGGAGCACAGGCTCCGGACGCGCAGGCTCAGCGGCCATGGCTCACGGGCCCAGTCACTCCGCGGCATGTGGCATCTTCCCGGACCGGGGCACGAACCCGTGTCCCCTGCATAGGCAGGCGGACTCTCAACCACTGCGCCACCAGGGAAGCCGAAAATGAAACACTTTTGCAAAAGCATCAGAGTAAAACAATAACTGTCTGTAAATGATGAAAGACTTAAAAATGGCCATGGTTAAAGATCTGATGAGAGCTCATTATAATGCAATTGAAAAGGTAATTTGGTTCTTTCTGTGACATATATTTTAAGATAACTAGAATTACACCTGAATTTTGTAAAATTTCTGGATTAATAACATATGCATACAAATATAACCTAAAAAAGTTTAGCATCACTTCCTATTTGACAGTGTTTCTCATGTAATTTATCACATGAAATAAACCTAATTTAATGTCTCTTTTTAAGAGAAGAGAGAAGCATTTCTTTTGAGATGTTACAGCAGAGCTCTGAAATATCTCAAAGTTAGTTCTAGGTCAAAAAGGTTTCATGTAGAATTTGTTTTGGGAAAGTTTGTCAAATATCAAAATACTTGGACATGACTAAGTAGTATCACAAATCATTCTGAATAATATCTATTTACTCAAAGTTACAATAAGATTACCAGAGCAAATACAAAAGGTTACATAGTTGTGAGCAAAACTTGGCTTTTTAATATTGAGAACATATGATTTTCTTAAGTGTTAAAAAACAAGACAATAGGCTCAAAATGAAGTTACTTATGCTAAGACCCATGTCAGCAATCCAAGACTCAGTTACAGTTTTGTTTCTCCCTGAAATGGAATATTAAACAATTCAATTAGGAATTTCCTGATCAGCACTAGTTAGGTAATCTGCATGATAGACTCCTGCCATCTCCTACAGGAAAGTAACTTTGAAATAACCAACACACTTTTTTGTCTAGTATAACTTCCTTTTTCCTGCTTCCTTCTGCCTATAAAAGTCTTTTATTTTGTATAGCTCCTTGGAGCTCCTTTCTGTCTTCTATATTGGTTGCTGCCTATTTGAATCAAGTTTTGCTCAAATAAACTCTTAAAATGTTTAATAAACCTCAGCTTATATTTTAACATATGTAATCAAAGATCTAATAAACACAATATGAAGCAGAGGAAATTATTTTTTTAATTAAAAATTTTTTTTAATTGAAGTATAGTTGATTTACAATGTGTTAGTTTCTGATGTATAGTAAAGTGATTAAGTTATATATATATATATTCTTTTTCATGTTCTTTTCCATTATGGTTTATCACAAGATATTAAATATAGTTCCCTGTGCTACATAGTAGGACCTTGTTTATCTATTTTATATATAGCAGTTTGTATCTGCTAATCCCAAACTCCTAATTTATCCCTCCCCTACCCCCTTCCCCCTTTAGTAGCCATAAGTTTGTTTTCTATGTCTGTGACACTGTTTCTGTTTTGTAAATAAGTTCATTTGTATCATATTTTAGATTTCACATATAAGTAATATCATATGCTCTTTTTCTTTCTCTGACTTACTTCACTTAGTATAATCATCTCTAGGTCCATCCATGTTGCTGCAAATGGCATTATTTCATTCTTTTTTATGGCTGAGTAGTATTCCATTGTGTGTGTGTGTGTGTATACATATATATATACACATACATATATATATATACACACACACACACACACACCCCACATCTTCTTTATCCATTCATCCATTGATGGACATTTAGATTACTTCTATGTCTTGGCTATTGTAAATAGTGCTGCTATGAACATTGGGGTGAATCTGTCTTTTCAAATTATAGTTTTATCCAGATATATGCCCATGATTGGGATTGCTGGGTCATATGGCAACTCTTTTTTTAAATTTTCTATTAATTTTTACTGGAGTACAGTTGCTTTACAATGTTGTATTTCTGTACAGCAATACAGTTTCTGTACAGCAATACAGTTTCTTCTGTACAGCAAAGTGAATCAGTTATACATATACATATATCCACTCTCTTAGATTCCCTTCCCATATAGGTCACCACAGAGCACTGAGTAGAGTTCCCTGTTCCACACGGTAGGTTCTTATTAGCTATCCATTTTATATAAGGTAGTATATATATGTCAACCCCAATCTCCCAATTCATCCCACCCCCCCATTCCCCCCTTGGTAACCATAAGTTTGTTTTCTACATCTGTGACTCTATTTCTGCTTTGCAAATATGTTCATCTGTACCATTTTTCTAGATTCTGCATATAGGTGATATTATATGATATTTGTCTTTCTGACTGACTTCACTCTGTATGACAATCTCTAGGTCCATCCATTTCACTGCAAATGGCATTATTTCATTCTTTTTTATGGCTGAGTAATATTCCATTGTATATATATGTACATCTTCTTTATCCATTCATTTGTCATGGACATTTAGGTTGCTTCCATGTCCTGGCTATTGTAAATAGTGCTGCAATGAACACTGGGGTGCATGCATCCGTTTGAATTATGGTTTTTCCTGGATATATGCCCAGGAGTGAGGTTACTGGATCATACAGTAGCTCTATTTTTAGTTTTTTAAGGAACCTCCATACTGCTTTCCATAGTGGGTGTACCAGTCTACATTCCCATCAACAGTGTAGGAGGGTTCCCGTTTCTCCACACCCTTTCCAGCATTTACTGTTTGTAGATTTTTTGATGATGCCCATACTGACTGGTGTGAGGTGATACCTCATCGTAGTTTTGATTTGCATTTCTCTAATAATCAGTGATGTTGAGCATCTTTTCATGTGCTTTTTGTCCATCTGTATGTCTTCTTTGGAGAAATGTCTATTTAGATCTTCTGCCCATTATTTGATTGGGTTTTTTTTAAAATATTGAGCTGCATGAGCTATTTGTATATTTTGTTGATTAATACCTTGTCAGTTGCTTTGTTTACAAATATTTTCTCCCATTCTGAGGGTTGTCTTTTCATTTTGTTTACGTTTCCTTTGCTGTGCAAAAGCTTTTAAGTTTAATTAGGTCCCATTTTTTTTGTTTTTGTTTTTATTTTCATCACTAGGCCGTGGATTGAAAAAGATCTTGCTGCAATTTATGTTAAAGAGTCTTTTTCCTATGTTTTCCCCTAAGAGTTTTATAGTGTCTGGTCTTACATTTAGGTCTTTAATCCATTTTGAGTTTATTTTTGTGTATGGTGTTAGAGAGTGTTCTAATTTCATTCTTTTACGTGTAGCTGTCTAGTTTTCCCAGCAACATGTATTGAAGAGACTGACTTTTCTCCATTATATATTCTTGCTTCCTTTGTCATAGATTAGGTGACCATAGGTGTGTGGGTTTATCTCTGGACTTTCTATCCTGTTCCACTGATCTATATTTCTATTTTTGTGCCAGTACCATACTGTTTTGATTACTGTGCCTTTGTAGTATGATCTGAAGTCAGGGAGCTTTGTGGTGTAGTCTGAAGGCAGGGAGCCTGATTCCTCCAGCTCTGTGTACCTGGACCCACTGTGGGGGCTATGGAGGCAGCTCAGACTCTGGCCTGGCCCCATGCCCATGTTTACGTGCCCACAGAGCCCACAGCTGCTAAAGCCAGACCTGTCTCAGCTGTGGGAGCACTTGTCCATTTGGTTGTTCCACAGGTGTTTTGGCTAGGGCTGTGCTCCAGCTCTCCAGTGCTGCCGGAGTGGGGGTGGGGGGGGTGTTTGTCTTGAGGGGCAGGTGAGCCTGCTCAGGTGGGTGCCCCTCCACATGCCAGTGGAGGCAGGGGCTGGTAGGTAGGGGAAGGGGGCTGCTTGCATGCCACTCAACAATGGCACCTTGCATGCCACTCAACAATGGCACCTTGCTTCTATGGTGACCCTGGCTTCTTCTGCAAACTTTCTGGGTTGTGGAGCTCCTTACTCCTGTCCCTTCAGGCTGTCTTTTTACAGCCAATAGCTGTCCCCTCACTGGGTCTGCACTCCAAACCCCATGTTCCAGCACCCAGACCCCCTCCACACCAGGAGACACATGACCCAGGCTGGGGTGCACAGGGCTGCAGCACAGACCATGTGCATAGGTCTTACTCTGCCCTGTCTTCCACAGACTTTTTGCTGCTCTCCCCTCCAATCCGCTGAAGCTCCTTCTCTGTCCCAGCTGGTCTCCCTGCTGTGAGGGTGCTTTCCTTAGTGTGGGAACCTCTCCTCTTCTTCAGCTCCCCACCCTGGTGTGCTGGTCCCAACCCATTTCCTCTTTTCTTTTTCTTCTCTTTCATCCTACCCAGTTGCATGGGGATTTTTCTTGTCCTTTTAGGTGTCCGAGGTCCTCCACTAGTGTTCAGCAGGTGCTCTGTGTCAATCGTTCCACTTGTAGATGTATTCTTGATGTAGTGGTTTGGCCAAAAATTTTGTTTGGGTTTTTGCGTAACATTGTACAGAAAAGCCCGAACGAACTTTTTGGCCAAACTAGTACTTGTGAAGAGAGGTGAACTCCATGTCCTCCTATTCCACCATCTTGACTCCTCCTCTGGAGACTCTATTTTTAGTTTTTTAAGGAACCTCCATACTGTTTTCCATAGTGGTTGCACCAATTTACAGATAAAATTATTTTGATAAAATGCAAAGTCTTTGTTTTCTGGGAGGATTATTCAAAAGGTAAAGAAAAACCTTTTACAATGTCTTATCAAGAGCAGAAAAACAGTCCAAGCATAATTTGTCCTTTTAGCAGATGAAAGAAAATTAAGTTTTAGTTCATTATTGATGTTAAACTTACTTTAAAAGAGCTTAAATTCATTACATTTTAGCCAGCTTGACTACATAAGTTAAATTTCTCTCTGTCTTGCCCCCAAATTTCTATAGCTATTTAGTTTGTCCTTTATTCTCATTTTCATTCTGAATAAACCAGGACAAAAATTACTCTTTGCTTTACCAAAAATATGTCTCATATATTTTCTTAGCCAAAAACATATCCTACTCTCCTTGCATACAAAGTTGTTTCACTTGTTATTTCTAGTAGTTTTAATTACATATATTAATTACAATTCTTAACCATTAGAAACCTTACTTTCCAGTGATAACTAAAAAGAAAGCAATTGTGAACCATTAAATCAGCATTCTTTAGGTTGGCAAATACATTTCATAATTTCTAAAAGCATATACTTCTTCATAGTACAATCTTTAAATGTAACATAGAACATGTTTAGTAATAGATCCAAATATCTTTAGTTTCTCTGTAATAAGAATCCAAAAGTAGATAAAACTATGTTCAGCAATTAATGTTTCAGTATTTTATTTGGAAATTATCTAGATATTCAATGAATTTTTATCATTTAACTTAGTAAAACTCTACAGTGGAAATCACCAAAGGGTTTTGGATAACTATTTTAAGTAGCATTGACAAATTCATCAGTCGATCTAAGAATGAATTGGAAAATTTTATTTGAGCCAAATTTGAGTATTATAACAGAGGAAGAGAGTCTCAGAAACCTCTGAGAATTGTCCCGCCCATTAGAAGTCAAGACACAGGTTATATAAGTTTTTTGAGACAGAAGGCTGTACATCAAAACATGTATTATTGACAGTTTACATAATCCAGATCTAAGTGCTATCATGGTGGGATCAAAAAGGAATGCTTGGGCTTCCCTGGTGGCGCAGTGGTTGAGAGTCCGCCTGCCGATGCAGGGGACACGGGTTCATGCCCCGGTCCAGGAAGATCCCACATGCTGCGGAGCGGCTGGGCCCGTGAGCCATGGCCGCTGAGCCAGCGCGTCTGGTGCCTGTGCTCCGCAACGGGAGAGGCCACAGCAGTGAGAGGCCCACGTACCACAAAAAAAAAAAAAAAAAAAAAAGAAAACAATGACCATCTCTGTGAGGAAAGGGATCGATAGAAAACAAGAGTTATCCTGAGAAAATCTTTATCTAAGTTGCTATACCCAAGAAATTAGTTTGCACAAATATTTTCTCCAAGGAACTTCAGTTTAGAAAGGAAGAGACAAGAAATTTTTACCTTCCTCTCTTGACTGGGCACTACGGAGAAAGATCTAGGAGAGCTAACTCTGATAAGAAGTCTTACCCTTTGCTGGCTTCCGCCAGTTTTCCAGGATCCCTTCTGCAGGCCCCAAATTAGTATGGTGCCTCCAGTGGTCCCATTGTGGGTTGCCAAACTGTTGGAGAAGAAAAATAATTTTTACTACCCTTCTAGGTTCTTGTAAGACCCCCTGTAATAAAAAGATAGATCAACAGGAGAAAAATAAATAAAAGTTTAATAAATTCTGTACCTCCTGTATACATGGAAGATACACAGGGAAAGTGTGAATAACCCCCTGAAGTGGTCCAAGCCATTACCTAAATACCACCTCAAGCTAAAGACAAGAGAAAGATGTTGAAAAAAACAAAATTCTGTAACTATGTATGGTAATAGATGTTAACTAGACTTCTTGTGGTGGTAATTTTACAATACATACAAATACTGAATCATGTACACCTGAAACTAATGTAATGTTGTATGTCAATTATACCTCAATTTAAAAAAATTTTTGAGTTTGTTGGGGGAAGGCCAGTTATGAGAGGTACCAGGAAAAGCACAGTAAACAGTATATGGTTGTCATGATGATTTACATCCATGCCTTCTCCATAGATAAGAATGTCTAGAGTTTTTAGTCATTCTTCTCTTTCTGATACGGAGAGGGAGACACCTTTATATTCATAAACGAAATCTACAAATGGTGATTTCCTTTATAAAGGTAGATGTTCCTTACACAGAGTAACATCTACTCTCTTTTCAGAGCTCTTCTTGTGTCTACTCTTTCTTAAACATAACCAGCTCAAAATACTTCTTATGCCAAAGAGACATATTTTGGGGTAGCAAATCTTGCTCCCCTTCATATATTTAGAATCTCCAATTGGAATAAAAAGGCATTTAATGATTATATTTAATAAAAGTCCATGTTATATACAGATTTGGGTTGAACATTAAAATGATTATTTACAGCTTTATTTTGAGGTTACTAAATGTAGTTCATGTGTTTATATATAGTTTACATTTTCTTTTTAACAAAAGAGGGACATGATGGACTCTATTCCTTAAAGTATTAAATATGAGAGTTTTTGAGGTGCTTCCCAAGTCTTTAAGTGGAGGATATGGTTATTTGGAGCAACAACTCAAGAGACAGACATAGATTGTGTGTATTTGTGTTTATGGGAGTCATTATCCTTTAGAAGGATGAGTTTTTTTTTTTTTTTTTTTTTTTTTTTTTGGTGGTACGCGGGCCTCTCACTGTTGTGGCCTCTCCCGTTGCGGAGCACAGGCTCCGGATGCGCAGGCTCAGCAGCCATGGCTCACGGGCCCAGCCGCTCCGCGGCATGTGGGATCCTCCCGGACCGGGGCACGAACCTGCGTCCCCTGCATCGGCAGGCAGACTCTCAACCACTGCGCCACCAGGGAAGCCCAGAAGGATGAGATTTTAATTGCTCATAGGTAAAATACAGAAAAAATGACAGATGAGGGTAAAATGCCACATCAGAGCACAATAGCACTGAAGAAATGAGTACAGGAAAGACCTGAAAATAAAATGGGAATATCAAAACTTAAAAGGAAATACAGGATTGAATGATGTTTCATGCAGGTGTTGGTTAGTATACATTCTTACTTAATTTTAAAATATGGGAACATTAATAAGTTCAAATAAGTGGCTATCACATATTGTCAATGTGCTGGTTTATGAACTAAGTCAAAATTAAAATACCTTTTCCTGCAACTCTGTAGGCAACTGTATATGCTCTATAGTGAGGATATGGTATATATTTCTGTTGACTGAGATAATAGAAATAATTGTGATAATTCAGATATAAAATCTCTTCTAGCATTTTTAAAAGATAAAACTGAAATTCTGATGGTCAGAAATTTATAAAAATAGTTATATTTGATGAAAAACATCACATGGGCATTGCATGATATGTAATGCAAGTAGTCTGGATTCTGATTATTCCAATAGAATGTTTCTCATTATCAACATTTTCTTCAAGAGTTAGTTGTGTTTCATTTTGAAAAAAATATGGTTTTGTACATATATGGTACTATGAATGCTTGTGGTAAATGAATGAATACTTTAAAAATAATTTGGGGGAGTTAAATACATTATTATTTTGTACTTTACCAATCTTTAACTTTACTACCATCCAGAGGACAAGTTTGATCTGACATTTTTTTTTTATTATTGTGGTAAAAATACTTAACATGAGATCATTTGACCATGTACACATGGGTTTATTTCTGAGCTCTTTTCTGTCCCATTGGTCTATATATGTTTTTAAGCAAATAACATACTCTTTTGATTATTGTAGCTATATGATATGTTTTAGAATTAGGAAGTTTGAGACCTTTAACTTTGTTCTTCTTTCTCAAAATTATTTTGGCTACTCAGGGTTTTCTAAGATTCCCTATGAATTTTATAATGGATTTTTCTATTGCTCCAAAAAATAAAAAATGCCTTTGGCATTTGGTAGGGATTTCTTTTATTTTGTAGATCACTTTGCATAGGATAGACACTTTAACATTATGAAGTCTTCCTACCCATGAACATTAGATGTCTTTCCATTTATTTGTGCCTTTTAAAGTCTGTATCAGCAATGTTTTATAGTTTTGAGTATGCATGTTTTTTGCATCCTTGATACAATTTTTCCCAATATTTTGTTATTTTTGATGTTATCGTAAATAGCATTGTTTCCTTAATTCCCTTTCAGATTGTTCATTGTATAGAAATTCAACAGATCTTTTTTGGTGTTTCTTTAATACCTTGCAACTGTGCTAAATTCATTTATTAGGTCTAATATTTTTGTGTGTGTGCAATCTTAAGGGTTTTCTATATAGAATATTATTTTATTTCTTCTTATTGCCTAATTTCTTTAGCTGGGACTTCTTATAATATATTGAATAGAAGTAGCAAGAGTGGTCATCCTTGCCTTGTTCCTGATCATAGAGAAAAAACTTTCAGTTTCTCACCAATGAGTATTGTGTTAGCTGTGAGATATTCATATGTGAGATATTTATTATGTTGAGGTAATTTTCTTCAATCATATTTTGTGATGTTTTTATTCTGAAAGAGTGTTGGGCTCTGTCAAATACGTTTTCTGCATCAGTTGAGATTCTCTTGTGATCTTTGTCTTTTGTTTTGTTAATGTGTTGTGTTACATTTATTGATTTTCACATGTTGAATCACCTTGCGTCCCAGGGATAAATCCTTCTTGTTCATGATGTATAATCCTTTTAATGTGCTGTTGAATTTGGCTTGCTAGTGTTTTACGGAGGATTTTTGCATCAATACTTATTAAGGATATTGGTCTGTAATCTTTTCTTGTGGTGTCTTTGTCTGGTTTTGGTATCAGGGTAATATTGGACTCATAAAAAAATTTGAGAAGTGTTCCCTCATTTACAATTTTTTGGAAGAGTTTGAGAAGGATTGGGTTTATTTTTTCTTTATGTTTCATAGAATTCTTCACTGATGTCATATCTCCGGTGCTGGGCTTTCCTTTATTGGGAGGTTTTCGATTATCGATTACAAGTCTCCCTATTTGTTGTGAGTCTGTTCAGATTTTCTTTATCATTCAATCTTGGTAGGTTGCATGTTTCTGGGAATGTATCCATTTCTTCTGTGTTATCCAATTTGATGGTATATAATTGTTCATAGTAGTCTCATAATTTTATTTCTGTGGCATCCATTGTAATGCCTCCTCTTTTCTGATGTCAATTGGGTCTTTATTTTTATTAGTCATCAAGCTAAAGTCTGGTTAATTCTGTTTTTTTTTTTTCCTCAAAGAATCAAGTCGTAGTTTCAGTGGTACTTTCTTCTCTGTTTTTCTATTCTCTATTTTATTTATATCTGCTCTAATCTGTATTATTTCCTTCCTTCTGCTAAATTCGGATTTAGTTTGTTCTTTTCTTAGTTTTTTGAGGTGTAAATTTTGGTTGTTGATTTGAGATACTTTCTTTTTAAAATGCAGACATTTACCACTATAAATTTCCCTCTTATTACTGCTTTTACTACATGCCATAAATTTTGGTATGCTATGTTTTTATTTTCATGTGTCTCAAGATATTTTCTAATTCCCCTTTTGATTTCTCATTTGACCCAATGGTGTGCAGTTTGTGGTGTTTAATTTCCACATATTTTTGGATTTTTGTTTATGATTTGTTTTAATCCATCAGGAAGATAAAATGATGACTGGGGTTGTTTTAACAAACACTTTCCCATGTTCCAGTGGGCAGGAAGAAATAAAGAGCTCAATTTAAGAAAAGATTATAAAGAGAATCCATTTGCCACTGACTCTGAAGATGAAAAATGCAATATTTCAACGATAGTAATAGGCTTGTTAATTTAGCTTCTAAGATGCTGAAAGTAATCTTCAATGAGAAACTTCTCCATAATTTCTGGATTTACATTCAATTTACATACATACAATTTATGAGTTTTCAAGTATTTGCTAGCATTCTTATGGCATACAATTATAAGTTAGCATATTCTAATTTAACAGAAATAATTATTGAGAAAAAAGTTAATGGTTGTAGAGACTTCCCTATGACTCTTGGGTTTTTTTAAAAATATCATAAACCAGATTTACTTGTCTACTGGAGGATTGCAAACAAATTTATTCCTCCTACTGATATAACAGGTTTTATTTAAAATTGATTTGAATCTTTATAAAATTTCATGAAACTATTAGTCTGTGGGGACATGAATTCCAGTTGAGTGCTCTATGGATGCCAAAAGCTAAGGAAACAATGCATACTTGTAAGCTACATTACCTGAGGATAACAGGGTTCACATTTTTTCATCTTTGCAAAATGGTGACAGTATATTTTTGGCATACAGTACTTTTTTAAATGTTGCTTGAAATAAATCTAACTGAAATGACTAGAAGTTAAATAAGGTAATGAAAGACTGAGGCATTTTTCCACAAGAGTAAATAAAAAAGAATACTTCAGTAAAATATGAATTTCCATAGATAAAAGTTTAGTCTGTGTCATGAAAAGGAAAAGAAGATCTTCAACTGGCTTTAGGGAAAGTTGCTAAATTTAAGTGTCAAACTGAAGCAGATATGGAAAGACAAATGATGGAATTATTTGTTGGAAACATAAGCTTACTTGGGCTAGCCTGAATGATGTTCTCAAAGGCTTATTTTTGTATAGGAAAAATGTCATAGTTGAAAAGTAAACATTTTAATTTTTAAAAATCAAATTCAGGCATTAAAATCCCACATTAAAAGCCCTCATTGACAGAGATTCAGGCTCAGGTCAGTAAAGATTGCTGGCAGACAACTTTGGCATGCTCATACCCATGTTTGACCAAGGCATTAAGCCAGCACATACCTTTTGCTGGTGGAATTAGGTAAACTGCCAAGATGTGGATTCCTATCCATGTAGACCACCAGAAGGCACTGATTATACTCTGCATTCTCAGAAGGAATTTTGAGTGAATAATCCAAAAAGTTTATCTAACAATAGTTCATAACAATAAATATTTTCAATGGAGTACTTCAATAAGCAAGGGAATAATTTAGGTATACATCAATTTTTTAATTGAATAAATATGTATTTTATAAATACAATAAAAACATAAAAATAAAATATAGCAATATAAATTACTTATAAGATGCAAAAACTAGAAGTTTTAAAATTTCTTAAATTCTAATTCTAAAAGAATGATATGATCACTACAAAGCAAAATGAAATACAAAGGTGGATGAATAAGATGTGTAGTACCCTTGAACTTAAACAACTTGGGATTGAACTGTGTGGATCCATTTATATGTGGATGTTTTTCAGTAAATATGTACTACCGTACTACATGATCCATGGTTGGTTGAATCTGCAAATGTGAATACTGGGGGTCGACTGTAAAGTTATGCACAGATTTTTGACTGTGTGGAAAGTTGGTGTTCCTAGCCCCAGAGCTGTTCAAGGGTCAACTGTAATATCCAGTGATCCTCTATGCAATGTCATTCCACTTACCCCAGCCTACATATCAAACAAATTTTTAAAAAGGCAACCCAAACAAATGAAAAAACTGAGGCAAAAAGAAAAAGGAAATTTACGTAACACCGTGCAATTAGCAGAGCTGGGGTGTGAATCTGAGCAGTCTGTCTCCAGAATTCATGTTCATCATGTAAACCTAACCTGTCTGTTTAGCTGAACAATATTTCTGAGTCTGGTATGTACTTTATATTTTAACAGATGTTAGAAATGTGTAACTCCACCCAAAGCACCCACTTCTCCTCCTCCCTGCATCCCTTGATGTGGTCTATTCAGAATCTCAAACTAGAAGTCTTGTCCTTAATATACAGGATTTGAGCATTTAATTAATTTAATTTAATTAAGTTAATAAGTTAATTTAAGGCAAGAATTTAAGACAACTCCATAGAAAAACTGACAGAAAAAAGGTTAGGAATGGATAATCCTCTCACACAGAAATCTAAATGGCTGGAGCACATATGAAAAGATATTCTGATGAAAATTGATACCAAGATAGGACTTTCATTCAGTTGATTTAGTAAATATGAAAAGATTTGTTATGTTGTGTCTGGAACTACATACCCATATATCAAGCTGAGTACTTGAAATCTCTTCTAGAATGTGAAACACTTTCAAATTTGTCATATCCAAAATTAGACACCTGCGGTGTCTAATTCCACACATAGTCCACCTTTCACCTTACTCATCTCAGTCAGGATTCATAATTTTCCAGTTGCACAGGCACCTCAAGCCTCCATGACTGCTCCTTTTCATACCACTCGCCCAATACTTCAGAAATTCCTGTTTTCCCTAACCTCAAAATGTATGAATTACCTAATACCTGTATACTACCTCTTTTGTTATCACCCCAAATGTATTCTGATCAAGGTTTCTGTTACAGCTTCCTAACAGATACTTCTGCTACTACACGTGACCTCTTACAGTATTTTCCTCAAAATGGTAGAGTGATTCTTTTAAAATACCAGTTTGAGTTTGTCACTCCTCTGCTTAAACTCTGCCATGATTCTCCTTTTCACTAAGACTAAAAGCCAACGTCCATACCTTGGCCTGCAGGTTTCATATTGTCCATTTAACCCCAAACTCTCTGACCTGCTCTGGTTTCTCTCCTTCACTCACTCACTGAGTTCCAGCCTCACTCTTACCCTTGCTCTTTTTGAACACTCTAGGCAAGCTCTTATTATTTTTTTCCTACAGTGCTTGTGGCTTTCCAAAAAAATATGTAATTTATCAGTTAATTATATCTCTGAAAGCCCCTGAAAATAAAAAGTATAGCCCCTTCTCTCCTAAGTAACATGTAAGATTTAAGTACTATTAGACTTTCTTAATGTCAGCTAATTTGATATAAGAAAAATAGTTGTTAAATATTGCAGCACTGATGAGACTGAATTGTCTTTTATAAATATATATATATATATATATATATATATATATATACGCGAGAGAATAAACACCTCATCTCTGAATAGCTAACAACTTTTTTGTCCATCTTGCCAAAGAAATTCTTTTTGTGGGCCCAGTTTCTCTACAATTTTACCCATCTTATCACCCCTCCATACCTCGGCCCCTTTTCCAACTCTCACAAAGTGTCTACTTTGTGTTAGATAAGGATTTGTGGAGTTAAACGCCTTAAACAGGTAAAACCAGGGTGAAGGAGATAAAGGAACAGAATTTCAGAATTGAGAGGAAAGAGGGCTTAGCCCCAGTGCACAAGCAATTATACATTATCATACCAATAGAAAAGAGAAGATACAGTCCTAAAATTGCAGGATGAAAAGAAAATGTTCCTATATTTTGTTTGAGAGAGAGATACGGATGAAAATAATAAGCACAGGCAGAACCACCAAGTGTGTTTAAATGGATGAAAGGTACAATTTTTAAAAAAATGTTATTGACTAAGGATTTGGATCACTTTCAAGGGGTTCTCAAAATACAAGTAAAGGATTATAGTATTTTAGCATAATTTTGGATTGTCACATATTATATTTTAAATTTTCTTGGTCTTGGATTTAGAAAGATTAGCTCATTTCATGCTTAACTAATGAAACTATCATCAGTGGTCAGTATAGGACCCCATTCAAGTTTTATTTATTTACTATTTATTTTAATTATTTGTTTTATTCACAGTGCTGGAAATCCTTCCATTCTATCATATACGTGCTTAAAAGAAGGAACAGATTGTGTTATGTAAGTGTGCATTTGTATGGATACTACATGGCCACAAAGTAGAATGTGGTCGTATAATCTCTTTCTGTATATCATATACATTATACGTATACCAATCTAATATATTTGATATGTAGCTTTGAATAGCATTATGAAACATATAGGGATGTTTTGTATATACATTTTAAGTAACGTAAACTATATAGCTTCTCAATCTCTTTAATGACTATTTCCCCCAATGTAATGTAGACTGATATTTTGCAAGATAAAAAATAATTATTAGAAAAATTAAGGAAGACATAAAAATGCCAGCCTTTTATTATTAATTATAGACATGAAAATACATTTTAGTAAATCAATTAAAGCAAATCGTCTTAGCACAAGGAAGAGAGACTTAAGATCGTGCATGCTGTTTATTGAAAGTGAAATTATGACTGAATATTAACTCCCCATATTATATACCTACATAGATACTTTGGGTACCAAGTGTGTGTGTGTGTGTGTATATATATATATATATATATATATATATGTATATATATATATCACTTTCCTATTTGTTTTCTTCCATATCTATAATAAGTTAAATTCTTGTAATTTAAAAAAAAACTGATATGGGTTTTTTCCTTCAACTTTTTTCCCCTGAGTTTGATCAAAACTAGATCCACTTCTAGTTTGTTCCTTTTTGCACTTAGGTTTAAAATTTATTGTTCTAGACATTTTCATCAACTGAAATAATTTGCATTTATGTTTTCTTCTTAAGGAGATTAGTCTGTAGTTTGCTTTTTTCTGTTCCTGTGCCTTTTGGAAACAGTCTAATGTTCAGGAGTGCCTTTTTTGGTCTCTATAGTGAAGTACAATTTCTTTATTGAACAGAGTTAGTGGTAGGTGGTGAGAGAATGGCTTAGCCTGTGTTGTTCCTGTTTCCTTTTTATTTCTGCAGGATACTTACATTCCCTTCATCCTTCATTGTCATTCCTTTTCTATTTATGTGATTGTACCCCAGAATCAATGTTTCATTCCAGTGCACTTTCAAGTGCATTTCCTGTACTACCAAGTCATAATATCTTCATTTGACATTTAGTCCTGGATGGTGTCTTTCTGGTGGTAGGTTTTCCTGTCCTTTTGAAATTATTCTTTACTCCAAACCCTCCCTTTTTAAAAAACTGAGCCTCCTATGGCTCCCCTTCCCCATTTGTCTTACAGTGAGAGTAGGATCACAGATGGAATTTGGATTTATTTCTCCACATACTGTTAATTTGAAGTTTTTGGTATTCTGTCTCCTAGTAATGTTGAAGTCGTAAGTCATGTATGAACTTATATTACTCTCAAATTTAGATATTTTTGAGGTGTGGATATATAGAGTTTGATTTAAGCAGCTACCATTAACCTCTAGAAATTATTTACAGTACCACGTATGTATTTAAAGATTTTAATGTTAACAAATGAGCTTTCTTCTTACTTGTTAGATTATCCAATCTAGGCTTGGTTGATGGCACCATGACTCAGAGATGATAATATATCTGTTTGTTAGAGATTGAATGTTTGTGTCCCTCCAAAATTCATACTTCCATAGTTTGTGTCCCTCCAAAATTCATACTTCCATACATTGAAGCCCACACCACCAGTGTGTCTGTATTTGGAGATGGGGCCTCTAAGGAAATAATTAAGGTTAAATGAGATTATTAGGGTGGAGGCCTGATCTGATAGGATTAATGTCCTTTTAAGAAGAGATACCAGAGCTTGCACACTCTCAATGTCTCTCTGTGTGCACAGGAACCAAGAAAGGGACATACGAGGGCACAGCAAGAAGGTGGCTACAAGTCAGGAAGCATTCACACCAGAAAGGTAATTGGCCAGAATATTGCTCTCGGACTTCTAGACTCTAGAACTTCAGTTGGTGTATTCTAACCAATGGACTTTTGTTACGAAACTCCTAGCAACTAATATCTAAATTACTTCTCTGTTTGATTTTAATAACACCTTTGAGAAAACATTTTCAAAGAGGCACACTGACATGAAGAAGATTTTAAAGAAAGTTGATCAGGATATTTATTTTAAAATTTATTATCCAAAATAAAACATGATGCCATATTTTCAACAATCATCTGCAATCATTCATTACTTGCTACTTCTAAAGATTTATTTTCTAAAAGTATAGCTAAAAGTAAATGACAATTCAATAAAGTAGATTCCAAATTCTACAATTTTTAATGCAAGAATCATCTTCAGATAGAAATTAAATTTTATTCACATCTATAAGTTGTCACAATACATTTTATAGGTAAGCAATATCATGATTTTCAACCTATCACATTGATAACTGTTGCTAAATTACAGAACATGTTATATTTCTTACAGGCTTTTTTTCCTGCAAAAATTTTCTGCCATTGTAAAACACATATTGCATTTACTTCTTTTCATATAGTGTTAAAAATGATTTCTACTACACTACGGCTGCCCATGTTATTATTCTTTTAAAAAGCTGGGACCAAACTGGTATCATATCTAATAGAAACACCTAAACTGATGTATGATTTATAATGCTGAGAAAAATAAAATCAATTATCTCTTGGCCTGTTAGTTTATAAAGTATAGCTACAACATTTATAAGCAGCCATCATTTGACACTTATAATTCATGCTGACCAATGTAAAGTGAAGGCTATGAAGTTAGGGGCACAGTAAATCAATGCTTAATTATATAATTTCTAAGTCAAATGTAAATTTCAACTATTGCAGGTTATCATTTGAAAAACAAAGTTTAAAATCTTGTACTCTTTACAATTTATGTATTCTTACTTGATGGCGTATACATATGCACCTTTGTACATACATGCTTGTCATTTGCATTTAATCCATTCCATAGCTTATATATTTTCATGTCATCTTTAATTTTATTTGAATTTATTATTTTGAATATGTTTTCAACAGTCAGAAATCCCTTAAAGTAAATAAGACAGGTATTCTTCTCATTTTCATTATTTGAGTAACAATGTTCCTTCCACTTTACTTCTTACTGAACAACTGTGTCACATTCCGAGTTGGATGTACGCATCTTTTTTTGGTCTTTGGAAGTACATTGAAAGAAGCCTATATGAGAAAATATTTGAAATAGTCACAATATTTATACCTGAAAATGAATCAAAAAATTGTTTTTAAAAACCCCAAATTTGTCATAATCAATGCCTTAAAGAAATTTTGTTATAGAAGTAACTGTATTTTAAAAGAAAGCTTTGAAATTAAACTTATTCAGTACTGTATGTCAACTATATTGCAGTCAATCTAGAAGAAGAAAAAAATCTTTGAATAATGACAAAAAAATCTTTGAATAATGACACCAAGGGAAGGTTTAGCTTTTCTACTTTACTATGCAGCTCTTCTCTGTGAGGTCAGCCTATCACAAACATACTAGAAAGCTTTCAATCTCTACATTTTCCTTAAAACATCTTTCCCCTCATATTTGTTTGCCCAAGTGACGTATTTGTGACTAGTTAATATTTCTTTCAACTCACCTTGTATAATTTATTTCTTAGGTAAGGGAATATAAGGTATAAGTAAGATTCAGCATTACTCTTTCAGCTCTTGTCCTCTTCAGAGTTGTTTATTGATCCAATTTCAAAGTCAATTCCCTATTATAATTGAATTTTCTTTTATATATAAGACTGTTTGTTACGTTGCATTGCTTTCTTTACACATTTCAAAATACCCCTCCCCTCATAAAGATCAATAGGAAACCCTGCCTAGAAAAAATACCCAGAAAAAAGTTATCCACTAGTGTGGTTTAATGTGTCAGGAGAAAGGGCTCTCTTTTTTTTTTTTTTTTTATTTTGTATGATATTTTTACTAATTCTATGAAAATACAAGAAAACTTAAGTAAAATTAATCCATTATAAATTATTATTATTTTTTTTAACATCTTCATTGGGGTATAATTGCTCTACAATGGTGTGTCAGCCTCTGCCCCATAACAAAGCGAATCAGTCATACATAAACATATGTTCCCATATGTCTTCCCTCTTGCGTCTCCCTCCCTCCCACCCTCCCTATCCCACCCCTCCAGGCTGTCACAAAGCACCTAGCCAATATCCCTGTGCCATGCGGCTGCTTCCCACTAGCTATCTACCTTACTACGTTTGTTAGTGTGTATATGCCATGACTCTCTCTCGCCCTGTCACAGCTCACCCTTCCCCCTCCCCATAACCTCAAGTCCGTTCTCTAGGAGGTCTGCGTCTTTATTCCTGCTTTACCCCTAGGTTCTTCATGACATTTTTTTTCTTAAATTCCATATATATGTGTTAGCATACGGTATTTGTCTTTTTCTTTCTGACTTACTTCACTCTGTATGACAGACTCTAGGTCTATCCACCTCATTACAAATAGCTCAATTTCGTTTCTTTTTATGGCTGAGTAATATTCCATTGTATATATTGCCACATCTTCTTTATCCATTCATCCGATGATGGGCACTTAGGTTGTTTCCATCTCCGGGCTATTGTAAATAGAGCTGCAATGAACATTTTGGTACATGACTCTTTTTGAATTTTGGTTTTCTCAGGGTATATGCCCAGCAGTGGGATTGCTGGGTCATGTGGTAGTTCTATTTGTAGTTTTTTAAGGAACGTCCATACTGTCCTCCATAGTGGCTGAACCAATTCACATTCCCACTAGCAGTGCAAGAGTGTTCCCTTTTCTCCACACCCTCTCCAGCATTTATTGTTTCTAGATTTTTTGATGATGGCCATTCTGACTGGTGTGAGATGATATCTCATTGTAGTTTTGATTTGCATTTCTCTAATGATTAATGATGTTGAGCATTCTTTCATGTGTTTGTTGGCAGTCTGTATATCTTCTTTGGAGAAATGTCTATTTAGGTCTTCTGCCCATTTTTGGATTGGGTTGTTTGTTTTCTTGTTATTGAGCTGCATGAGCTGCTTGTAAATTTTGGAGATTAATCCTTTGTCAGTTGCTTCATTTGCAAATATTTTCTCCCATTCTGAGGGTTGTCTTTTGGTCTTGTTTATGGTTTCCTTTGCTGTGCAAAAGCTTTGAAGTTTCATTAGGTCCCATTTGTTTATTTTTGTTTTTATTTCCATTACTCTAGGAGGTGGGTCAGAAAGGATCTTGCTGTGATTTATGTCATAGAGTGTTCTGCCTATGTTTTCCTCTAAGAGTTTGATAGTTTCTGGCCTTACATTTAGGTCTTTAATCCATTTTGAGCTTATTTTTGTATATGGTGTTAGGGAGTGATCTAATCTCATACTTTTACATGTACCTGTCCAGTTTTCCCAGCACCACTTATTGAAGAGGCTGTCCTTTTTCCACTGTACATTCCTGCCACCTTTATCAAAGATAAGGTGTCCATATGTGCATGGGTTTATCTCTGGGCTTTCTATACTGTTCCATTGTTCTATCTTTCTATTTTTGTGCCAGTACCATACCGTCTTGATAACTGTAGCTTTGTAGTATAGTCTGAAGTCAGGGAGTCTGATTCCTCCAGTTCCTTCTTTCGTTCTCAAGATTGCTTTGGCCATTCGGGGTCTTTTGTGTTTCCATACAAATTGCAAAATTTTTTGTTCTAGTTCTGTGAAAAATGCCAGTGGTAGTTTTATAGGGATTGCATTGAATCTATAGATTGCTTTGGGTAGTAGAGTCATTTTCACAATGTTGATTCTTCCAATCCAAGAACATGGTATATCTCTCCATCTATTTGTATCATCTTTAATTTCTTTCATCAGTGTCTTATAATTTTCTGCATACAGGTCTTTTGTCTCCTTAGGTAGGTTTATTCCTAGATATTTTATTCTTTTTGTTGCAATGGTAAATGGGAGTGTTTTCTTGATTTCACTTTCAGATTTTTCATCATTAGTATATAGGAATGCCAGAGATTTCTGTGCATTAATTTTGTATCCTGCCACTTTACCAAATTCATTGATTAGCTCTAGTAGTTTTCTGGTAGCATCTTTAGGGTTCTCTATGTATAGGATCATGTCATCTGCAAACAGTGACAGCTTTACTTCTTCTTTTCCGATTTGGATTCCTTTTATTTCCTTTTCTTCTCTGATTGCTGTGGCTAAAACTTCCAAAACTATGTTGAATAAGAGTGGCGACAGTGGGCAACCTTGTCTTGTTCCTGATCTTAGTGGAAATGCTTTCAGTTTTTCACCATTGAGGATGATGTTTGCTGTGGGCTTGTCATATATGGCCTTTATTATGTTGAGGAAAGTTCCCTCTATGCCTACTTTCTGCAGGGTTTTTATCATAAATGGGTGTTGAATTTTGTCAAAAGCTTTCTCTGCATCTATTGAGATGATCATATGGTTTTTCTCCTTCAATTTGTTAATATGGTTTATCACATTGATAGATTTGCGTATATTGAAGAATCCTTGCATTCCTGGAATAAACCCCACTTGATCATGGTGTATGATCCTTTTAATGTGCTGTTGGATTCTGTTTGCTAGTATTTTGTTGAGGATTTTTGCATCTATGTTCATCAGTGATATTGGCCTGTAGTTTTCTTTCTTTGTGACATCCTTGTCTGGTTTTGGTATCAAGGTGATGGTGGCCTCGTAGAAGGAGTTTGGGAGTGTTTCTCCCTCTGCTATATTTTGGAAGAGTTTGAGAAGGATAGGTGTTAGCTCTTCTCTAAATGTTTGATAGAATTCGCCTGTGAAGCCATCTGGTCCTGGGCTTTTGTTTGTTGGAAGATTTTTAATCACAGTTTCAATTTCAGTGCTTGTGATTGGTCTATTCGTATTTTCTATTTCTTCCTGATAAAGTCTTGGCAGGTTGTGCATTTCTAAGAATTTGTCCATTTCTTCCAGGTTGTCCATTTTATTGGCATAGAGTTGCTTGTAGTAATCTCTCATGATCTCTTTTATTTCTGCAGTGTCAGTTGTTACTTCTCCTTTTTCATTTCTAATTCTATTGATTTGAGTTTTCTCCCTTTTTTTCTTGATGAGTCTGGCTAGTGGTTTATCTATTTTGTTTATCTTCTCAAAGAACCAGCTTTTAGTTTTATTGATCTTTGCTATTGTTTCCTTCATTTCTTTTTCATTTATTTCTGATCTGATTTTTATGATTTCTTTCCTTCTGCTAGCTTTGGGGTTTTTTTGTTCTTCTTTCTCTAATTGCTTGAGGTGCAAGGTTAGGTTGTTTATTCGAGATGTTTCCTGCTTCTTAAGGTGGGCTTGTATTGCTATAAACTTCCCCCTTAGAACTGCTTTTGCTGCATCCCACAGGTTTTGGGTCGTTGTGTCTCCATTGTCATTTGTTTCTAGGTATTTTTTGATTTCCTCTTTGATTTCTTCAGTGATCACTTCATTATTAAGTAGTGTATTGTTTAGCCTCCATGTGTTTGTATTTTTTACAGATCTTTTCCTGTAATTGATATCTAGTCTCATGGCGTTGTGGTCAGAAAAGATACTTGATACAATTTCAATTTTCTTAAATTTACCAAGGCTTGATTTGTGACCTAAGATATGATCTATCCTGGAGAATGTTCCATGAGCACTTGAGAAAAATGTGTATTCTGTTGTTTTTGGATGGAGTGTCCTATAAATATCAATTAAGTCCATCTTGTTTAATGTGTCATTTAAAGCTTGTGTTTCCTTATTTCATTTTGGATGATCTGTCCATGGGTGAAAGTGGGGTGTTTAAGTCCCCTACTATGAATGTGTTACTGTCGATTTCCCCTTTTATGGCTGTTAGTATTTGCCTTATGTATTGAGGTGCTCCTATGTTGGGTGCATAAATATTTACAATTGTTATATCTTCTTCTTGGATCGATCCCTTGATCGTTATGTAGTGTCCTTCTTTGTCTCTTTTAATAGTCCTTATTTTAAAGTCTATTTTGTCTGATATGAGAATTGCTACTCCAGCTTTCTTTTGGTTTCCATTTGCATGGAATATCTTTTTCCATCCCCTTACTTTCAGTCTGTATGTGTCTCTAGGTCTGAAGTGGGTCTCTTGTAGACAGCATATATAAGGGTCTTGTTTTTGTATCCATTCAGCTAATCTGTGTCTTTTGGTGGGAGCATTTAGTCCATTTACATTTAAGGTAATTATCGATATGTATGTTCCTATTCCCATTTTCTAAATTGTTTTGGGTTCGTTATTATAGGTCTTTTCCTTCTCTTGTGTTTCTTGCCTAGAGAAGATCCTTTAGCATTTGTTGTAAAGCTGGTTTGGTGGTGCTGAACTCTCTCAGCTTTTGCTTGTCTGTAAAGGTTTTAATTTCTCCATCAAATCTGAATGAGATCCCTGCTGGGTAGAGTAATCTTGGCTGCAGGTTTTTCTCCTTCATCACTTTCAGTAGGTCCTGCCACTCCCTTCTGGCTTGTAGGGTTTCTGCTGAGATCAGCTGTTAACCTTATGGGGATTCCCTTATGTGTTATTTGTTGTTTTTCCCTTGCTGCTTTTAATATGCTTTCTTTGTATTTAATTTTTGACAGTTTGATTAATATGTGTCTTGGCGTATTTCTCCTTGGATTTATCCTGTATGGGACTCTCTGTGCTTCCTGGACTTGATTAACTATTTCCTTTCCCATATTAGGGAAGTTTTCAACTATAATCTCTTCAAATATTTTCTCAGTCCCTTTCTTTTTCTCTTCTTCTTCTGGAACCCCTATAATTCGAATGTTGGTGCGTTTAATGTTGTCCCAGAGGTCTCTGAGACTGTCCTCAGTTCTTTTCATTCTTTTTTCTTTATTCTGCTCTGCAGTAGTTATTTCCACTATTTTATCTTCCAGGTCACTTATCCGTTCTTCTGCCTCAGTTATTCTGCTATTGATCCCATCTAGAGTACTTTTAATTTCATTTATTGTGTTGTTCATCATTGTTTGTTTCATCTTTAGTTCTTCTAGGTCCTTGTTAACTGATTCTTGCATTTTGTCCATTCTATTGTCCATTCTATCTCCAAGATTTTGGATCATCTTTACTATCATTATTCTGAATTCTTTTTCAGGTAGACTGCCTATTTCCTCTTCATTTGTTAGGTCTGGTGCATTTTTATCTTGCTCCTTTATCTGCTGTGTGCTTTTCTGTCTTCTCATTTTGCTTATCTTACTGTGTTTGGGGTCTCCTTTTTGTAGGCTGCAGGTTCGTAGTTCCTCCTGTTTTTGATGTCTGTCTCCAGTGGCTAAGGTTGGTTCAGTGGGTTGTGTAGGCTTCCTGGTGGAGGGGACTAGTGCCTGTGTTGTGGTGGATGAGGCTGGATCTTGTCTCTCTAGTGGGCAGGTTCACGTCTGGTTGTGTGTTTTGGGGTGTCTGTGGCCTTATTATGATTTTAGGCAGCCTCTCTGCTAATGGGTGGGGTTGTGTTCCTGTTTTGCTAGTTGTTTGGCATAGGTTTTCCAGCACTGTGGCTTGCTGGTCGTTGAGTGAAGCTGGGTGCTGGTGTTAAGATGGAGGTCTCTGGGAGATTTTCGCCATTTGATATTATGTGGAGCTGGGAGGTCTCTTGTGGACCAGTGTCCCGAAGTTGGCTCTCCTACCTCAGAGGCAGAGCCCTGCCTCCTGGCTGGAGCACCAAGAGCTTTTCATCCACACGGCTGATGCAGATTCCTGTAGTTTCTCTCTCTTCCTCTTCTTTTTCTTACCCCACTGAGACGAGGTGGCTGTAGTTCTCCAACATCACATCTCTGTACAGGGTCCTCTGAGCAGAGTCCATCTGCCACCACTCCTCCTGGGTGAACTCCACAGTCACATCCTTGAATGACACTGATGCCACAATATATAAAACAGATAACCAACAAGGACCCACTGTATAGCACAGGGAGCTATACTCAACATCCTGTAATAACCTGAGGTATGTTCATTTTCTGCTCTTGGGAGAGTAGAGAACTGTGGTTCAGCTGTGAGAGGGCGAAGTGCACTGTTTTCCTGATTCTGTCACAAACAAACTGGGTTTCCCTGGACAAGGCACTGAACTTTTCAGGCCCAATGTCCTTCACTTTCCGACTCCCAGCTTCCCAAACCTCTTCCCTGGAGTCAAGGGCTCTCTTTAAATTATTTTTCTCTCTCAGGTAATGTAAAATAAAAGAGACGTGAGACTAAAAATTACCTGATAAAATGGAAGTTCTGATGGATTCCTTAAGGCTTTCATGAGGAAAATGTTCTGAGTTCACTGTATTAAGCTAAACCTTCTCTTGATGTATTAGAGAAAGACAAGAGGTTTATCACTAAGGATGTATTAAAATTTTATATATTAAAATTATATATATATTGAATATAATATTTGTATTGCTTTTAAAAGGAACATTATTAAGATAAACTTATAAAATAGAGGTGGGAAATTAGTTTTCCTCTTTCACTGTGTGGGAAAAAATATGAAGCCCTCGCTATTTTAAGGTACAACTTTGGGCTTGATATCTAGTAATAAATTCAGTTCAAATATCATATCCTGAAAATGGCCTTCCTCAAGCCATGAGTTACTTAAAACACTACCTCACTTTAACTCCTCCTCAGTAACTCTCCAAGGCATTACCTTAATTTGGTTTCTTTATAGTCCTTAACAGGAGCACAAATTTCTGTGTTTATCCCTTTGTTAACTGTTTCTGTCTGCTAGATTTTAAGCTACAAATCATAGCATCTTTGTTTATCTTGATGAAGACTCTCTCCTTAATGAAACTTGAGTGAAGCTTTCCTGAGCCCTCTTTCTGACTCGGCCTCATCTTTGGACTGTGTCTTCACCTCCAGTCGTAGCAAGAATTCAGAGTCGGTTAGCCAGTCCCCCTACCCTTGATATCTCCTCTTAGTAATTTTTCATTCAGTGACTTTCTCACTAGAGCTGGCTATAAATCCCCAACTGCCTTTGCTATATTTGGAGTTGAGCCTGATCTCTTAAATAAGGTCTTTCTTACCGCTTTATAATAACTGTCAGAATAACTTTTTGCATTAGCAATCCTGTCCATCACTTTATACTTAGCATCTATAATAGCGCCTGGCATGTAGAAAAACAATGTGCATTTCCTGAAGGAATGAATAAATACCATGATTAATAATGATTAAGTATATAAGAAAGTTAAAGTTTATACATATCTGTGCATATGTAATATTAAGATTTAGTTTAATACATGTAAGATGGTATAACAGACCTCAGGATCTGGGGCCGGACTGCCAGAGTTTGATGACTCCTGTAGAATCTGATTAGTTGTATGACTTCGGACGAGTTATCAATTCCTTGGAACTTCAGTTTCCTCATTTGTACAATGCAGTTAATAAAAGTACCTGAATTATGTGGTTATTAAGGCAACAATAAATGGGTTAATATATTTGAAGCTTTGAAAAGATCAAATATGCAGTCAATATACAGTAGTTACTCTCATTAATAAGTGTATTAGCATTAGTAATACCACTATGTATGTATTGTGTGCATTAAAGGGACTATTCTATCATACACATTTTAAGAGATTTATCCAGTCTGAAAAATATGCAGTCTATCCATTTGAAATGAAATGTTGGTACACTAATGGTTTCCATCTGCTTTCTTTTACTGTATCTTCTTGCTTACATTATAACCCAAATTTCTAGAAAACAAGCTGGGATGAACACAACAATCCATCCCCTTCTCCCTGCTGATGCTAAAACTAAAAGAAAGTATAAAATATATTCAACTGTTTATTTTGACTCTCACACATAACTATACAAAGGCAGGGATTTGGGTTGTTGTATTAAATTTTATCTCCCCAACGTTTAAGTGCAATCATAGAATTAAGTCATTTAGAAATGGTATTAAAATTATTACCAGATACTATTAATTGGAATGGAAAGTCACTTCATTAGTGATTTAGTTATATAGTATTACAAAATGAAGGACATCTTTTAGAAATGAAAATAGTTGCAGATTTAATTAAAATGTTAAATTACTGTAAAAATAAATCATAAAAATTTAATTGAAGAAATGGAATCAGACTGTACTCTAATGTATTTTTTCATTTCCAATTTTATAGCACATATTTGATATTTAAAGGAAAAATAGATATCACTTCATTTGTAAACTGCATAAGAATCTTCATTCTAGTTAATGTAGCATTTTTTAGGAGGATTTTTGGGCCAATTCAGGTTCATGGCCAATGTGCTAACATTTTATATTATCAACTGTTCTTTTTATCATTAGTCTAAGATGGTTTTTCAGGATCTTATTAAATTTCTGATCATGTATTCAGCTTATTACAGGGCTATAGTTACTGCATCTTAGACGATGCACAACACTGCTTATTGTTACTGGGAATAGAGTTCTGTGTTAGAATATGCATTTGAGATCTAAGTCCAGGGTCTCTGATGCTACTCCTGTTATACCTCTGGGATAAGGAGGGAAATATAATACAGGGAAAAGAGTGTTTCTTTCGAAAACTCAACTATTCTGTTAGCAGTGTGTTTCTGGAAAGAAATCAGCAAACCTCTCTCAGCTATGATTTTCACATTGATAAAAGTCTAATGGTCTCTATGGATCATAATGAATCATAATATGGATCATAATGGATCATAAATTAGAAGAATTGTGAAAATACCTTTACTTCCTTTGTGTTCTGCCATTGAAGAAAATAATTTTTCCATAACTTTCTGCCATTAATGTATTTAATTTATACAGGAGAAAGTCCTGTATTTGAGACCAGATGCCTAAACATTTCCTAGAGAAAAATTAGGAGTACGTTTGAGAATGCATTGCATTTTAAAACTTAAAGATTTAGAATGGAAATTTTGAATTTGGAATAATAGAATTCATGATAATAGTGATAAAATTACTATATGAAATTTGAAAATTATTGATATATCCATGTCCATTTGGATATATCCACTGAGTGTATCCATTACAATTTTTAAAAATATTTTGACAACTTGTAATTGCTGTAGATACTGAGAGGGCTATTCATCCTAAACTGCTTTCTAAGTATCGTGCTGTGCAATAATTGAACTGCTGGTCCTTTCCTTATAACAAATCTATTTCTAGCTCTAAATATTCTTGAAATTCAAACATCTTCTGAGGACAATATTTTGTGCTGCTGTCTATTTCAGATGATAAATGGTGACTAATCTCAGTCATTAATTATGGAGATCAGAGAGAAAGGTGGGAGAATCTTTTAGTCACTTCAGTTCATTTTTGATGCTAAAATAACAAAAATGTATGTACCATATTCATGAATAGTCCACAGTATTGTCAACATTTTCTTCAATACTTTCCCCATGGAATTATTGTAAATAAGTGTAGTTGAGACATTTAGTTACAAAGCTTACTTACTGATCATAGTTTTCCTTATGCTAAAATAAATGGCATTTTAAATGCTCAATGTATTCCTTTCAAGCAGCATTTTTTGTATTTGTTAAAGAAACTCAGTTTCTGGGTTAATTATGCCTGTTATAGAAAGATCTTTAAATTATAAAGTATCAATCAGTCTCACACTTCACAGAAATAAGTCATGTTAAATAGCATCCTTTAGTACATTTTGAGACAGTAGCTGCTAAAATGGGCTGCACAAATCCCTGAATTGTATGTGACAATGAAAATACATCCCTATTTTACTCATTTGTTTTTTTCCAACTCGTAAGTGCCCAGGAATCCCATACCTTTTCAGAGATAATGCCTTAATTAATACTCATGGAGAATTCTCTCCTGGAGAAAATGCAATACAGGGCCAATTACTTTTTGAAATGCATGATTCTTCTTAACAGATTGTACCTGCATTCACAGTATAATGCTCTAAGACTACCTGGAGGTTACATTTCCTCAGTTCTGCATAGTAGTAATGAGCATTTAAATCACTTTAATTCTTTCATATTTGTATGTATTCAAACCTGGAAGGAGAAACAACACAAAAGGCATTAGAAATGTAAAATTAATGATTTTAATTAAAATTTTGCAATCTATATGTATAAGCATAATCCTAGTCTTATGATACTATTACTTCTACAGATGAATTCTTCCTATCTTTTAAAGAATTGGTACTACTTCAAAAACCACTTTCAAAGACTGGATTATATACCTTCACATTAGAAGAAGATAATGAAAATGTTTAAATAGCACATAAAGAAAAAAACAAATAGATGGACATTGCATGTTTAAGGTGATAAAAAATTAGTAAAGCAGAAATACTAGAATATATTCCATATGACAAAGTCCATGAAAACAGTAACTGCCATTTGAATATAAAAACTGAAAGCTGGTGTAGGTTATGTAAGAAGAAAAAAGTCCTTGAAACTTTGGCTGTATGGCACCAGTCTTGACTGATAGCTGTTTAGTTCTACAAACAAAAGGAGTTGTTAACTGACAGATGGTTGTGTTCTAAACTTCCAGTTATTTTCCCACAGAAACCACTGGTTGGCTAATAGCAAATTATATACATATATATATATATATATATATATATATATATATATATATACACACACACACACACACAGAAATACTTGTAAAAGAAAATTTGGATTATCTAATATTTGCAGTGCACATTACCTTCAGATCATTTGTTACATTGTATTTATAATTCTTGTCTAAAGCAACCAATCTTACTACTGTTCTCTTTCATTTTCTAAAGCTATGAGGCTTTGAAAAACTGGCTCAGAACATTCAGAAGAATGCAGAAATAAGAATAAGACTTCGTGAGTAACCAACATTATTATTCTCCTGGTTCTTTCAGTAAAGATTTAACTAAATTTGCAATATATGCATATCTTAATATTGTATGACAGTCATTTTTTTTAAATTTTGAAATTATGTTTGGGAGGTTTTACCAACGTACCTCAGTGGACCACCTTCCAAAGTCAATTAAATCATGGCATATTGCCTGAGAGGTGCATCTCATGAGCTGCTTATGCCCAGGTACCTTTTCTTCATTTCTGGAATAAATCTCAAATTAAAAGAGTGTTACTATTACTCAGTCTGCATTTCTAGTTGGCTCTCATTCCCATACCTGTAATGCTCAACCTACGTGTTTCTTCCTTTTCAAATATCACTCATCTGTCATGACTCCCCTAAAAGCTCCCTCCTTTTAAAAGACCTCTATCCCATTCTCTTCAGAAAGTGGAATTTCCTTCCGAGCCACCATGTCACTTTGTACGTCCACTGTTCATTCATCATAATCTTGACTATATCACAATTGGCTTTATATTTAACCATTACTACTCCTCAAATTGTATCTCTTAATAAAGAAGGCTCATTTACATCCCTTTTCACTGGGTAGGCAGGAATAAGGTCTAAGTTAATCTGTATGTACTCGATATACATCTTATTTAAAATGGTAAGAAATTGCAAACAATATAAACCAGTTAGTTTTCAGTTAGGCATAGCATAATATTCTGAGACTATAAAAACTGTTTGTTACACAATAATATTTACTGTCACTGGTGAATTTATGTCCTATTGCTGCCACAAAGTTGGTGAAATGAAAAAAAATTAAGGAAGTGCAAAAAGAGCAGGGTGCCTGAAGCGAGTTAAGCAAGGAGAAGAGATCATTTTAAATTTAAGATGTGTATTATATATGCAAATAAAGGTGTCAGATCAGAATCTGTTATAACAAGTCTGGGATTTGAGGGAGAATCAGAGAGCTGGAGACAGGTTCCAACAAAGGGTTGATAGTACAAGCCCTGAGATTTTGTGTGGAGGAGCCAATGAGGTACAGCAAGAAACAGGAGAGGGTCATGTCTGGAAAGCCAAGTGCAGAAGGGTTTTAAGGAGTGATCAACTGTATTTATATAGGCAATTAACCAAAAGGGATTATAAAATTGATATGAACATACTTTAAACTTAAATATTTATCTATTGGACCACTGTTTGATGAGGTAGATAAGAACCTTTTTCTATTTAGTTCATTAATAGAAGTAAAATGTAAGTGAAGAATAATTCATGATTTTTTAAGGAGGCTTTCTGACATTTACAGTTGTGTTCACACGTAATGCTAGAATGTATATTTTCAGGTAGCTTTTCCAAACCATTTGTCTCAATGCAAAAACTTTTCTTCTTTACAGTCATATTTTAACACTTATGTAATACTTAATTAGGTACTATAGTCATAAGTATAACTGGCACAAATACGTTTGGAAATAAACATAACTTGGTACTTGGTGGAAGCAGATATGTAAGGATAGTAGATATTAAAATATAGCCTAGTAATACTAAGTGCCCCGTGAGTTGTGATTGTCACTTTGTTTCACAGAAAAAATGGAGAGCATCAGTTAACGAAATGAGTACATAGGTGAAGGGTAAAAGGACTTCCAATACATACCAAAATGTTAAATGAATATGTTGGGCATTACAGGATACTTTAAAACAACTACAGCTAAGTCATCACCTAAAACTTGTAAGGTCAATCAAGTTGCAGTTTAAAAATGTGTTCTTAAAAGACAGTCTCTTCAGCAAGTGGTATTGGGAAAACTGGCCAGCCGCATGTAAATCAATGAAGTTAGAATACTCCCTTACACCATACACAAACTCAAAATGGGTTAAAGACAAATATGAGACATGACACCATAAAACTCCTAGAAGAGAACACAGAAAACATTCTCTGACATAAATCTTACCAATGTTTACTTAAGTCAGTCTCCCAAGGCAATTGAAATATCAATAAAAGAAAAAGAAAAAGAAGTGGGACCTAATTAAACTTAAAAGGTTTTGCACAGCAAAGGAAACCATAAGCAAATTGAAAAGACAACCTACAGACTGGGGGAAAATATTTGCAAATGATGTGATTGACAAGGGATTATTTCCAAAATATACAAACAGTCCAATCAAAAATGGGCAGAAGAACTAAATAGACGACGTTTCTATGAAGAAGATGGCCAACTGGCGTATGAAAAGATGCTCAACATTGCTAATTATTAGAGAAATGCAAATCAAAACTACAGTGAGGTACCACCTCACACCGGTCAGAATGGCCATCATTAAAATGTCTACAAATAACAAATGCTGGAGAGAGTGTTTAGAAAAGGGAATCCTCCTACACTGTTGGTGGGAATGTAAATTGGTGAAGCCACTATGAAAACCAGTGTGGAGACTCCTTAAAAAAGCTAAAAATAGAGTTACCATATGATCCAGTAGTCCTACTCCTGGACATATGTTTGGAGAAAACTCTAATTTGAAAAGATAGATGCACTCCAATGTTCACAGCAGCACTGTTTACAATAGCCAAGACATGGAAGCAACCTAAGTGTCCATCAACAGATGAATAAAGAAGATGTGGTACATATATACAATGGAATATTTCTCAGCCATAAAAAAGAATGAAATAATGCCATTTGAAACAACATGGATGGACCTAGAGATGATTACACTAAGTGAAGTCAGTCAGACAAGTTAAATACCATATATCACTTATATGTGGCATCTAAAATATGACACAAATGAACTTATGAAACAGATTCACAAACATAGAAAACAAACTTGTGGTTATCAAAGGGGAAAAGGGGGTGGGGAAGGAATAAATCAGGTTTGGGATTAGCAGATACAAACTAGTGTATATAAAATAAACAACAAGGTCCTACTGTATAGCACAGGGAACTCTATTCAATATCCTGTAATAAACCATAATGAAAAATAATATGAAAAAGAAATATATATAAACTGAGTCACTTTGCTGTACACCAGAAACTAACACAACACTGTAAATCATCTATATCTCAATAAAAATAAGTAAATAAAAATGTGTTCAATGAAGAATTAAGTAAATTGCCAATGTCAAATTTGGCATAGTAGTGACATAGCCTATATTTGAATACAAAGATGTGGAGCCCAAATTCCAACATTTTCCCTATGAAATATATAAAATACAAGACCTACCTTAACTTGAAACAGTCTTAAAGATAATTTTTATAGTTTGAAGATCTTATTTTGAATCAAGTTTAACAGATAGAAGTTTAACAAAGGAAGTAGAAAAAAGAACAAACAAAACCAAAAGTTAATATAAGGAAAGAAATCATAATGATCTAACTACAAAAGATTAGAAAGATAAACAATCCCATTTACAATAGCATCAAAAAGAGTAAAATACCTAGGAATAAATCTAACCAAGGAGGCAAAAGATCTCCACTCCAAAAACTATGACAATGATGTAAGAAATTGAAGATGACACAAAAAATGGAAAGATATATTGTGCTCACATATTGGAAGAATTAATTAAAATGACCCTACTACCCAAGGGAATCTACAGATTCAATGTAATCCATATCAAAATACCATTGACATTTTTCACAAAACTGAAACAAATAATTCTAAAATTTGTATACAGACACATAAGACCTCAAAGAGCCAAAACAATATAGACAAAGAACTAACTGGAGTATCATGATTCCTGATTTCAAATTATACTACAAAGCTACCGTAATCAAAATGCTATGGTACTGGCACAAAAACAGACACACAGATTAATGGAAGAAAATAAAGAGCATGGAAATGAACACACACTTGTAAGGTCAATCTAGATAAAGAGGCAAGATATACAATGGAGAAAAGATGGCCTCTTTAATAAATGATGTTGGGAAAACTGGACAGCTACATGTAAAATAATCAAACTAGACTACTTTCTCACACCATCTATAAAAATAAACCCAAACTGGATTAAAGAGAGGTAAATCTAAGACCTGAAACCATAAAACTCCTAGAAATAAATATAGGCAGTATGCCCTTTGACATCAGTCTTAATATTTTTTTGGATAAGTCTCCTCAGGCAAGGGAAACAAAAAGCAAAAATGACCAAATTAGACTACATCATACTAAACAGCTTTTGAAAAGTAAAGGAAACCATCAATGAAATGAAAAAGCTGCCTACTGAAAGAGAGAAGATATGTGCAAATGATCTATCTGATAAGGGGTTAACATCCAAATTATATAAAGAATTCATATAACACAACATCCAAAAAAAATCCAATTAAAAATTGAGCAGAGGACCCAATACATCTTTCCAAAGAAGACATACAGATGGCCAACAGACACACACATGAAAGGAGGTCCAACGTCACTAATTATTAGCTAAATGCAAATCAAAAACCACATGAGATTTTACTTTCCACCTGTCAGAATGGATATTATGAAGAAGACAACAAATGACAAGTGTTGGTGAGGATGTGGAGAAAAGGTTACCCAAGTGCATTGTTGGTGTATGGAGGTTCCTCAAAAAATTACAAAGAACTACCATATGATTCAGCAACTCCATTTCTGGTTATTTTTCCAAAGAAAACAAAAGCACTAATTCCAAAGATATATGCACCCTATGTTCACTACAGCATATTACTGTGCAGATTTAATGAAATTCCTGTCAAACTATCACTGAGAATTTTTGCATGGGCACAGGGCTTAAATAGCTAAATCCATCTTGACAATAAGAATAGAATGGAAAAAAAAAAGTAATCAGGAATATGTGGTATTGGTAAAGAAATAGACAAGGATTAATGAAAAAACAAAAGTAAAACCACACACTATGCTCAACTGATTTTTGATAAAGCTGCACAGGCAATTCAGAAGAAGGATAGCCTTTTTAACTGGAGCAATAAGACATTCATAGGCAAAAAATTAACTTTTATCTAAATCTCAATTTTTGAAAAGTTAACTGAAAATGAATATACTTACATGTAAATAAAAAACTATAAAATGATACAAAAATAGAAAATCTTTTCAATCCCAGCCTATACACAGTGCTCTTAGAGTTGACATTAAAAGCACAGTCCATAGTAAGAAAAACTGATAAATTTGACTTCATTGAAATGAAAATATTTTTCTCTGTGGAAGTCCATATGTAAAGTCTAAAGAGACAACCTTCAGACCGGAGAAAATATATTTCCAAGCGACTTATCTGTAAAGGGCTAGTATCAAGAATATGTTAAGAGCTCGCAAAACCTAATAGGGGAAAAAAACAACAAACAATCCAATTAGAAAATGGGCTAAAGACATGAACAGGCTTTTCAGGGAAGAAAACATACGGATGGCAAATAAACCTATGAGAAGATATTCCACATCAGTAGCCTCAGAAAAATACAAGTGAAAACCACAATAAGATATCACTACATACCTATCATAATGGTTAAAATAAAGAATAGTGACAGCATCCAAAGTTGCCTAGACTGAAGAAACTAGATCACTCATATTGCTGGTCGGAGTGGAAAATAGGACAGCCACTCTGAAAAACAGCTTGGCAATTAAAAAAAAAAAAGCAAAAATAATAAAAATTTAAAACTAAATAATACCCAGCATAGACTTATAGACTAAATAAACTACTATAAGACTCAGCAATTGCTCTCCTGGGAATTTAGTCCAGAGAAATGAAAATGGAATATATTCACACAAACACCTATACACAAGTGTTTTTAGTAGCTTCGTTAGTGATATCAATAATCTTGAAACAACCCAGATGCTACTTATTATGTGAATGGTTAAGCAAACTGTGGTGCATACATATTTTGTAACACTACCCTGCAATAGAAAGAATGAACTATAAAAAGAGCGAACACACAACAACATGCATGAATATCCAGGGAAGTGTGATGATTAAAAAATCTATCTCAAAAGTTCACACACTATATGATTCCATTTTTAATGTCACTCTTGAAACAACCAAATTTCAATAGAAAACAGACTAGTGGCTTCCAGGAGTTTAGCAGGGGTTGGAGTAGGAAGGAAATGGATGTGACTATAAAAGGACAACAGGAGGAATCCTTGTGGTGATGGAATGTTCTGTATCATGACTATATTACAGTCAATATCCTGTAATATTGTACTGTAGTTTTACAATATGTGACCATTGGGAGAAACTGGATAAAAGGTAAGCGTGATCTTAGTATTATTTCTTACTTCATATGGATATATAATTATTTCAAAAGAATTTAATTAAAACTCAAAGTTCACTTCTTCAGTCACAGTATCTACATTTCAAGTGCTCACATGTGGCTACTAGTAGCTACCATAAAGAACAGTGTAGAATGTTTCTATCATCTTAAAATCTATTGGAAGGAAAGAGTTGTACGGTTGAATAGGTATATCTCTACATTATAATAAAAACGTTATTTAACCTATATTTTAGTCAATGGAAGATTCCAGTTAACTGAAGTGTTGTCATATTACTTAAGTGAAAATTCTTAAAACTATAAATTCTCATTTTATCTAGAACATATGACTCCAGAACTTTCACAGGAATTTTCTATTGACCTCATTTTCTCAACTTTTGCTTTATCAGGCATATGCTTTTCAATCCATTAATTAAACAATTGGACAGTTAACACATTTTCTAAAACATTTAATCAAAATACTAATAACAAAGTATTAAATAAGAAAGCTAAATTTTGTAAGCAATGGGGAAAATATATAATATTTACATGAATAAAGAATCAAACATTTATACTGCTCTCATACACATTATTTTATGTAGTTTTAAAATTCATGTGTGTGAGTTAAAGCAAACACTTTAATTTCATATAAAAATGTGAAAACTAAGTTTCAGAGACATCAAGTGGGATATCCAAACCAACTGATTAAATAGTAAAGTGAAATACTTTCTTCAACTAAAACAAAGATAAGTCTAAATACTTCAAGTATTTTTAGAAATATTAGGAATTCTTAAAGAAAATTAAAATAGAAATGAGGAACATAGCAGTATCTCTAAAAATAAGTGATAAGTTAGTTAAAAGAAAAAAAGCAGTCTCAATCATTTTCAGATTTTAAAAATATAAATTTTTCAAATTGCTACATACACCCAGTTAACTTAGTTTGAATCTAGGCTGAGTAGTTTTTCTTCCTTAGTTGATTACATTTTGAAAGTTCATAGTGAAAAACTAAGGAGGTTTTAGGGGTTTATTTTAGAAAAGAAAATATCTTAAACATAATTCCGAGTTTGTCCATAGACATCATCTAAACATACTTTTTCTCTCAACTTATAAGTTCTGCTATTTAATTTTGATTTAAAATTGTCTTTCTGCCTTTAGGTCCAGCTCGTCAGTCATATAGCTAGTAAAGTCAATTTCATACTGCTATTCCTTTCACCTCTGCTTATGGGCACATAAGCAGGAGATGGGCATTAATGTTAAAATGAAGTAGGAGGAAATATTATGCTGTGAGATTTAGATTCACCACAGTGTTAGAATTGCTTCGAGGCAACATTTATAATCAGGAAAAAAACAATATCTTACTTTCATAAAAATGTCTTAAATATATAATGTCTAAAAATTATAGAAAGTTAGTGAAAAATATTAAACTAGATGAAATTAGACTGATTTAAAAAATGTCCAGCAATTTCTTGTTACAATTAAGAGACAATTAAATTACATGTTGGCTATAGTTACCCTACAACTAGAAAAAAATCTCAAGTGAATAATTTAGACATTTCCTTTTCCCCAGGAAATATTTAAAACAGATTTTAAATAATATGCTTAATTTTAATGTTTCTTACAGTCCAACAAAGAAAGTCAGAACATTTATGTATTTTGAAATATTTTTGTCCTTTAAAGACTGGGCCTCTGGCAATATATGGAGAATAATTTTCAAGAAAATGTAGACTTTAAAATATTTTCAATTTATTTTATCTTTTAATGAACATGCATTTACATTTAATCTAGTATGTTTTGGGTTGCATATAGCAGAAAACTACTCTGGCTCATACAATAAAGAGGGTAAACTGGCATATTTAACTGAAAAACTTTACATTTTAAATAGATGGCTGCCAATGTTCAGTCAGTCAGGGCTTCAGCTCCTTTTTCTGCCAATCTCTCAGCTCTGTCCCCCAACCTTTCCTTACAGTGTCAGTCTTAGTCTGGCAGTAAAATGGTTGCAGCTTTTCACATAAATATATGTCATTATTGAGAGAAAAACCTATCTCTTGCAGCAACAATCTCTTAATAGAAAAATAAATGAAGAATCCAAGCTCTCCCTAGAATACTTCTCATATCTCATTGACCTGAACTGGGCACATAATTATCTTGAAATAGTTCCTTGTTCAGTATGATGCTATGCTCCAATTCTCTTAATTCTGAATGAATCACTAGCAAAGGGATGGGCTTATCCTCAAGAATCAGGTCTCTCTCTGGATATGGGGGAGAAACCCACTTTTCTTTTGAAGGACGTGGGTTCTGGGCCAGAGATTACATAACAGAATGAAAATTGGGGAGCCATTATTAAAGTGGGAAATGGATTTTTTTGAGGCAACCAAAATGTCTATTGTAATTGCAAAAATTAAAATCATTGATCAGAGATATCAGAATATTTCTTGAAAGATAAACTTTTGACTTTGAGTTATCCCCAGAGATTTAGTGATGGGTTACAATATCTCAATGTCTATTAATATAGGAAACTAAATGCATAACCACTTAATGAAGATAAGCAGAAAAAATAGATTATTTTAAACTTGGAAAGGATCACAGGTATTCAAGGCAGCAGAGTGCCACGTTAGGAAATAATTGGATTTGAATGTGGAGCTAATAAATCTGAATTCTTGTCCATGATCTTAAACTAAGTAGCTTTTTCTCCTCCTCCTCTTTAAATTAGCATGTCAGAATTCCTATTCTGTAAATAAGGGTGCTAGACTCCACTTCCAAAGTAAGACAATAAAGTCTCAGTCTTTTGAACATTCTGAAACCAATTGCAAACAATAATGAGAAAATAAAATTCCATACCTAATAAAACTAATAACATGTACTATGTAAACTACAACATATATAAGGAAAGGCTGCTAACTGCATTGCTAAATTAAGGAAAGGGAGTGAGTGCTGATTACTGTTGATCTTGGGCAAGTTAGCAGAGGCATTAATTTTACAGAATAGATTGCATACTCAGGGATAAAACCAAAGATTCCTTGTTTGGTATAATACAAACAGAATGTTTGAGCTGGCTACAGAAGTTTCCCTGAAACTATGTGCCACTGCAGAATGACAGTGAGTATGGTGATAAAGGAAGTTATATGTACATACACGTGGCCAAGTGGCAGTTGATATGGTGCTCAGTGAAGCCATATGCATGCTCATTTTCTCTGCAGGTCCCATGTAGACTCATTTCTTTGCAAGTCATATGTACACTCATTTTCTTTGCTTTGGGTATGACTGGTAAAGAAAAAAGCATAGAAGACAATCAGCATTACAGTATACTTACTGTACAGTAACTTGATTGGTTGAAGTATAGTTACTTGATCAGTTAAAGATAAGTAAAGGCATATTATTAACACACTGGGAGATTTTGTGCCACCAGGAAAGAGATCTATACCTAAAGTCAGAATGGTGAGAGATTTTTCCACAGACAAATCAACTCTATTTTTGAAGCACACTAAATAATTTCAAGAAAATTAGATAATCAATTGCTGGGAAACAACCACAGGGGAAAAAGTTGAATTCTGAATTTTAAAAAGTAGGCACAATATAACAAAAGAGGAGCTCGTTTTACTGCTTCAGCATAGACTATTCTATGAAAAACTATATACCAAATAATAAAATATTAAATATATAAACTAAAAATTGTTCATAATGTATTAATTTATAGCAGTAACAAAATGAGAACACATAGTCACAGATTATATATGCAATGAGAAAATATGGTATATAATCAGAATCCAAATAAAATATTAATTAAATACCAATACTTTGTATCAGATACTACTCTATTACATATACAATTTAATTTCTAGACCCACTATCACTATTTTATTCATATATACATATATATGATATATACTATACATATAGTGTGATGTATATGCACATATATATGTATGCTAATACGTATGTTTGTACATGGTGAACATATGAGGCTACAATTGATGCATAAATGAATCCCCAAAATAAAAAAATTTTAAGGAGTTTTTTTTTTGGTCACACGGCTTGTGGGATCTTAGTTCCCTAACCAGGGATTGAACCCATGCTGTCAGCAGTGAGAGTGTGGAGTCCTATTGAGTCCTAACCACTGGACCACCAGGGAATTCCCTTAAGAAAATATTTTAATCTATGTTATAATAAAGTTAAAAATGAACAATAAACTAAAAATGTTAACCGTTTGAAACCAGTGAGATGTTTATGAATAACTAAGTCCATATCAAATCAAAATAGCACTGCTGTAATATTTAAAAAATAATGATAGTAAGAAATCAACCTATTGACATTTATGAGGCTTATAAAGAATAATAACTATTTCCAGTTTTTAAAATAAAACAAATAACATGCATATAATGCATGCAAATTGGAAAGAGAACAATAATTTTTTTTTGAAAACTGTAAGACAGATCTAATATATGCTAGTAAACAAAACTGAATTATAAAAAGAACATTATGGAGAATGATAATCTCAAGTAGTTTAAACATACTACAGTTTATAAATGTATCAAATGAAAGAAGAGACAATCACAAATCTAAGAAGGGTAAACACACCATGAAAAATATAAAATGAGTCAAGATGGCAGAACAGGAGGATGCAAAATTTGTCGCTCCTCACAAGTACATCAAGAATACATCTACAGGGCTTCCCTGGTGGCGCAGTGGTTGAGAGTCTGCCTGCCGATGCAGGGGACACGGGTCTGTGCCCTGGTCTGGGAAGATCCCACATGCCACGGAGCGGCTGGGCCCGTGAGCCATGGCCGCTGAGCCTGCGCATCCGGAGCCTGCGCTCCTCAATGGGAGAGGCCACAACAGTGAGAGGCCTGCGTACCGCAAAAAAAAAAAAAAAAAAAAAAAAGAGTAGAATACATCTACAAATGCAAGTTCTTTCAGAGCACCTGCTGAACATTCGTGGAAGACTTCAGACATCTAAAAGGACAAGAAAAATCCCCTCGCAACCAGGTAGGACAAAAGAAAGAAAAAAAGAAAGAGGAATCAAAAAAGGGATCAGCAACCCTGGCAGGAATCTGAAGGTGAGGGGAGGCCCCCACACTCAGAAAAACTCCCTCATGGTGGGGAAATCCACTGGGATAGAAAGGGACCTTCAGGGGATCAAAGGAGAATGCAGAAGATCAAAGGAGAACACAGTGGACGGCCTGTGGAAGGCAGGACAAAGAAAGAACCGTGTGCATGGTCTGCACTGCAGCTCTGCACATTCCAGCCTGAGTCATGAATCTCCTGTTGCAGAGGAGGACTGGGTGCTGGAAAGAGGGGTTTGGAGTGCAGACCCAGGGAGGGGATAGCTCTTGGCTGTGAAAAGACAGCCTGAAGGAGGTGTCTTTTCAGCTTACAGCCTGAAGGAGTAAGGAGCTCAACAACAGGGAAAGTTTGCAGAAAAAGCCTGGGAATAGAAGGCATCATTGTTGAGTGGTGCATAAGGGGCAGGGCTGCTATTACAACCCCTTTCCCCACCCGCCAGCTTCTTTGGCCTTTGCAGGCACTGGGAGGGACTCCCATCAGAGTGAGCATGCCATGGTCTGTTGCAACTGCCTGCTGGTCCCCACCGCCATGGGCAATTAATGCACACCCCAGTTGTGGCTGCTGTAACACTCCCCAACCTGAGGGAGTAAGTGTGCCACAATCAGCTGCTTTCATTCCCTCTCACCTGGGCAGGGAGCAGTTGCCTGAGGGTGGCGCACTCGCAGAGGTGGGGCCAAAACCAAAGCTGAGCCCCAGGGGTGGTGCGACTACGGAAGAGGAATGGAAATCTTTCCATTCAGCTGCACAAGCCACAGATTAAATCCCTGTGATTGGCTTGGTAAATCCTGTGTCTGTGGAATACCTGAATAAACAAGGAGTGTTCCCACAACTGTTACCAGTCTAGCCTTAGCAGCAGTGCACTTTGGGAGCAAGTACACACAGGAGTTGGGCCAGGTCAGAGACTGAGCTGGCCCCACAGTGACCATAGCAGAGACCTGCCTAGAGGTATTGGAGGGCCTCCTTGGGAGGTGGGGATTGGCTGTGACTCACTGTGAGATCAAGGACACTAACAGAAGAGGCCCCAGGAAAATATTTTTATTACCATTATTCTTTTGTTTGTTTAGTTTTCTTCAGTTGATGGTGTTGTTTTTATTATTTTGTATTTTTATTTTTCATATTTTTATTTTTCTATTTTACTTTTTTGTTTGTTTTTCTGTTTTTTATTTTGTTTTTATTTTTTGTTTCTATGTGTTTGTTTTCTTGCTTTTTTGTTTGCTTTCTGTTTTTGTTTTATTTTTCATTTTTTTGTTTTTGTTAGTTCATATTGTTTGTTCTCATTTTATTTTTTTTTAATTTTTTTGCAGTACAGAGGCCTCTCACTGTTGTGGCCTCTCCCGTTGTGGAGCACAGGCTCTGGACGCGCAGGCTCAGCGGCCATGGCTCACGGGCCCAGCCGCTCCGTGGCATGTGGGATCTTCCCGGACCGGGGCACGAACCCGTATCCCCTGCATCGGCAGGAGAACTCTTAACCACTACGCCACCAGGGAAGCCCTTAGAATTCTTTTGTTTGTGCTCTTTTTTCTTCTGTTTGCTTCATTGTTTCTGTTGGTTTGGTTTTGTTGTTATCATTTGTCTTGGATTTGGTGTGTCTGTTTTCTTTGTGTGTGTGTGTGTGTGTGTTGTGTCGTTGTTGCTGTTTGTTTTTGTTTTTGCTACTTGTCTTGGGGTTTGTCTGTTTCTTTTCTTTTCCTTTCTTTTTTCTCTGCCCATGCAGCACAGCTTGCATGCTTTTTGTTCCCCGCCTAGGGTCAGGCCTCGGCCTCTGGGATGGGAGCACTGAGTCCAGGATGCTGGACTGCCAGAGAATTCCTGAGCCCACAGAACATTTATTGCCATGTGTTCTCCCGGAAGTACCGTCTTGACACCAAGACCTGTTTCCTCCCAACTGCCTGCATGCTTCGGTGCTGGACACCTCATGCCAAACAACCAGCAAGATAGGAACACAGCACCACCCATCATCAGACAGGCTGCCCAAGGGGGACTAAGCTCACAAACACCCCAAAACACACCACCTGATGAGCCGCTGCCCATCAGAGAGAAAAGACTCAGCTCCACCCACCAGACCATAGGCACCAGTGCCTCCCACCAGGGAGCATACACAAGCCTCTGGGCCAACCTCACCCACAAGGGGGCAGATAACAGAAGCAAGAGGAACTATGAGCCTGCAGCAAGGAGACCACAAACATGGTAAGTTAGACAAAATGAGATCACAGAGAAATATTTTGCAGACAAAGGAGCAAGGTAAAAACCAACAAAACCAAATAAATGAAGAGGAAATAGGCAATCTACCTGAAAAAGAATTCAGAATAATGATAGTAAAGATGATCCAAGATCTTAGAAATAGAATGGAGGCATGGATCAAGAAGATACAAGAAATCTTTAACAAGAACCTAGAAAAACTAAAGAACAAACAAACAGTGATGAATAATACAATAACTGAAATGAAAAATACACTAAAAGGAATAAATAGCAGAATAACTGAGGCAGAAGAATGGATAAGTGAGCTGGAAGACAGAATGATGGAAATAACTGCCGAGGAACAGAATAAAGAAAAACGAATGAAAAGAAACGAGGACAGTCTCAGACATCTCTGGGATAACATTAAGTGCACAAACATTCGAATTATAGGGGTCCCAGAAGAAGAGAAAGAGAAAGTGCCTGAGAAAATATTTTAAGAGATTATAGTCAAAAACTTCCCTGACCTGTGAAAGGAAATAGTCAAGTCCAGGAAGTGCAGAGTCCCATACAGGATAAACCCAAGGAGAAACACACCGAGACACATATTAATCAAACTAACAAATAAAAAAAAATATTAATAGCAGCAAAGGAAAAGCAACAAGTAACATACAAGGTAATCCCCATAAGGTTATCAGCTGATTTTTCAGCAGAAACTCTGCAGGCCAGAAGAGAGTGGCAGGACATATTTAAAGTGATGAAAAGGAAAAACCTACAACTAAGGTTACTCTACCCAGCCAGGATCTCATTTACATTCAACAAAGAAATCAAAAGCTTTACAGACAATCAAAAGCTAAGAGAATTCAGCACCACCAAACCAGCTTTACAACAAATGCTAAAGGAACTTCTCTAGGTGGGAAACACAAGAGAAGAAAAAGACATACAAAAGCAAACCCAAAACAATTAAGAAAATGGTAATAGGAACATACATATCAATAATTAAATGGATTAAATGCTCCAACCAAAAGACATAGACTGGCTAAATGGATACAAAAACAAGACCTGTGTATATGCTGTCTACAAGACACCCACTTCAGACCTAGGAACACATACAGACTGAAAGTGAGGGGATGGAAAAAGATATTCCATGCAAATGGAAATCAAAAGAAAGCTGGAATTGCAATACTCATATGAGACAAAACAGACATTAAAATAAAGTCTATTACAAGAGACAAAGAAGGACACTACATAATGATCAAGGGATCAATCCAAGAAGATATAACAATTGTAAATATTTATGCATCCAACATAGGAGCACCTCAATACATAAGGCAAATACTAACAGCCATAAAAGGGAAATTGACAGTAACACAATCATAGTAGGGGACTTTAACACCCCACTTTCACCAATGGACAGATCATCCAAAATGAAAATAAATAAGGAAACACAAGCTTTAAATGATACATTAAACAACTTGGACCTAATTGATATTTGTAGGACATTCCATCCAAAAACAACAGAATACATTTTCTTCTCAAGTGTTCATTGAACATTCTCCAGGATAGATCACATCTTGGGTCACAAATCAAGCCTTGGTAAGTTTAAGAAAATTGAAATCATATCAAGCATCTTTTCCAACCACAATGATATGAGATTAAAATCAATTACAGGAAAAAAAAAACTGTAAAAAACAGAAACACATGGAGGCTAAACAATATGCTGCTAAGAAACCGAGATCACTGAAGAAATCAAAGAGGAAATCAAAACATACCTAGAAAAATATTAAATATGTCAAATATTTGAAAATCTAAAAGAATACTTCTCTAAGAAAACATAAATGTTTATATGAACACGAAAAAATGTAAATTTTTGACTAAGAAATACCCAGAGTATCCTGATCGTATGAATCTTCTGGCATACCTGTTATAAATTTTCTCCTGGAGATTCTGACCTAGTAAGGAAGATGGGACCTTGGAATCAGTATTTTCAACAAGCACCCTGGTGAATATTCAGATCAAGAATGTTAGTAAATCTTGCCTAAACAAAGTTGCCAGATCTGGAGTTCATTACAGGTGAATTATAAATTTTCCATAATTGTATATTTCACAGGCTGAAAAAACAAAGTCGTCCACTGTTTTGTGAAACTATCATAATTCTGTTATCAAAATATGTCAGCACGCAAAGAAAATATAAAGCAACTAGAAAACACAAAGGTTTGCTGACTTTTTTTTTTTTTTTTTTTTTTTTTGCGGCACACGGGCCTCTCACTGTTGTGGCCTCTCCCGTTGCAGAGCACAGGCTCCGGATGCGCAGGCTCAGCAGCCATGGCCCACGGGCCCAGCTGCTCCCCAGCATGTTGGATCTTCCCGGACCGGGGCACGAACCCGTGTCCCCTGCATCAGCAGGCGGACTCTCAACCTCTGCGCCACCAGGGAAGCCCCAGGTTTGCTGACTTTTACTGGTAGCTTGTGCCTGAGAAAAAAATCTTCTGAAACTAAGTTCAGAAATATTAGAATATATTGCTTAATATAAGATTGACCCCAAAAATGAAAACCAAAGAAAGAAGAGAAAGGGCTTAATGAAACCAGAAAGTAATATCTAGAAACTATTCTTTAAACAAGATGGTCCCTGCTGCAGTAGTTGGGGTTTGCATTTCCTAAGGAAATTTGGGGAAAGGATTACATACCACATTGGCATATAAATCCTGGTGGCTTCAATGCGATGCCTTAATATCAACAAAGGAAGATATTAAAGACAGATTAAGCCAGTTTTCATATTATTTTTGAAATATGTGTAATGCATGAAAGGTTCATATCTGGAGCATAGATAGCTCAGTCTAACTACATATTTTCTCTAATTAGAAACTACTTATTTTGGTTTTCAAAGTACAGAGAAAGAGTTGTAATAGGAATAATTTTAAAAGAGTTAATCTATTGTGAATAAATATAAATCCTTTATGACTTTAGATAAATTGGTTTTGTTTTTTAAAAATTAGAGCAATATTAATGGCAAATGGATCATTATTGTACCACCATAGGCCCTCAAGATAGAAATGTTTTTCTGTATTGGTTACATAAACATACACAAATACAACGAGTAAATACCTTGACTTGTCTAACTGGTTACTACGACAGTTCTCTCAAGCTTTTAAAAAACTTAGCTGATTTCTCTCTGGCATAAGGACACATTTTCACCTCATCTTCCTTCCCTGAGAAGGACAGGTAGGCCTGAATATTTCTTTGTCCATTTTTTTCCCCATCATATCCTAATCACCTTCTTAGATTCAGATATCACTACATGTAGAGGACTCCATATGATATTTATTGTTTAGGAGTATATATCCTATAAATGGATGTAACATGTTAGTGCTCTTTGAGAAATAAGCCATAACTTGGTTAAAAAAAAATGTATTCAGACTTCATTGAAGAAGACTGTTACTGATTTGGTGTTTTCAAATATTGTACCATATAATAAGGATGAAGTTTTATGTTACATGCCTCCAAAAGTACATTATATAGAATATTTTTATGTAACACATGTGTGCACACACACATTTAGCATCATCTCTTTAAAAATAAGAGATGAAACAGAATATTAGAAATGACCTGGAAGTTTATAATTTCTCTAGAATAGAAAGCTTAATGTCTGTATTCATATTTTCATAGACTGGTTAGACAACTCAATGATTTTGTAGCCATCAAAAGAAATACTTGGGCAAAGTTTATGGGAATTCATCTGTTATCTAGCCACATGTTAGATATTTATCCATATATGTATACTCAGTAAACATATCTTTATCATTCATTACTTTTGCTTATTATATCCCTTGTCATATTCGAACTCTGGGTTGGCTGAAGAAATTGCTTAAAAGAGAACACTCGGGGGTAGTTGTAACATGCCACGAACCTAGAATTATGTAAAGCTCAGGATGTACATCTTTATGAAAGGACATTCTGCAGACATTCATTTTATCATTAAAATAAAGTAAAGCTAGTAGGACTCCTCCCTGGGCAGTAGCCCAGCTTTCTCCTTTCTTGCTGAAGATTACAATTCTATTTATGATATTCTGGCTCTCTTTACTGCAGAAAATGGTTCATACTCCAACATATGTCTATTTTATTGTACATAATTTTCTCATTATCTAATCTCTGATAAGTTAATCGGTATTTTACAAACGTGTTGAAGCAGTATGCAATGTGTATGAAACTTGAATACCTGAAAATTGCTTTCCTCAAAATTCTTTGCTCAGTCACCTTTTTGAAAGCCTTGTGTTATCCCTAGAGATGTGCATACCTCAGTTAGAAGTCTGATGGCTTATATTATTAATCATTATATCACTTCATGTACTATACAAGACCTAAGTACAAAGTCTGATATATAAAGCAGAGTGTTCTCTTACTTAATGATGGTACAAATTATGTTCCCAATCATGTATCTTTGTCTTTAATTGCCAAAAATACTAAAGCCAAAATTGAATCTCAATTTTAATTTTTAAAATATGTTGTATCCCATGGATTTTTATCCAATCGCCATGGTGAATGAATGAATGAATGCAAGGATACAAGATCTAACAGTTCACATTTCTTTCTTGTATTTTGCTTTGTTTTGCATCAGAATTTCCAACTCCTAGAGGAAGATACCTATAAACTAGAGAAAATTAAAAATTATTTTTCCCAAATGTAATTGGGAAATGAAAAATGGTATATACACTATTTCTAAGAGAAAATGTCTGAGATATTAGTTACTTTAAGTATATATTAGTTACTGTCCCACATTCATCACACAAACTCAATCCTTATTAAAATAATAAGACAAATAATCTGGTTAAAATTGATATATATACAAATAAAATTCCAACAGACAATTGTGATTCCAGGTTTACAATATAGTGAATCATCAGTTCTTTATAAAACATTTTAATCATTGAAGAATTATTTTTGAAAATGTGGTATAATAGCAAGGTCAACTTATGAATGCAAGTTAATACTGATGAACATTTAATGTGTGTAAACATATTGTTTTTCACCAGTGCAAAAATGGTTACAGTATATCAAAAATAATGACAATTTATAAGGTATATATTCTCCATAAAACTTCTAATAAAACCTCTCAACTGGACAAACTCTTGCATATAACTAAAAGAGGATATACCCAGAATAAAGGTAATACAATAAGTATAGTTCAAGAAGCACACTGATTGAATTCAAATTTTATCTCCACTTTTTTCTAGGTAACAGTGGACAATTTATATGAAATTCAATTTTCTTATCAACAAATAATAATAATACCTACACCATGTGGTTATTGTGAAGGTTAAATGAGTAGATCCATATATTAAAAACCTCATAAAATGTTAGCTATAGTTAGTGCTGTTGTTATTTTCAGTGGAAAAATTTTTAAAAATCACAATAAAGAAGAAGTGGTATAGAGAGGGGGATCAAGATGATAGAGTTGCACTCCCCCCACAAAACATCAACAATAAATCTATATTAAATTTCTCATGGAAAACTACCTGGAAGCTGGCAGATGAACACCTCTACAACCAAAGCTACAAGAAAAATCACTATGTAACCTGAAAGGACAGAAGAAAAAAAGGCATCGGTTTGGGACATGTGCCTCTGAGAAGGATCTGTAAGGAAGAGAGGGTCTGCATGGGTGGCCCTCACCCTAGGGAGTGAGCAGGTGGAATCACAATCTGGGCATCCCAGTCCTGGAGTGCTGCACAGAGGAGACAAGCACCCTTACCTGCTGGGAAAACCACTAGGACAGACAGAAGGGCTGTAGAAGCCCAGACTGTCCTCTCTAGGAGTGCACACATGCTAACAGGGTAGAGAGAGCCTCGCAGTGGTGGCTGTTGCCTCACCATACTTCCCAGTATGAAGGGTGAACACCCCAGCCCCACTGACTCCACACCACAGCCTGGTGTGAGATGCAGGCCAACTGAGCCCTGGGAAAAGACTTGGTAGAGCTATGCAAAGACAGACCAAGGGCCTGGGATGTGATCTGGCTGGAGCTAAGGCAGCCAGGGACAGCTCATACATGGGGCAGCAGGTGGGGCACCAGTGCCAGCCATTGTCAGCACACACACAAGGCAGTACCACCCCTAAGCACTGAAACTCTGGCAGACAGGGCCTGGGAGAGAGCTCAGTCTAGCTATGCAGAGGAAACCTGGGAGGCTCAATAGTACAAAGAGGTTTGTCTCTCAGCAAGAGTGTCTCAGCTCCACCCACTCCACACTGTGGCTTAGCACTATATCTGGACCAGAAAGTAGGAAAAGAAGGCCACAGAGGCAGCCTCAGATCTCTGGCAGCAGCTTAGCCACCTAAATTCCTGTTGCCAAACACCCTGACCTCCAGCCCCAGCCTACTCCACGCCACAGCCTTGCAATAGATCTGGGACCTGGGATGAATACAACAGAGAAAGGGATACGACCTTGAGCTGCTTCTAATATGAACTGCAGATGCCTACACAGGTGGGGCGTAGGTCCTCTGTGAGTACACAGGCCTCACTTGCTTCAGCAATCTTCTCCTTTGGGGCAAGACATGAACTCAAGGGCAACCCAACCCTCAGCACTTCTATTCCAACAGAGGGAGAAGACCCTGCACCTGACAGGACAGCAACAGGCACAAAGCACAGAGGAAGCCCTGCCTCACACCCCGCACAGGCTATGGATACTCCAGCACCAACCATATTCCCTAGCAAGGGTATAACAGCCAGCACACCTTGAGGAAAAACATGGCTGGTGTCCATATCAAAACCAGCCCTCACACCAAAAACACTGGATACACACAGTCTAAACAGGGATGCTCCCACATAAAAACATGCCTTTAAGACCACAGTAGGTAACTATTTCTCCTCAATTCATAGAGATAGCGAATGTTAATTAAAATGAAAAGGCAAAGGAACTACTCCCAATAAAAACAGGAGAAATCTGAAAGAATAATAAAACATAGTTCACCCATCTGCTATCCCCAAGTTTCAAACGGTGGTAATAAAATGCTAACAAATTAGATTATAGATAGAAATGCAGCTCACTGTTAACAAGTAACTAGAAACTATAAAGATGAACCAATCAAAAACAGACAATTCACTTGTCAAGATAAAAACTAATCTAGAAGCAATGAATAGCCAAGGATGAATAAGTAATCTGGAAGACAGAATAGTGGATATCATCCAATCAGAACAGCAGAAAGACAAATGAAAAAGAAATGAAAGCAATATACAAGATCTGTGGGGTGATATAAAACTTGACAACCTGCACGTAATATGAATTCCAGAAGGAGAAAAGAGAAAGAAGGGGATCAAAAATGTATTTGAAGAAATTATTGCTAAAAAATTCCCAAACCTAAAGAAGGAAACAGGTATCAGGGTACAGAAAGCACAGAGGGTCCCAAATAAGATGAACCCAAACAGATCCACACCAAGACTTACCATAATTAAAATGGCAAAAAATGAAAGATAAAAAGAATTCTAAAGTCAGCAAGAGAAAAACAAAGAGTCAGTTACAAGGGAACACCCATAAGGCTATCAGCTGATTTCTCTCCAGAAAGTTTGCAAGCCAAAGGTAATGGCATGATACATTCAAAGTCCTGAACAATATTAAGCCTACCCTAAAAAAAAATATTGAACAGTCTTCTCTGAATAGAAAATAAGCAAGGATATACAGGTAAGGGAAAATCACAAAAGGAAAGGCAAACATATAAGAGGATTGAGGATGACTTAAATAAGCAAGTATGTAGATTAAAAACAATAAAATTACTGCAGAAGTGATTATAACTACAATAAACAGTGAAAGGATAGGCATGAAGATATAAAATGTAACATTAAAGTCAAAATATGGGGGAGGGGAGTATTAAAATGTAAATATTTTAGAATGTGTTTCCACTTGAATGACTATCAGTTTAAATTAAGTAGATATAGTTATGGGTCAACATACTTGTACTCCATGGTAACTGCAAATCAAAACATACAATAGATTCACAAAAATAAAAATAAAGGAAATCAAGCATACTACAAAAGAAAATCATCAAAACACAAAAGGAAAAAGAAGAAATGAATAAAGAAAGGCTACAAAAGCAACTGGAAAATGAGGAGTAAAATGGCAATAAGTACAAACCTATCAATGATAACTTTAAATGTCAGTGAACTAAATGTTCTGCTCAAAAGAGAAAGTGGCAGATTGGATATAAAAACAAGAACTTTCAATGTGCCGCCTACAAGAGACTCACTTCAGGGCAAAAGACACACCAAGACTCAAAGTGAGGGGATGGAAAAATATATTCCATGCAAATGGAAACAATAAGAAAGTGGGGATAGAAATACTCATACCAGACAAAATAGACTTTTTAAAAAAAGGCCATAAAGAAAATCAAAGAAGAACATTAGATAATGATAAAGGGATCAATACAAAAAGAGGATATTATACTCATTAACGTACACCCAATATAGGAGCACCTAAATATATAAAACAAATACTAACAGACATAAAGAGAGAAATGGACAATAATAAAATAATAGTAGGGGACTTTAACACCTCACTAACATCAATGGACAGATCATCCAGACAGAAATCAATAAGGCAATGGAAGTCCTAAATGATACAATAAAGCAGTTGCACTTAATTGATACTACAGGACAAGAAAAAGAAAAGAAAAGGAAGGAAGGAAGGAAGGGAAAGGAAGAAAGGGAGAAGGAAGGAAGGAAGGAAGGGAGGGAAGGAGGGAGGGAGGGAAGAAGAGAGAGAGAAAGGGAGAAAGAAAGAGAAAACCAGAATGCACATTCTTTTCAAGCATGCATAGAACTTTTTCCAGGATAGACCACATACAAGATCACAATAAGACTCAACAAATTTAAGAGGATAGTAACTTTTTCAAGCATCTTTTCTGTCCACAATGGTATGAAACTAGCAGTCAACCACAGAGAGAAACAGGAACAGAATGAACACATGGAGACTAAACCACATGCTAATAAAAAACCAATGGGTCAACTTGAAATCAAAGAAGAAACAAAAATACCTTGAGAAAAATGACAAAGACAAACTTACAACATCTATGAGATGCAGCAAAAGCAATTTTAAGAGGGAAGTTCATAGCAATACAGGCCTTCCTCAAAAAACAAGAAAAATCTCAAATAAACAACCTAAACTGACACCTAAAAGAATTAGAAAAGAAGAACAAACAAAATCCAAAGTCAGCAGAAGGAAGGAAATAATAAAGATCAGAGTGGAAATAATTAAAAGAGACCCCCCCCCAAAAAATCAATAAAACCAAGAGCTGGTTTTTTGAAAAGATAAAAATTTTGATAAAACTCTAGCCAGGTTCACCGAGGAGAAAAGAGAGAAGACCCAAATAAACAAAATAAGAAATGAAAGAGGGTAAATAACAACTGATACTGCAGAAATACAAAAAATCCTAAGAAAATAATATGAACAGTGATATGCCGACAAATTCGACAACCTAGAAGAAATGGAAAAATTTCTAGAATCATACGGCCTCCCAAGACTGAGTCAAGAAGAAGCAGATAACTTGAAGAGACCAATCACTAGAAGTGAAATATTTAGAATCTGTAATAAAGAAGCTGCCTCCAAACAAAAGTCCAGGACCAGATGTCTTCAATAAGGCAATCTACCAAACATACAAAGAAGAACTTATACCTATTCTTAAACTTTTCCAAAAGATTGAAGAGGAAGGAAAACTCCCAAAATCGTTCTATGAAGCCACCATCACCCTGATACCAAAACCAGACAAAGTACAAAAAAATCAAATTGCAGACTAATGTTTTCGATGAATATAGATGCAAAAATCCTCAACAAAATATCTGCAAACCAAATATAACAAAACATAAAAAGGATCATACACCATGATCAAGTTGGATTCATTCCAGGATCACAAGAATGGTTCAACATATGCAAATCAATCAATGTGATACACCACATTAACAAAAGGAAAGAAAAAAATCACATGACCATCTCAACAGATATAGAAAAACATTTGATAAAATTTAACATCCATTTATGATAAAAACTCTCACCAGAGTGTTTATACAGGATACATATTTCAACATAATAAAGGCCATTTATGACAAACCCATAGTCAACATTATACTCAAAGGTGGAAAGCCAAAATCCTCACTGCTAAATTCAGGAACAAGACAAGGAAGCCCACTCTCTCACCTGTTCACTTCAACATAGTATTGGAAGTACTAGCCACAGCAATAGGACAAGAAAAAGAAATACAAATTGGAAGGAAAGAGGTAAAACAGTCACTGTTTGCAGATGACATGATACTCTATATATAGATGCTCAACATCACTAATTATTAGGAAATGAAAATCAAAACTACAATGAAGTATCACCTCACACCAGTCAGAATGTCTATCATAAAATAGTCTACAAATAATAAATGCTGAAGAGGCTGTGGAGAAAAGGGAACCCTTCTACACTGTTTGTGGAAATGTAAATTGGTGCAGCCACTATGGAAAACAGTATGGAGGTTCCTTACAAAACTAAAAGAAGAGCTACCATATGATCCAGGAATCCCACTCCTGGGCACATATCTGGAAAAGACAGAAACTCTATAGAAAAGATACATGCAGCCCAGTGTTCATAGCAGCATTATCTATAACATCCAAGAGTTGGAGTGTCCATCAACAGATGACTGGCTTAAGAAGATGTGGTGTGTATATATATATATATATACATATATACACACACACATACATACATACATACAATGGATTATTACTCAGCCATAAAAAAGAATGACTTTGCCATTTGCAGCAATATGGATGGACCTAGAAAATATTATGCTTAGGGGAATAAGTCAGACAAAGACAAATACTATAGGATGCCACTTATATATGGAATCTAAAAAATAATACAAGTGAATCTAGATACAATACAGAAATAGCCTCTAAATACAGAAAACAAATTTATAGTTACCCAAGGGCAGAAGCAGAGAAAAATTACCATTATAAGATTAACAGATACAAACTACTATACATAAAATAGATAAGCAAAAAGGATTTACTGTATAGTACAGGGAATCATATTAACTATCTTATAATAACTGAGAATGAAATATAATTTGAAAAAATATCTGAATCACTATGCTGTATACATAAAGCTAATGAATTATAAATAAGCTATACTTCCAAAAAATTTGAAACAGATGTGGCACACACACACACACATATACACACAATAGAATATTACTCAGCCATAAAAAGGAATGAAATCTTGCCATTTGTGAGAACACGGATGGACCTAGAGGGTATAATACTTAATGAAATAAGTCAGAGAAAAGTACTGTATGATTTCACTTATATGTGGAATCTAAAAATCAAAATAAATGAACAAATATAAGAAAACAGAAACAGAGTCATAGATACTGAGAACATGGTGGTGGTTAACCTCACATGGTGAGGTTACAGTCAGCTCAGCAGTGGGCTTGTCTAAAGGGTACACAAGGGGAAGGAACTGGGAGGCAGGAGAGACACTATTCACCAGGGCCTTTGGGGGAGTCCTATCAGGAATTTACACTTTCTTGTGACTTTGCAGACTGTTGCCCAGGGCATGCTCTCACAGGAGGGGCTGGTGTCAGTTCAAGGACAAAATAGATGCCGGGGCAGCAATATTATGGAGTAGTTTAGCTAAATTCTCAACAGAATTTTGATAGGGATTGCATTGAATCTGCAGATTGCTTTAGACGGTGTTGACATCTTAACACCACTAAGTCTTCTAATCCATGGAAATGAGACGTCTTTCCATATATTTGTTTCATCTTTAATTTCTTTCAGCAATATTATGACATTTTCAGTGAACAAGTCTTTCAACTCCTTGGTTAAGTTTATTCCTAAGGATTTTATTCTTTTTGATGTTACTGTAAATGGAATTGTTTTCTTAGTTTCCTTTTAGGATTGTTCACTGTTAGTGTATAGAAATTGAATTTTTGTATGTTTTATATCTTTCAACTTTGCTGAACTCATTTATTTGTTCCAACCGTTTGGTTATCTTATTTTGTAGACTTGAGATTTTATACAAATAAGACCATGTCATCTGTGAATAGATATAAATTTATTTCTTCCTTTCCAATTTGGGGGACTTTTATTTCTTTTTCTTCCTTAGTTGCTCTGGCCATAACTTTCAAAATTATCTTGAAGAGAAGTGGTAAAACCAGGCATACTTATCTTGTTCCTGATCTTAGAGGAAAAGAATTCAGTCTTTTACCATTGAGTATGATTTTAGCACTGGGTTTTTATTCTGTGGTGGACTCAAGTATGTTGTGGTATTCCTTCCTGGTTTGTTGAGTGTTTTTATCATGAAAGTATGTTAAACTAATATGATTGTTAAAGGAGTTAATAACTGCAAAATTGAACTTAAAGACAATAAAAAATGTAATTTAGGTGGTGTCATTTCTTTCTCCAGAAAACTTAAAACTTGCTAAATTTATTTAAGCTGTAAATATTAATAAATATTTTCTTAGACTATCTACAAGAAAAATTAGATATTTATAAATGGATATTTCAGAGCAAATTGAAAGTTGACTTAAGTTGGTAGGAATAAGAACCTCAATTTCCTTGGTACTGTATTAATAATTCAGATTTTATTACATGAGCAGATATTTAATTCTCTTAGTTTTATGCATATGTGTGTGTGTGTGTGTATATATGCTGTAGAGTTCATATGTTCTATTTAAATTTTAAAAGAGCATAATATCCATAATATGCCATAACAGCCATAGCATGAAACAAAAATAACTTATATTACATTTAGTATTTTCCTGTTTAATAAGTTCAAATAATATTTTAAAATATAGTTCAGAAATTAATGCTATTATTAAGTACTTAGCAACTTTTGGTATCTTATTATTAAATTCACTTTATAAGTGAATTTAAGTGAATATTTATAGGATAAATATTTTATTTTATTGACTAACACCCATGTTATTAGAAAGGCACTGGAATTGTTTTTGCCCAGTGGCTGCTTCCTTAACGGTTGCAATAGGTTAACTGTTGCTGCTCCTGTCTCAGTTCCTTTGAAATATATACTGAGGTCCATTCTTTTTATTTTACTTAAAGTCCTCAGTCTCACAATTCTCCTGTTCCTTATCTACATCATTTATTTATTTCTTCACTAAATAATTTCTAAGCGTATATAAATACCTGTTGGCTCTACTATGTTAATAATATTTCTTCTTCTAGATACCACCCCTCTTTTCTCTGCTTCCCTCTCCTTGGAGCAAAAAGTCCTTGAAAGAATTGATGTCTTCAATGCTTCTTTTTCCATCCTCTCTTAACCCTTGTTTGATTCAGCTTTATCCACATGGTTGCACCAAAACTGTTTCCATCAAGCTCATCGAAGACTACTATAGGTTACAAGAATAACTGCACATTTTTTACACACTTTACCTCCAGCACACCACACTGTTCCGTCTTACCTTTTGTTTTACTCCAACCTGTTGTGATTAGAAAATTCCAGGTTTCCTCCTTATTCCTTCATCTTTTGCTTTATCCTCTCCCCTGGGGATTTCATCCTATCTCTTGGATTTAAATATCATTTATGTGCTGATTTCCCCAAACTTATATCTCCAAGCCCTAGCCGATCTGCCAACTTTTGAAGTTTTATGTCACAAAACATTCTCAGCATAGGAACTTGGAGGTACAATTAATCTCAAAAATAACATGTCTAAAGATGCATTTCTTATGTTATACCATTCTGACTTCAAACTCATTCCATCTGTAGTTCTCCTCTTCATAACTAGCAATACCTTCACCCTTCCAATTGCTCAGTGTAAAGTTTAGAATCATTCTGGACACCTCTCTCCCAACACATATATCTGAATTGCTTTCTTGGTTCACAATTAAGTCACCTTAACTGTAATATCTTAGTCTAAGCCATATGGATTTTCTGCAATAGTTTTTTAATTGATGTCCCAGATTCCACACTATTCTTCAACTCACAGTCAGAATTTTTTGGTATTTGATAAAATCAGTATATCATTAAGAAACATTAAGAAGTGTGTTAATATTTTAAAATCAAGTAAAGTGAGTTATACTAGTGTCTTAGACATTTAATACAGTGCAAGAAACTACATTTAATTATATCCCAATTTTATCGTATTATAAGATTTTATTATTAAGAATTAAAGTCTTTCTTGATTGAAGATTAGAGTGTAAATATTCTAGACTTCCAGCTAGACAGTGGAGGTTTTAAGTCCAATTCCACTACTAACTACATCAGAAAGAACAGGGTAAATATTTGCATTCTCCACTTGAGTTTCCTCAATTGTATAATTTGAGACTTGAATTACATACCATGTAAGTTTTTTTCCAGCTCTGAGAATCAATTACCTTCTCAAAAATTAATTATGAGTAATTTTGAGATGATTCTAAAGTTGCAAGCTTTATATATGATACAAAAATAAATATAATTGGACATACAAGTTTTCCATGTTTCTGCTTAACCTTTTAGATATAATGGTCAATGTATTGAGAAAAAAGACAAACACTATTATTAAAATCACTACAAACTTGTGAAAAAAATTCAGAAACTTCTTTTCTATAAATTATTTAATCACATTTTTTATACCAAGGGATGCTATGTTAAAAAGAGAAAAGCATCTTAACTTTAATGATAGCAAAATTTTAGGTTCAGCTTTATTTAATTTTAGAAGTACTTTGGGACATTATTTTGCCTAAAATTATATTTCCCCTCATCTTCTTTGAAATTATTTTATATTTTATTCATGTAGCTTTGTGACTCATTAATACTTCAGTATTCAGGACCTGTCTCCTACAGGTAGTAGATTCTGTCTCATGGTATACTGTATTTTTATCTATCCTTAACAACACGGACCAGTTGTGATACTTCTGTATAAGCACATAAGAAGGGACTCAGTGTATACATGGAGACTGAATATACATGAATGCACTTCTTAAAACTTTATTAACATACACCTAGGAATGTCAAATTCCAAGTTGAAGAATAGAATTATGTGGCATATTTACGAGAGAAAGATTCCAGTTATGTTTAGTAAATAATGACAGACTACTGATAGTGTAGAGTAAACGTGGTCTGAATTTACACAAAGAAAATTCATATCTTGGGCAAAAAAAAATAGGCAAGAGGCAAGAACTGTATTTCCTATGCCTAAAGTTTACCTAATCTTTTGGAGTTTTGTTTGTTTCCTTGTAATCTCTCTGTGAATAACATGGCCTAGGAACTCTCAGTAATAAATAATTATCAACTATTGCTTTTAATGTAGTATTGAGTCAAGTACATGAAGGGATATTTAATTGATCATTTTTAGTTTTCATTTTCACAAGCCCGTATATTTTTAGATGTTCCTAGTATTACTGATTTATAGGCCTTTTTCTCCCACCTCTGAAGACCAATGTCAAAACAATGAATAGAATATACTCACCAACTTTTAGAAATGCTACATTAGAAATACTAAAACTAGACATGTTTTAGTTCTTGTCTAGTTAAATACTCACTACAGTGCAAGGTAGCTCTTATTATTCTCATTTCACAGTGAAGAATCAGTGTTTTGAAATTAAATGAATTGCCTAAACTCTAACAGTTGTTGAATTTTTTCTACTATATACACTGTTTCCGACAGGCATGGTACAAAAATGTGGGCAGGTACGCATATACAGGACTGCTTCACTGAATATGTACTACATATGAGTTCTTAAATATTTCTTAGGAATTTGATACCAAGAGATGATTAGTAAAGGCCACGTCACTTTTGATTTTTTTCCTTGAATAATTTGCCTTTCTTATAGTGTTCTGGTCACTAGCATCATGTCATTAACTTAGAGAAATTGATTTTTTTAAAGAAAGGTATTTTTAGTGTCAACAAGCAACCTACAACCTGTTTCATATTCACTTTATATTACTTTCATTTTAGAAGTAAAAACATTTTTCCAACAGAATGTCTCACTTGCTATACTGTTTTATATTTTTGTGATTTTCTGAGATAGGAACAGAGAAATGATGATGTTAATACTTTCAATAGCTCTAAAAGTGTAGTGGGAATTATGATTTCATAAGAAGATGATTAGTTATGTTGGTAAAACTATTGGATAATTTCCCACAGGATTTCTATATCAGGGTTCATTTAATTATATCCTGGAACAAGTTGCCTACATTCACTTTAGCTGTAAAGTAATGCTGAATACAACAATATCATAAGGCAGCCCACAGTGTTAACAAAGACATCTGTTAATGGTACCATGAATAGATATGAACTGAAGTGCTCAAATGACTTTGCTAGCAAAGCATTGCCTCCTAATTTATTTTTCCAGCAAATGGAAGCCTCATTATTCATGGTTTGGTAGTTGCATTCAAATATACCAGTAATTTCAAATGCAATCATTTCTATACAGCAAATTTTATTTTAAAACGTAAGAGGAAATTGCTAATGTTCTGCTGATAGGTAAACAACTCCTCCATCAGTTTTGTTTCAATCTTTTATGGCTGTTTTTAAATTAATTTTAACATATCAATTTTCAATAACACATAGGAAGCTTGATTTTATATAAGAATTTAATATGATTTCCAAATATATGACACTGAAAATTTTTAAATGTTCTCTCTTAGAGCTCTGGAACTATGTCATTTATCCTCCCATATTTTCAGTAGCTGAAATAATTTTTACATAAGAAAATGGAAATCTTAATTAAAATATTTTTGATTAAAATGTATCAAAATAAATTATGTATAAATAAAAGACATGAAAATGACAATATCCTATATAGAACAGAATATAAATGCTGGAAAATTATTATGTTACCATGTGTGCAAAATTTAACTTCATCACATAGGTTATTTCATCTATCACTTTCAAGTGTAACGATGGCAATTTAACATGTATGTATATATTTTTATTTATTCTTGAATCAGAAAATATGATATAAGATAACTTTAATCCTAAATATATAACTCATGGCTTCCCAGTCAAATACTAGTGTTTACCTAAAGAATTCTATATTGAATTTTGGTAAAGTTTTGTAGAAAAAAATCACTATTTTGCCTATGAAATTGTAACAACAACAGCATTATTTAATGAGTCATTTAAGCATACGTATAACGGAGTTTATTACTTTCAAAATGCTCCTAGGTATAAACAGCTGAAGTTTCATGAAAATTAAATAGAACTTGAACTAGCAGCATTGCAAGAATGTATAGCAATAATAAAGTAATGATAGAAAAAATAAAGTAACGACACATTTTGTTATGTAAGAAACAGCATGGCATGTTACATAACAGAAGATACAGGCTAAACTTGCAAGTCAAGAAGACAATGATACAATTACTAACAATAATATTGTTGTTGCTTTTGTTGTAAATGTTATTTTATAATTTACACTTATATTATGTGCCCCAAACATTGTGCACTTCTGTATACTGCATATAACAACATGTTCTCACATCACTGTCAAGAAAAATGCATTATCCACTGTAAAGTGAAGGAAAAACAAAGCCACGTAACTGATCTAGAATAAGGCCAGGACTTGAACACAACTTGACAGTCAGCAGACCAGAGACTAACATTTTAATTGTGAAATATAAAGAATCATGTATAATAAATTTTAAAAAATTGATTCTTTTACAAACAGTCCATGAGAAGGAAGGAAAGGCTATAAACAAGAAGCTGAGAAACTCCCTCCTAACACAGGGATACTGTGACTCAGGTAGTTATCTCATCTGCTCCTGACAGATGTTCTAGTTTCTTATTCACAAGGGAGAGGGTTGGTGGATCAGCCTGTTGTGCTACCCTGTGCCTACTCAGTGGCTAGTACAGTGGCCATATCTGTGCACTGGAGCCAAGGGACATGTCCTATGTCTTGATGCTCAGATACAGTTATTTTGGACTGATGGATCTCATGTGACTTTTCAGAAGCATAGGCATTATAAGGCAAAGCACTACCTTTTAAAAGGGAATGTGTCTTTTTTTTAATATAAAACTTATTTATTTATTTATTGGCTGTGTTGGGTCTTCATTGCTGCACACCGGCTTTCTCTAGTTGCAGTGAGCAGGGGCTACTCTTCATTGCAGTGTGTGGGCTTCTCATTGCAGTGGCTTCTCTTGTTGCAGAGCAAGGGCTCTAGGCACGTGGGCTCAGTAGTTGCAGCTCACAGGCTCTAGAGTGCAGGCTCAGTAGTGTGGTGCATGGGCTTAGTTGCTCTGCGGCATGTGGGATCTTCCTGAATCAGGGCTCGAACCTGCATCCCCTGCATTGGCAGGCAGATTCTTAACCACTGCGCCACCAGGGAAGCCCTAAAAGGGAATGTCTTTGGCCACAGAGTATGCAGTCGAGGCCAACAGTGGCCTGTATTTTTGCCATATTAAGCGCAAGGGATAGTTTATGATAACACACCATATCACTGGAGGTTAAAACCAGCTGGAAACACCATTGTTCCAATGTCATCTAGTCTCTGCGCCTCCAATGCCAACACCCACACAAAACCACGAACCAGTAACTACATCACATTCTCCAACACAGCCAACAGAAACCCAGGCTAAAACACTGCAGGAATCAAGGACCTAACCTACCAGCACCATTGCACCCTTGTGCAACAGATGGGAATGGCAGGGTGACAGTCTTCAAATGGCCTTAAGCGTAACAAACTCAAGCGTCTCTGGCACAAAATCCAGGGATGAGCTCCACGAAGGGACTCTGTGTTGGAATCAGTATTTCTGCTGTGGTACTGCTAACATTTTTGGTTCCTATGTATTTATAAATAAGAAACAAACTGCAACAACTAGATATGTGTGTCCAAGTACTTGATATCACATTATTGAGGATGATTTTTATGTCATAGATTAAGACCCAGTGGCTCTCTAGGACTTTGTTCCCATGACTGTGAAAGATAGTAACCAGATATCACTGTGTGAGACTCCTTGTAAGTTTCGGGATCATTTTCATGTGTCAGTTTCACCCAACATTCCAGCATGTCAGTGACATTGGTTAGAGTGACCCTCTAGTTAAAATGTATGTGGTGTTAATGGTGTTCATAATATAGTCCTATTTTTTATCCTAAAACTATTTCTGGTTGTTGCAGAGCTCTCTACCAAACATGAATGTTTTAGAAGTGTATATTGTCTATAGACCCCATGAATCTTACACCCTTCTAGGGAATACTCAGTGGGGAAACAGGAAATGAACTTTCTATCCTGGTCACCAAAGCTGTCAAGAAGCGAGAAATAGTAAAATCAACAAATCTGATTTGAGACGTAAAAGGCTTCTCTTGGAATTATTTCGTGATTATTTCTTTACTTGTTTTTATTTTTCTATTGTAACTGCAAATGTTATATTTCTTGGTTTTCATCTATTAGAGATAATCATTTCCATACCTATCTTGGTGTATAGTGGTAATTGCAATGAGATGGTACTGGTGAGAAGTCTTTGAAAAGTAAAAAAACAATACAGAAATCCAAGGGTCTTTTAAAATTTAGTTTTCAGTAATATCTAGTACCAGTGTTCAATAAATTTCAATGATTTTGTATTTGTAAGTCTCTTGCTATATGGTACCGCTCATTTTTTTCTTTAGATAACATTTCTTTTTTGAAAAAAGACGATGTTGGATAATTTGGCTATCATCTTACACTATAGATAAAACTTATAAATAGCTGAGAGGTAGAATGGATAAGAGGGAAGTATTTAGTTAATAAGAAACTCTTCTGTAAATATACCATTCTTATAGGACAGACTGAATTTTGTTTTGTTTTTGATCTTTCAAGACACAATTGAGATTCCATTATCTACAGTCTGTCTTGAGACATTAGGACAGTGATGAAATTCAGACTGTATATTTAAACAAAAAACCTTGCATATCTTGGAGAAGTATCAGAAACAGTCTTTCACTGATGGCTGTAAAGATGATTGGACTAATTTTCTGAGTAAATGAAAATGTGAAGGACTTTTAGTAACTGTCTAGTTTCATTTATATGTAGATTCGTAATTAATGCTTTTAAAAAATTTTAATTTATATTTTTTACTTGTTATATTTTTCATACCCACAGTTATAAATATTTATCTTTAGTCTGTTTCCTTCAGTGTTTCTAACCCGTCAAAGAAGTCTTTTGCCTGAATTATATATGGGAAGTAACTGGCATTAAAAAAAAACAAACAGAAAACAACAGATGTTAAGCACTGTGAAAACTTATGTTTATTCAGTGAAATGGTTGGATCGCAGCTTGGCCATCACCGAGGATAATAGAAATCCTTTCCTCTCTGAGCAACATAACATTGAAGTGTGTAGTACAAATATTTTGAAAATATTTTATTTGATTCTAAATTATTCACAACAAAAGCTTGACTAACTTATGTCTGACCAAATTTTGAATAACTGTTTTGATCAGGTGACAATATTAATTACTTCAAATCACTGATTCTACTTGATTGTTTTATATTGATTGATTTTTATACACAGACTAGCCTGTGATGCACACACACCCAACCTGAGAGCTAAATTGTCAAATCTATAGTAAAAAGGATTATTTTATTAACATTTTTCCTAAAAGTAGATAATGTTTGTAATCCAAAAAGTGCATTTGCTTTACTTTAAAAAAATGAACATTCACAGTTCACCCTAACTGGTATCTAAGGAGTGCTTTTAAACTTCGGCATTAAAGTTTCAAATGTCTAGAAGACAAAAGCTGATGACAGCATGGGAAATAGAGCATAAGCTAAAGTCTGAGATCTCTTCTGTTGAAATGGCTCCTAAAAGCATCCTTGATGATTTACATGTTACTAAAGCCAATGCACATATCGTGTGTTTTCATTCATCATGGTAGACTAAACCCTGCTTTTGAATTATTCCCTTACTTGGAAAACACGGATGCTTGAGGAAGATTCTTTCTCTAAAATATTATAGTGTTCTTCTGAAAAATATGAAAATCCTCAGAAATCACGCAAGAGTTTCAATTTAGTTTAAATATGCTAATAACACCAAATAAAGACCTCTAGTTTGTAGCTGACCTCTAGCCTTTTTACATTTCTGCTGACATTTCCAAAAGCAAGGCTTCTACAATAAAATGTATTTAAAATAAATTAAGGGAGAATTTGAAAATTGTCCTATTGTCCCTATGAAACTTACTTCGGTGTTTCAGTTATAAAGTACTAACAACATAATAATGCTCACCTAGTCAAATATGCATATGTTTTTGAGAATATTTTTAAAATGCCATCTCAAGTCCTTTTAAAATATTTTGTAATACACATATTATAGTCCTACTATGTCAAGTAAAACAAAATTTAAAGTTAATTAAATTTTTAAAAGATAGATAGATAGACAGAGTTGATTTTGCCCATCCTGGGAGGGATCTTAGGCACAGATACAGATCTTGGTATCTTTAAGAAATGTCAATGAATAACCATACCCACAGGATGATATGATGTCACTGCATGTGTCATATCGAAAAACCTGAACATGGATATGTTGCTCTTTTTTCAAAGATGAGAAAAATTGAAAAATACCCAGCCCTGACTATGGCAGATAATCTGTGTCCCTGCTTAGGGCACTGCCTGTCAGAGATGTGGTCAATTCACCAAATGTAGTGACGAGATATAAAACACACTGAACTTTCAGTGTTTTGCCTTCCTGAAGATTATATAGAAAAGCTTGAATTATCTGACATGGTTGAAAAGACACTTTTAGTGTTATAATTTTGAGGGTACAGCAATGCTACTGAGTATAATCTCTTTACCTTTCTATTCTTTTATATTCCTAAAATATAGTGCAGGATCTCCAAAATATAAAAAGTCATAGTATTAAGAATGTAACAGATTTTTCTTTTTTTATATATAAATATTCATTGTAACAAACTTATCTCGTCATATGTGTGCCATATGGTAGCATTATCCCTATATATGATGATAAATACAATTAACTTATAATGGCACTGTGATATAAATAGGTAACTTCACAATACTAAGACCATCTTTTCTAATAATAAGTAACATACATGCTTCAATCATCATCTTTAAAACTTGTTTAAAATTAAATGTTAAATTTATAGATTTTAAGTTTTAAAATGAAATGGAATGTGGAATATGGTGTAAGTGTCTAGGAGGATTGACTCTTCAAATTGAAAGTGGTTTAGACACTTTTTTTTGTCTTTACAGGACACATAACTCACACTTAATCAGACATGGGGATGCCTTCTGTTTTTTCAAATGAAAAAAATGCTTAACTAGAAAGAAAAGGGAAAGGCCTTTGCATATTTTAAGACCGTGATTTGGTCCCTTCCTTACTACTTCTTGTACTTTTGTTCTTTTTTTCCTGACTCACCTTTCAACTTCCCAACCTCTCCTCATGGTAATGATACTCAGTGCCTGCAAGAATCCTTGAAGTGTCGAATTCTTTCAGTGTGTCTCAGTGATTAGAGATGGTGCAATTATATCTGCATCTTCTGCAAAAGGGTAGGAAGCTTGGTGGTTTTTGAATTTAGGCCAACATCATACTTCTGGAGAGAGTTTTTATCTAGATGAAAACTGAATTTTAATCAGACTTACCAAAAACCCAATAAATATAGTGTTAAAATGCCTACAAGTAGTAAAATGGAAGTGTTTTAAGGAAGCTATGATTTGGGATCTAGATTTATTCATAGTGTTTGTTGCAGATTTTCCTAAGGTATGGCCATAATTCTACTGTCATCATAGACTTTAGTAACATTGATAAAGCCACTTATTCTAATGGTGCATACCTTAATATTTCCTACTATTCCTGAACAAAGCTTGGGCTCCACTGGCCTTTTTAAATAAAGTCTTTATTCTGTTTCATCAAGGCCTGAGTTACTTTTTTTTTTTTTTCTTATGAGAATAGATACTACTTCAGCAGGGGAAAAGGGAACAAGGGAATTTGTTGTTGTTCTTTAATGACTTGGAAAATATTAATGAGGAAGAGCAAATATTAGAACAACAGCCAATACATTATTTATCATTTCTGGTTCTCTGAAGGCAAAAATTTGGTAAATTCTGGCTGGCAATTGCAATATAGATCGAGATTAGTACAGATTTTAAATTCTGAGACTACTGTGTTTCTTTTCTTCACCTGTTTAAGGAGGTATATTCCACGTACAATAAAAGTCACTCTTCTAAAGGCTTTAGTGTACTCAAAAAGTTGTACAAATATCACTACTGATCTAGAAAAAATTTTATCACGCCCCCCCAAAATCCTGTACCCATTAGTACTTACTCTCCATTTTTGCCTCCAAGAAACATTCTTGCCCCGGCTCCTGAAAACTACTGATTTACTTTCTGTCTCTGACTTTACTTGGGAATTTTAAAATGCATATTATTAGATATTGGTGCTTAGATTATAGTCTAAAGTAGTGGTCATATTGGCATCTGTTTATCACTTTGAAATTTATTCAACAGTATTTTTATGATCATTTGACTCATGGAAACATTTAAAAATTAGATTCTAAAAAATATTAGGATTAGATTCATCTAAGTTTATAGGAGCTGAATGATTTCAGTGATGGAGTTATTAAACATTCCGTTGGAAATTGAATAAAAGATGGTCAGAATCTAATCCTTTCACTACAGTCCCATGAAGGAAAAGCATGTGTACTTTGACTAATGGGACACCTTAGGAATGTAGAACGATGAGTCTGTGGTCTTGTGCCAACCAAACATGATTTTTATTTGAACATTGGACAGTCTTGCTGATAGGGCAACAAAATAAGTACAGTGAAGGATTTGAATTGGTCAAAGGTTAATAGTTATGACACTGAGTTTCATGGGTGAGTTTTACACTCTCAATTTTTATACATCAAAGAAATAAAAGCAGATAAGACCACAAAATGTTCCAGGATATGCAAAAGTTAAGTATTTGAAGGAGTTGAAGATAAAGATACAACAGAGATTGAAGTGTTGAACCATGGTTCTAGGTTGGGTACGGAGAAAGTATAAAGTTAGGTCCTTGTTGATAATTAGTTGAAAATAATAAGATCAGAGGTCTGACTCTCTTTATAGTGTATAAATTTAGATGTAATGGAAATAAGAGAAAGATCATTTTTATAGTTAATATAGTTAGCCCATAGTGATATACTAGATTTTAAAGATGTATCAAGTTGGGTTTAAGGCTTGGATATTTCTGAGCTGAAGCGGTGTTCAAGTGAGATCCTTAAAAATTCAAGGCAAGCTCAGTTTGATGTAAAGAATAATTATTCAAATCTTGGAAATAAAGAAAAAGATTATTGAGGGTTTCTTCATGACATGCTGAGCTTAACTTTTTATTGTCTGAACCATGTAAAAACAGAGGTTAACTTGGAGATTTTAGATAGCTGGAGAGATAGATAAATTCTGTCCAGTGGAATAAGTAACCTCAAAGACTGACACCTATGGACTTTTTAGACATTAATCAATTGTGTATCTAATCTAGAAATGTTAACTTAATATTTCTTTTTAAAAATTGCCTATATATGCATAACTTCTCCAATGCCATTTGGAACAAATTTAACATATTACTTTTTTAGTCATTAGTTAACCAGTAAAATAAAATATCTGATGTGATAATATATTTTCCTTAATATCATTATTTTACTTTCTAAAAATTATACTATTGGAGCTTCCAGTATGATGTCCTTGTGGGAGCACCTGGTGGAGCCAAGTAAACTATGTTGTTAGAGAAGTATACCTGATAGGCTGTTTAAGTCCTGCCCTTACTTGGCTACCAGAGTGATATAAGCATTAACAGAACTTTAAATTTGCTGCCTCTGCAGTTTATTTTTTCTACTGATTTTGTGTTGTTTTACTTCTGGTTTGCATACAGCAGAAACGTTCTTCTTCATTGATGGCAACAATGATTGAGAAACTGCTTTTGTGGCCTGATTTTGGTGATTTTTGTAAGATGGTTCTATTATCTATTGAGTGAGAAATGACAGATAAATGGATTTATTAGAGTTTTTTTTTTTTTGCTTACCTATTAGTGTCAATTATATTACAAAGTGACAGTAATCAAAACAGTACAGTACTGGCACAAAAACAGACACATAGAGCAATAGAATAGAGAATCCAGAAATAAATCTTCAACAAAGGAACAAGAGTTTACAATGGGGAAAAGACAATCTGTTAAATAAGTGGTGTTGGGAGAACTGGACAGCTACATGTAAAAGAATTAAATTAGAACATTCCCTAACATCATATACAAAAATAAACTCAAAATGGATTAAAGACCTAAATGTAATACCAGAAACCATAAAACTAGAGGAAAACATAGGCAGAACACTCTTTGACATAAATCGTACCAATATTTTTTTGGATCTGTCTAATAAAGCAAAGAAAATAAAAGCCAAAATAAATGAATGGAAACTAATTAAACTTAAAAGCTATTGCACAGCAAAGGAAACCATCCACAAAATGAAAAGACAACCTACTGAATGGGAGAATATACCTACAAATGATAGGAGAGATAAGGGGTTAATATCCAAAATATATAAACAGCTCATACAGCTCAACATCAAGAAACAAACAACCCAATAAAAAATTGGGCAGAAGACCGGAGTAGACATTTTTCCAAAGAGGGCATGCAGATGGCCAACAGGCACATGAAAAGATGCTCAACATCACTAATCATCAGGGAAGTGCAAGTCAAACCACAATGAGATATCACCTCATATCTGTCAGAATGGCTATCATCAAAAATAACACAAACAACAAATGTTGGCAAGGATGTAGAGAAAAGGGAACCCTCATACACTGTTGGTGGGAATGTAAATTGGTGTAGCCACTGTGGAAAACAGTATGGAGGTTTCTCACAAAACTAAAATTAGAACTACCATATGACCCAGCAAATTTTACTTTTGGGTACATATCTGAAAAAAGAAAAAAAAAAACACTATTTTGAAAAGATACACACATCCCCAGTATTCATAGCAGCATTATTTATAATTGCCAAGATATGGAAGCAACCTAAGTATCCATCAACAGAACAATGGATAAAGAAGATGGGGTATATGTATACAATGGAATATTAGCCAAAAAATGAATAAAATTTTGCCATTTGCAACAACATGGATGGACTTGGAGGGTATTATGCTAAATGAAATAAGTCAGACAGAAAAAGACAATTACTGTATGATATCACATATATGTGGAATCTAAAAAATCAAACAAACTCATGAATATAACAAAAATAAAGCAGATTCACAGATATAGAGAATGAACTAGTGGTTACCAATGGGGAGAAGGAAGGAGGGAGGGACATGATAAGAGTAGGGGATTATGAGGTACAGACTAAGGGGCTGTAAGCTACAAGGGGCTTCCCTGGTGGTGCAGTGGTTAAGAATCTGCCTGCCAGTGCAGGGGACACGGGTTCGAGCCCTGGTCCGGGAAGATCCCACATGCTGCAGAGCAGTTGGGCCCATGTGCCACAACTACTGAGCCTGCACTCTAGAGCCCACATGCTACAGCTACTGAAGCCCGTGCACCTAGAGCCTGTGCTCCGCAACAAGAGAAGGCCCTGCTCACCACAACTAGAGAAAGCATGCGTGCAGCAACGAAGACCCGACACAGCCAAAGATTAACAAATCAAAAAATAAAAAATAAGCTACAAGTATATACTGTACAACACAGGGAATATAGCCAATATTTTATAATAATTATAAATGGAATATAACCTTTATTATGAATCACTACGTGTATACTTGTAACTTACATAAAATTGTACATAAACTATATTTCAATTAAAAAATAAAAGGAAAAAATTTCAATCCACATTGGAAGAACAGCTCTTTAATATCTGACCCTATAGAATTTGTTTTTGATTATGGCTAGAATTGTAGAAGTGAAGCTCCAAGTGCTCCAAGTGTCTGTGTGTCTATAACTCAGAAAAGCCTTGACCTCTCATGTTGCTAGAGTGAAATGCTTTCCTGCCCCTGTAAGACATTAACAAATTAGAATATAAAGTTTCTTAAATTAAGGGAACTCAGTTCTAAGTGGGATATACTGATGACTCAGTGCTTGTATAATGTAACATCTCACAAATTTAAGGAACATAAGAAAACCAAACTTTTGATACTTCAAAATTACTAAAAGTTTCTTCTAGGGACTTCTAACTTAGAAATATTTTAAGAATCTAAGTTTATATATTTCAAGTAAATCTTTGAATAAGATTGGTTTAATAGTTTTGATTCAGGAAAGAAAAGCTATGTGAAAATGAATACTGAAGTATTTATAATTAAGCATGATTTTAAATATACATACTATTCCTTCTTATTTTTAAATGCTGTGGTTTGGCAGTATCTTTTGGTCACCTTATGCATGTATCTACTTTTACTACTTTATACCTTTAAGGTATAAGGAGGATGTGTGCTGTTGCTGAAAATTGTGTTATATGATTTTATGAGATTTGTTCATCTGCTAAATGCCTATGTATGAAAGTTGAATTGTTTATTTTCTTGTCCTTTCTATGAAATTAAAGTTAGCCACTTTAGTAAAAAAGTTAAAATTAATATGGTTGGAGCAAGACTGACGGAAAATACAAACTGTGTGTGCAAGGTAACAGAATGGGTTTTGTTTCTCAAAATAGGTTGCTAAGTATTGTTTCTCAGGCACCCACAATCTTAAATGCCCAGCTTTCCTTTGATGAGTCTTGATTCTGCCTTCCCATAATCAAGTCCTAAATTTTTAAAAAATGAAATAAAAATCTCAGGACATTTATCATACTTAAGATGTCTTAAAATTTCCCAGAGGGCACTGGAAAAGTTACAGAGATTTTATATTTCATTTATAAAAATAGAGATGTAGAAATAATTGGTAACTATTTCTTAATTTTCAACATGATAGATAAAATATTAATGTAACATAAATGTTTCAGAAATTGCTCATTTTAAGAAAAAAACCTGAAAATTTTCCAGTGTCCTTGATGTTCATTATGTTTTAACCTCAAGAAAAACACTGATCAATCTCTTGTCAAATGGTTATGCACCATATTCCAATAGAGAATATTACCCTTTCTATTATTGGTTACTGTAATAAATAATCCAGTCAATATTGCCAGCTATGAGAGAGGGTTCTACAGTCATGGGCAAGTTTTTAAAATCTGATCTTTCCATTATCTGTTTTTCTGGACAGAAAATAATTACAGGATTTGTAGAATTTTACAAACTTCATTTACGTAAACTTATTTCAGTTAATTAACATTACATTCACTTCATAAATGCTAGTTTAGAGAAGTCATCATTAACATGTAAGTTAGATTTGGAAAACAGCATTCTCTCTGAATATATTGTATGTTATATATAATATTATATGTTGTTATATATATTATACATGAAAAATTCAAAATTCTTAGACTGTTGGTTTGGCTAAAAAAGCTAAAGACTGAAAATACTTTAGAGCTAGACGTAAATACGGGTTCTTAATTTTCATTACATACCATTGCTCCCTCAATTAAATTTTAAAGTAACATTTAGTTTACTTTTAAAAACATGTTCTCTAAAAAGTCAAGATTCTTCCAATTCAGAAAGGTAAGTTTTTAATAATTTAGGTTTATAATAGCATTAAACTTGTCTTCTGCTTGACTTCTTTTAGCAACCTCAACAGCTAAAGCTTTGATAAACTCTGTATGCCTTTAGAGAGTAATTTTGCTCTCTCTGGGATTGTAAATAATGAATTAGTAATGTAAAATGTCTTCCAAAAAGTACTGCCTTGTTTAACACTATCTGTCAGTTATAACGATAATGAAATAGGACTTAGTATAAAAGGAACATTGGGGAGCATGCTGCTTTGCAATGTGAATATGAATAAATTTGCATCAATTGCACAATTGCTTCTTTTAATACAATTCTATGCTGACTACATATATCTCAAAAAGACAGCCAAGCATATGACATTTTGGTTTTTCAGATATACAAGGACAATTTTCTCCTAAATACCCATAGTTACTTATTGTTCTGTTTTCCCACAAAGAATTTTGAATACAGGAGGATCCATTAGGGCCTTGAAATGAGTCTCTTGCACATTTTATAGAGATAGTAGCAGTAATAACAATAGCTATAATAATACTAATAATAGTATCTCATAACTTTTGACATCCTTAAGTACAGATGGATATTATACAGTTAACTTTGATAACATCAAAGTACCATTTTTAAAAAATAAACACTAACATATATACTTGATATACTTGCCAACATCCTAAATTAATATTCAGACAATGCATTTGGTGTGTAATGTCAACTCACCAATTGAGAAATCATAATTCAAGTGCCTTACAAATTAGCTAGGCTCTCAGAACACAATTCCTATCACAGATTATCTTTTACACTGTCAGAGAAAAGAAAAGGGAGGCACCTTGTGAGGTCTTGTCAGTTGATTTGATTACAATAAAAAGTGAATCTTGATATATTCAAGGATAGATTTTAGAATGATTGTTACCTCATATTTATTTACATCTGTGTCTGTACCAAATACCACAAAAACGCTGGAGGTAATTTTTTTCCTTCTTTTATTCCCTCATAGAATTAGGTTTCATTGTTTAATTTAGTTCAATAATTTTTTTAAACATGACACTTTTGTGCTAAAGATGCCTCATTATTATTACCATACAAAATTTACTATATGAAATTGACAGCTTTAAAAGCAAACACATTTTAAGATTATTTTCATTAAACAAGACAGACCTTAGGTATTTAATGCCTAAATATATGCACTAGTATATATATGTAAATATTTTGGATTTAACAGCATTCATTTGGGTTGAACATATTCACAGCAATTTATATACCAAAGTTTTTCAGATATACAAGGACAATTTTCTCCTAAATACCCATAGTTACTTATTGTTCTATTTTCCCACAAAGAATTTTGAATACAGGAGGATCCATTAGGGCCTTGAAATGAGTCTATTGCACATTTTATAGAGATAGTAGCAGTAATAACAATAACTATAATAATACTAATAACAGTATCTAATAGCTACTATTGTTTTCAGTGTGTCAGATTATTATGCAAACTGTTTTACATGAGCCAACTCATTATTTACATAATAATTCATTTAAATAATTCATGCATATACTACAGTATACAACATACATAATACATACACTACAGTTAATGATCCCATTTTTACATATGAGAAACAGTGGTGTATTGAAATAATAAAATGTGCCAGTGTTGCTGGCAGGAAAGGATTGACTCAGCAGGCCCTGGTTGCTCAAATCCTGCACATTCTCAAGTATGGCATGTCTTGGTTGATTCCTAGGAGATAACCTCCAAGACACTGGAGCATTCTGCCTGATAGTTTTTTTTTTGGTGTGTCTGAGACCTTGGACCATGTTGTCCCAATTGACAGGTTAAGTTTATTCTAAGAATGTAAGTGATAGTGCCTGTCCTAAGTAGCTGAGGTCAGTCATGTGGGCACTACATGCCTATGTGACTGACTCTCAATAAAAACCCTGGACACCAAGGCACAGACAAGCTTCTTTGGTTGAGAATAATTACATGTGTTGTCATACACCACTTATGGAAATATTAAGCATGTCTCCATGCAAATTCACTAGGAGGGGACACCTGGAATCTTGTACCTAGTTTTTCCAACACTTCACCTCATGCACTATTCCTCTTTGTTTATTGCCACTATAATAAACCATATCCAAGAATAGAACAAGTTTTATGAGTAGTGTGAGTCATAATCAAGTGAATATTCAAGCTTAAGAGTAATCTTGGGGATCACAAATACAGTTGTATAAATAGAAAATGTCAAAGCCAGAATTTTAAGTCAGACTCCGATGTCTCTGCTGTTAATAATTACAACATTCCATCCCTAGACTACACTATACATAAAACTATAATTTAACAAGAATGAGTAATTGACAGAATACTTACATCTCTCAGTATTACATGTTATCAAAGAAATTATGCTAAAGTCAGAATTCTTATAACTAAGACTTTTTAAGAAAACTTTTTAATAATGGCCAAATCATTTAATCTTCTTTTTCTTGTTTTCCTATACAAATAATAAATATTTGTAGATGACATGATGTTATATAGAGGTAATCCTAAAGAGTCTATCCACATAAAAACTGTTAGATCTAATCAATGAATTCTGTAAAGTTGCAAGATATAAAATCAACAAACAAAAATCCATAGCATTTCTATGTTCCCAAAACAAATTATCTGAAAAACAAATTTAAAATGTTTCATTTACAGTGGCATTAAAAACAATAAAATACTCAGGAATAAATTTAACCAAGGAGGTAAACAATCTCTACACTGAAAACTGTAAGACATCAATGAAAGAAATTGAAGAAGACACAAAAATGGAAAGGTACTTCTGTTCATGGATTAAAAGAGTTAGTATTGTTAAAATTCACATAATATCCAAATCCATCTATAGATTCAGTGCAATCCCTATCAAGCTTCCAATGGCACTTTATATTTTACAGAAGTAGAAAAAAATTCTAAAATTTATATAGAACCACAAAAGACCCTGGATAGTCAAAGCAGTCCTGAGGAAGAGCAAAGTGGGAGGCATCACACTTTTTGATTTCAAGCTATTTTATAAAGCTGTAGTAATCAAAGTGAGTGTAGTGTTTTACTATAGCTGTAGTATAGTGTGATACTGGCATAAAAACAGACATATACGTAAATGGAACAGAATAGAAAGCCTAGAAATAAGCCCACAATTTTTAACAAAGGAGACAAGAATATACAATGGGGAAAGGACAGTCTCTTCAATAAATGGAGTTCAGAAAACTGAATAGTCACATGCAAAAGAATAAAACTGGACAACTATCTTACTCCATGCACAAAAATTAACTCAAAATGGGTCAATGTAAGACCTAAAACAATAAAACTTCTTGAAGAAAATATAGGCATTAAGTTACTTGACATCAATCTTGGCAATAATTTTTTGGATTTGACACCAAAAACAAAGGCAACAAAAACAAGTGGGAATGCCTGGAAGTAAAAAGCTTCTGCAAAGCAAAAGAAACCACCAACAAAATGAAGAAACAAACTGCTGAATAGCAGAAAATACTTGCAAATCATAAACGTGGTTAAGAGGTTAATTTTGAAAACACAGAAAGAACACTACAACTCAGTAGACAAAAAAAAACCAAACAATTAAAAATGTGCAAAGTACCTGAACACACATTTTTTTCAAGGAAGATATATGAATGGTCAACAGATACCTGAAAAACGTGTTCAGCTTCACTAATCATAAGGGAAATGCAAATCAAAACCACTATGAGATATCATCTCACACCTGTTAGAATGTCTATCATCAAAAAGCCACTATGGAGAACAGTATGGAGGTTCCTTAAAAAACTAAAAATAGAACTACCATATGATCCAGCAATCCCACTACTGGGCATATACCCTGAGAAAACAATAATTCAAAAAGAGTCATGTACCAAAATATTCATTGCAGCTCTATTTAAAATAGCCAGGACATGGAAGCAACCTAAGTGTCCATCAACAGCTGAATGGATAAAGAAGATGTGGCACATATATACAATGGAATATTACTCAGCCATAAAAAGAAACAAAATTGAATTATTTGTAGTGAGGTGGTTGGACCTAGAGTCTGTCATACAGAGTGAAGTCAGAAAGAGAAAAACAAATATGGTATGCTAACACATATATATGGAATCTAAGAAAAAAAAAGGTCATGAAGAACCTAGGGGCAAGATGGGAATGAAGACACAGACCTACTAGAGAATGGACTTGAGGATATGGGGAGGGGGAAGGGTAAGCTGTGACAAAGTGAGAGAGTGGCATGGACATATATACACTACCAAACATAAAATAGATAGCTAGTGGGACACAGCCGCATAGCACAGGGAGATCAGCTCAGTGCTTTGTGACCACCTAGAGGGGTGGGATAGGGAGGGTGCGAGGGAGGGAGACACAAGAGGGAAGAGATATGGGAACATATGTATATGTATAACTGATTCACTTTGTTATGAAGCAGAAACTAACACACCATTGTAAAGCAATTATACTCCAATAAAGATGTTTTAAAAAAAAAAAGTCAAGAGAACATAAATGTTGGTGAGACTGTGGAGCAAAGGGGACACCTGTACACTCTTGGTGGGAATGTGAATTGGTACAGCCAGTATGAAGGGCCCTCAGAAAATTAAAAATAGAACTACCATATGATCCAGCAATTCCACTTCTGGGTATTTATCTGAGAAAATGAAAACACTAACTTGAAAAGATATATGCATTCCCGTGTTCATTACAGCATTGTTTACAATAGAAAAGAAATGGAGTCAACCTAAATATCCATGGATGGATGAATGGATAAAGCAGGTTCTACACACACACACACACACACACACAGAGAAATATTATTGTCATAAAAAGAAGGAAATCTTGCCATTTACAACAGCATGGATGGACCTTCCTTGAGGGCATTATGCTAAGTGAAATAAGTCAGACAAAGACAAATACTGTATAATCTCAATTATATGTAGAATCTTAAAAAGAAAAAAAACAACTAATGGCAAAAGAGATCAGATTTCTGGTTACCAGAGGTTGGGGGGCAGAGAGGGAATTGGATGAAGGTGGTCAAAAGTTACAAACTTCCAGTAATAAATAAGTACTAGAGATGTAATGTATAACATAACTACGGTTAACACTTCTGTATGATATATATATAAAACTTAAGAGAGTAAATCATAAGAGTGTTCATCCCAGGGAGAAAAAAATTTTTTTTCTTTACTATATCTATGTGAGATGAGGGATGTTAAATAAACTTATTGCAGTATTCATTTCACAATATATGTGTCAAATCATTATGCTGTACACCTTAAACTATACATGCTCTGTGTCCATTATATCTCAATAAAACTGGGAAAAAAGCCCATTAATTTTATAGAGCAGTTTATGTTCATAGTAAAATAAGTATCAAATGTACATAGTCCCAGTAATATTAACCTATATATGGAAATCAGAATATGATCTTCTTTAGTGATATTGGCAAGAGCATAAAGAACCAAGTCTAATGGGTTGAGAAGTGTGAGAATGGGGGATAGACAGGTAGATAGAATCTACACAAGTCTCAAGATATTTAGCAGTGGGAAAAAAAACATGGTAAATAGAGGGCCATCAATAGTTAAAATATTAGTCATTCTTGTAACTTTATTTTGGCATATGTGTTAGATTATTTTCATATTGGAAATACTTAATTATGTTTATATTTTGATGGGAGGATATCCAAACATGGTAGAATTGAAGGTAATGATAAAGTGACAATAATCATTACATATAATTTAATGATACAGGGTTATGAGCTAATGATTTAAAGAAAATTATAATTGAAGAGAAGATAAATATCTGAAAAGTAGCATCCACTGGTAAGCATTCCTTAATTCATCAAATGATAATCTTTTTTACCTTCAATATACTCTCATATGTTGTTTATTATCATATGCATAAGTGGATTTAATATATGCTTATAATAAGAACAAAACAAATACCTCCTAATAAATGTCTAAAATCATTACTGCATAAGTTCAAGTAGAACAGCAAATAATATAAATGACTGCTTGAACTAAAATTATATATGCCTAGAGGAAGTTAACAGAATTAAGAATACCTACAACATATCACCACAATGTTCAGTACCTAATGTTTTTAAAATGCAAGAAATGTGAAGAAACAAAAAACGTGACCCAAAGACAATTTAAAAATGGGCAATGGTTATGACTAGGTATTTTACATCAAGAGATAGCAACTATATTAAAATATACCCAAACTCGTTAGTAATAAGAGAAAGGCAAATGAAGTCACAATTTGATTTAAAACCATAATATTATAATAAATGAATAGCCTCATGTGGACCAGTAATTTTAAAACGTGTATCATAAACTGAGAAGCACATTAAACTTGACACTCTGCATATGAGGTCTAAAGCAAGCAAACAACCCAAACAAACAAAAAGCTGTGGATGCTCACTCTTGGATCCCAACCACCATGCTGAAGGTCAAGATAGCAAATGTGGAGAATGACATCAGCACCATGGCATCATGAATCATTCAATGAAGATACAAAACAAACAGAAGGCAAATAATAAGATGGCATTCATAAGACCTTACATATCAACAGTGACTTTAAATGTAAATGAATTGAATTCACCAATTTAAAGACACAGAGCAGACAGGTAAAAAATAAGACTCAACTATGCTGCCTATATGAGACTAATTTTAGCTCTAAAGACACATATAGGCTCAAATTGAAGTGACGGAAAAAGGTATTCCATGCAAGCAGAAGCCAGAACAAAGCAGAGGTAGCCATGCTTATATCAGAAAAAATAGACTTCAAGCCAAAAACAGTAACAAGAAACAAAGAAGGTTATTATATTATGATAAAGGGGGCAAGACATCGAGAAGATACAACTATAAATATATATATATGTATACACCCAACATCAAAATGCCAAATTATATTAAGCAAATACTAACAGATCTAAGGGGAGGAATAGACAGCAATACAATAGTAGTAGGGAGGTTCAATACTCTACTATCAGCAATGGGTAGATCATCCAGACAGAAAATCAACAAGGAAACAATGGAACTGACCCACACTTTAGAATAAATAGACTTAACCTATTTTGAACATTTTACTCAACAGTAGCAGAATACCCATTCTTCCCAAGTGCACACAGACCATTCTCTAGGATAGAACATACAATGGGACAAAACACACGTCTTAGCAAATTTAACAAGACTGAAATCATACCAACTTTCTTTTCTGATCACAACAGTATGAAGCTATAAATCAATGACAAAAGGCAAGGTGGAAAATCTACAAATATGTGGCAAATAAACACACATTTTTGAACAACAAATGAGTCAAAGAAGAAATCAAAAGGGAAAGTAAAAAAAATCTCAAATTAAAGTAGAAATACAACATATTAAAAACTTATGTAATGCAACAGAAGCAGTTCTGAGATGAAAGTTTATAGCAATAAATTAATATATTAAGAATTAGATCTCAAACACCTCAAGAAACTAGAAAAAGAAAAAAATATTAAGCCCAAAATTAGTAAAAGGAAGGAAATAATATAATCCAGATTCCTATTCTTAATTTAGCTCATATATTTAAGCAATCCTGGGTACTTTATGGAATCCCCGTATTCCATATGACACTACAGTGGTATATACTCATATACCATTCATACAGAGGTATAGCCCATATTAATGAATTGTCAAAACCTATTGAGCCGTACAACGCAGAGTGAATCTTAATGTAAACTACAGACTTTAGTTAATGAAAATGCATCAGTATTGGTTGATTAATTGTAATAAGTGTACCACACAAAAGCAAGATATTATTAATAATAGGGAAACTGTGTGTGTGCATGAATTCTGTACAATATGCTCAAAATTTCTGTAAGCCTAAAATTCTCCTAAAAATAAGTTTGTTGACTGAAAAATAATGCTGCAATCATTACTTAGGCACAACTTGTAAATATTAATGATACTATCTTAACACCAATTTTTTTCTAACAAAGACAAAAGAAAACTTTGTATAGGACATCAGAAATATTAATAAAGCATGCTCTATAAAAAAGAAAAACATTTGTGAAAGAAATTACATTTTAAAAAGGCTTTTTTAAATGCAAGAAATCTTTTTCATATACTATTAAATGTAATTTCATTTAATATATTTTTAAGTGTATTCTTCTATTCACATCTGCTACATGCTCTAAAAATTACATATATAAAATAAGAAAATATATTTTGTTTTCTATCATATGACAGAAGTTTTCTTATTTAGCTAGCTAAATACCCCCATAAGTACTTTAAACACTGCAATCAATATAGAGTGCAGCTAACTAAATAGAAAAACCTCAATTGGTAGAATAGAAACTTCATATATGCCATCCCTTAATTAGTTTCCAAATTATTTAAGTATCAGACAATATATGCTTATTCATAACATGTATGCAAAAAGAGACATGCTTTCTAGAATAAGAAATAAGATGCTAATTAAGAAGATAGAATTTCTATACTGTTTTGCAATTATTTGTTGGTCTCACTTAAATTCATTAGAAAAAAAAGGCAAAGAAAATTTATATAAATGCATCCACAATATACAAGTGTAATAATCAAAATCTACTTCTCCCAAAAAATAAAATGTTTCTCAAAAGAAATTTATTTTCTAGTACTTAAAATTACATTTTTAAAGTGGCAGTTTTGTTACCACTATCTTAAATAACTATGCTGTTATTTTAATATTTTCTCAAGGTACTAATTTTTGATAAAAATCCTTGTCCTGACCCTCCATTATTGCAAATAATTCTATATTAAAAATAATAGGAGGGCTTCCCTGGTGGCGCAGTGGTTGAGAGTCCGCCTGCCGATGCAGGGGACACGGATTCATGCCCCGGTCTGGGAAGATCCCACATGCCGTGGAGTGGCTGGGCCTGTGAGCCATGGCCACTGAGCCTGCGCATCTGGAGCCTGTGCTCCACAATGGGAGAGGCCACAACATTGAGAGGCCCACATACCGCAAAAAAAAAAAAAAAAAAAAAAAAAAGTAGGAGAACACAGTGTATCTTTCCATCTGTTTGTGTTGTCTTCAATTTCTTTCATCAGTGGCTTATACTTTTCCAAGAATAGGTATTTTACCTCCTTAGGTGAGTTTATTCCTAGGTATTTCATTCTTTTTCATGTGATGGTAAATGGAATTATTGCCTTAATTTCTCTTTCTGATAGTTCATCATCAGTGTGTCAAAATGCAACAGATTTCTCTATATTAATTCTATATCCTGCAACTTTACAGAATTCACTGATGAGGCCTAGCAGTTTTCTGGTGGTATCTTTAGGATTTTCTATGTATAGTATAATGTCATCTACAAACTGATAATTTTACTTCTTCCTTTCCAATTTGGATTCCTTTTATATCTTTTTCTTGTCTAATTGCTGTGGCTAGGACTTCCAATACTATGTTGAAGAAAAGTAGCAAGAATGGGCATCTTTGTCCTGTTCCTGATCTTAGAGGAAATGCCTTCAGTTTGTCACTGTTGAGTATGATGTTAGCTGTGGGTTTGTCATATATGTCCTTTTTTTTTATGTTGAGTTATGTTCTCTGTATGATCACTTTCTGGAGTAATTATTATTATTGTTAAAATGACTATAACACCCATGGCAATATATAGATTCAATGCAATCCCTATCAAAACGTCAATGGAATTTTCCACAGAACTAGTACAAATAATTTTAAAATCAGTATGGAAACACAGAAGGCCCTGAATAGCCAAAACAATCTTGAGAGAGAAGAATGGAGCTGGAGGAATCATGCTCCCTGACTTCAGACTATACTACAAAGCTACAGTAATCAAGACAGTATGGTACTGGCACAAAAACAGAAATACAGATCAATGGAACAGAATAAAGAGTCTAGAAATAAACCCACGAACTTATGGTCCATTAATCTATGACAAAGAAGGCAAGAATATACTGTCTTTCCTCCATAGTATGTAAAATAAGTGGTGTTGGGAAAACTGGGCCACTTTATGTAAAATAATGAAATTAGAACATTCTCTAGCACCATGCACAAAAATAAACTCAAAATGTATTAAAGACCTAAAAGTAAGACTGGAAAGCAAAAAGCTCCTAGAGGAAAACATAGGCAGGACACTCTTTGACATAATCTGTACCAATATGTTTTTGGATCTGTCTCCAAAAGGAAAGGACATAAAAGTAAAAATAAAGAAATGGGACCTAATTAAACTTAAAATCTTTTGCACAGCAAAGGAAACGACCCACAGAACAAAAGGACAACGTACTGAATGGGAGAAAATATTTGCAAATGATATGACCTATAAGGGATTAATATCCAACATATATAAGCAGCTCATATAACTAAACATCAAAAAAAGAAATGAAACAACCCAATTAAAAAATGGGCAGAAGACCTGAATAGACATTTTTCCAAAGAAGACATGCAGATGGCCGAAAGGCACATGAAAAGATGCTCAACGTCACAAATCATTAGGGAAATGCAAATCAAAACCACAATGAGCTATCATCTCACACCTGTCAGAAAGGCTATCATGAAAAATAACACAAATAACAAATATTGGTGAGGATGTGGAGAAAAAGGAACTCTTGTACACTGTTGGTGGGAAGGTAAACTGGTGAAGCCACTGTAGAAAACAGTATGGAGGTTTCTCACAAAAGTAAAAATAGAACTACCCAATGACCCAGCAATTCCACTCCTGGGTATATATCTGAGAAAAAACAAAAACACTAATTCAAAAAGACACATGCACCCCAGTGTTCATAGCAGCATTATTTATAACTGCCAAGATATAAAAGCAACCTAAGTGTCCAACAATAGATGAATGGATAAAGGAGATGTGGTATATATATGCAACAGAATACTACTCAGCAATGAAAAAGAATGAAATTTTGCCATTTGCAACAACATGGATGGACTTGGAGGGAATTATGCTGAGTGAAGTTAAGTCAGACAGAGACAAATATGTATGATATCACTTACATGTGGAATTTTTAAAATACAACAAACTAGTGAAGAAGAATGAAGCAGACTCACAGATGTAGAGAACAAACTAGTGGTTGCCAGTGGAGAGAGGGAATGAGGGGGTAGCAATATAGGGCAAGGCGATTAAGAGCTCAAACTATTATGTATAGAATAAGCTACAACAATATATGGTACAACATGGGGAATATAGCCAGTATTTTATAATAACTATAAATGGAATATAACCTTTAAAATTGTTATTCAGTATATTGTACACCTGTAACTTATATAATATTATACATCAACTATACTTCAATTAAAACATTTTTTAAAATAGGAGAATATGAAATCAATTTCATTCTTCTCTTACTCCATAGTAAATATTTTATTGAAATGTTAAACTAAAGTACTTTATATACTGCTATGGTTTTCTTATTTTCCTTTTGAATTGAATTATCAGTACTGATGATTTGGTGTAACTATAATTTGTGAGAAGTTGAGAAAAGCCAATTAGTAAGCAAGTTTCTTTGTTGAAATTGCTCCAGGTTTTCCAAGCTTCTAATCATAATTAAACATAAGAGAAAGACACATTAACTGCTCTACTTAAAAGTTCTATATCGGGGCTTATAAAAGTTGGATATGTTTCTATATGTAGTACCCAATCTCTCAATAAGCAAGAATAGTTAGTTTGATGTGTTGCCCCAAATCCATGTTCCTTTTTCTCTGAATGTGAGATACATTTTGACCACCAAGTAATGTTGGTAAATTGCCTGTGTTACCCATTGTTTTCATATTTCTAATTTTCAGATTTTCTCTTGATATGTATGTATGTTCACTTTCCTCTGTTGGGTATATATCTGCCTGACAATGTAGCTAGTTATTTTTCTGTAAACATGTGGAAGGAGACTGTTTATTTTTCCATTAAGCTGCTATATATCTATAAATTACAGATATGGATTTTGCCATATTCTAGCCTGAAGGGAGGCATACATACTTTGAGTAACCCATGCAAATCTAGAAAAGGTAAAAACAGCAAAAGAGGAATCAGTACTAGTAGTCACATACTATGTTCAGGAAAAAATTTGGTCCAAACGTATGTGGCAAGATAGTGAATTTCCCAAGAATCTTGAAAGGATAGCTTACTTGTTTTGAAGCCACATCTCCTGGGGGATGAAACTGAGATACAAATGAGGTATAAACAAAATGCCACTAGAGTACCTCAGTGACAAAATATGGAAACAGAGGGGGAAATGAGGAGAGGAACTAGAAAAGGGAAGGGGAAGGGTCAGGACAAAAATGGCAGAAGAGTAGGAAGCAGAGTTCACCTCCCTCCACAGAAACACTGAAAATACATCTACAAGTGGAACAATTCAAACAGAACAGCTACTGAGTGCCAACAGAAGACCTCAGACATCCAAAAAGACAAGGAAGCCTCCACGTAACTGGGTAGGACAAAAGGAAAAAGAAAAAGAAGGAATCAGGTTGGGGCCTGCACCCCAGAGATGGAGCTGTGAAGGAGGAAAGGTTCCCACACCTTGGGATGGCTCCCCACCATGGGAGAGATTAGACTGCATGGAGGGGGAGTTTCAGAGCCCAAAAGGAGAGAGGAGTAACCAGTTCGTGGAAAGCAAACCGAAAAGCAACCTGCCCAGAGGGTCAGCACCGCCACCCTACATTCCCCATCTTGAGATACTCCTCTGTCACTGAGGGTGGTGTTCAGGTGCTGAAGCTCAGACCCTGAAGCTGAGTCCCAGGGAGAGGACCAGGGTTAAGTGCAGAAATAGCCTGAAGAGGTTGGGCCATGGCAACTGAGTGTGTACTAGGAAGAAGCCTGGGCCAACCAGAGAGGCAAATTACCATTGTTTGAAGGCACATGAGGACAGGGGCAGGACCACCATAGGAACTTCTTTCCCTGTGAGTGCTCCCAAAAAACAAAACATCGCCTGCAGGAGCTCCAGTGGTGGGTGTGAGTCACTGCCGCCATCTTGGGGTCCAGAGGCTGGCACTGGCTGCCTCTTCCAGACCTGCAGGCAGACACCAGGCCTCACCCCTGCTGACCCAGAAGGGCACAGACAGCTTTCGCACTAGGAATTCCTCCAGCGGGCCCCAGGACCCACTCCCACTGACGTGGAAGGGCACAGACAACTTCTGCCACTAGGAATTACACCAGCACTTCCCAGGACCTACACATGCTGTCCTGGGAGCATGCAGAAACCTCTTGCTACTAGGAAATCCATCAGTGGGTGCCAGAACCTGCCGTCAGCAGGGGCCAATGTGGGGGTTGGGTGAGACCAGAGCCCGAGCTGCCTCCATAGCTCCCACAGCAGGTCCAGGAGCATGACTACCGCAGTCCTGGAACCTGACCTCAGTAGATCTGTGCTGGTGGCTGGGTGAAAATGATGTCTTAGAGTCACCAGGGCCAATTGCTGGCATACCCACAGTTAAGGCAGGACTGAGAGCAGTGCCAACAACAGTATACTTTGTGAGCCCACACAATAGGCAAAAGGGGACACAACAGAGCACATCCACAGGTGAACAGCTCCAGAGGAGTAATACTCAGTGGCTTCTCTCCCAGTGGTAGTTCTCCAATCCCACCTACCTTGCACTGCAGATCAGAAGCACAGCTAAGAAACAGAGCTGAGGGCCTCTGCTCCAACAACAAGGGAGCAGATCCCACCCCTAACAGGACAGTGACAACCATAGAGCAAAGGGGAGACTCCTCTCAATATCTAGGGCAGGCACTGGTCACCACAACACCAATCAAACCCCCTATCAAAGGGCTAATGGTACAAGCCTCTGGACAAACCTCACCCACCAGAGGACAGACACCAGAAGAAAGAACTATGATGCTACAGCCTGCAGAAAGGAGAGCACAAACACAGTTTGACAAAATGAGATGACAAAGAAATATGTTGCAGAGGAAGGAGCAAGATAAAAACCTACAAGAACAACTAAATGAAGAGGAGATAAGCAATCTATCTGAAAAAGAATTCAGAGTAGTGATAGTAAAGATGATCCAAGATCTTGGAAAAAGAATGGAGACACAGATCAAGAAGATACAAGAAAAGTTTAACAAAGACCTACAAGAACTATAGAACAAACAGATGAACAAGACAGTAACTGAAAGGAAAAATATACTAGAAGGAAGCAATAGAATATCTGAGGCAGAAGAACAGATAAGTGACCTGGAAGACAGAATGATGGAAATCTCTTCCATGAACAGAATTTTTTTAAAAAAGGATGAAAAGAACTGAGGGCACTCTCATAGACCTGTGGGACAACAGTAAATGGACCAACATTCAAATTATAGGGGTCCCTGAAAAAGGAGAAAAAGAAAAAGGCTTGAGAAAATATTTGAAGAAATTACAGTCAAAAACTTTCCTAGTATGGGAAAGGAAAGAGTCACCCAAGTCCAGGAAACACAGAGTCCCATACAGGATCAAGCTAAGGAGGAACAGGTCAAGACATATTAATCAAACTAACAAAATTAACTACAAAGAAAAAAAAATTAAAAGCAGAAAGAGAAAAGCAACAAATAATATACAAGGGAATCCCTGTAAGGCTATCAGCTGATATTTCAGAAGAAACTCTGCAGGCCAGAAGGAAGTGGCAGGATATGAAAGGGAAAATCCTAAAACCAAGATTACTCTACCCAGCAAGGATCTCATTCAGATATGACAGAAAAACCAGTATCTTTACAGACAAGCAAAAACTAAGAGAATTCAGCACCACCAAACCAGCTTTACAACAAATGCTAAAGGAACTTCTCTAGGCAAGAAACACAAGGGAAAAGAATAAAAGAGGAAGGGGAAAAAAACAAAACCTACAAATACAAACTGAAAACAATTAAGAAAATGGCAACAGGAAGATACCTATCAATAATTACCTTAAATGGAAATGGATTAAATGCTCCAACCAAAAGACACAGACTGGCTGAGTGGACACAAAAACAAAACCCATATATATGCTGTCTGAAAGAGACCCATTTCAGACCTAGGGACACACACAGACTGAAAGTGAGGAGATGGAAAAAGGTATTCCATGCAAATGAAAATCAAAAGAAAGCTGGGGTTGCAATACTCATATCAGACAAAATAGACTTTAAAATACTGTTACAAGAGACAAGGAAGGACACTACATAATGATCAAGGGATCAATCCAAGAAGAAGATATAACAATTGTAAATATTTATGCACCCAAAACATAGGAGCACCTCAAGATATAAGGCAAATGCTAACAGCCATAAAAGGGGAAATCAACAATAACCCAATGATAGTGGGGGAATTTAAAACCCCACTTACACCAATGGACAGATCATCAAGACAGAAAATTAATAAGGAAACACAAGCCTTAAATGACACACTAGATCAGATAGACTTAATCAATATTCATAGGACATTCCATCAAAAAGCAGCAGAATACACTTTCTTCTCAAGTGCACATGGAAAATTCTCCAGGATAGATCATATCTTGGATCACAAATCATGCCTCAGTAAATTTAAGAATTTTGAGATCATATCAAGCATCTTTTCTGACCACAATATTATGAGATTAGAAATCAATACAGGAAAAAAAGGTAAACAATATGTTACTAAACAATATGTTACTAAATAAACAATGGATCACTGAAGAAATCAAAGAGGAAATCAAAAAATACCTCCAAATAAATGACAATGAAAACACAATGACCCAAAACAAAAGGGATGGGATGCAGCAAAAGCAGTTCTAAGAGGGAAATTTATGGGATGCAGCAAAGGCAGTTCTAAGAGGGAAATTTACAGCAATACAATCTTACCTCAAGAAACAAGTAAAATCTCAAATAAATAACCTAACCTTACACCTAACACAACTAGAGAAAGGAGAACAAACAAAACCCAAAGTAAGTAGAAGAAAAGAAATCATAAAGATCAGAGCAGAAATAAATAAAGATTAATAAAACAATAGCAAAGATCAATGAAACTAAAAGCTGGTTCTTTGAGAAGATAAGCAAAATTACTAAACCTTTAGCCAGACTCATCAAGAAGGAGAGAGGACTCAAATCAACAGAATTATTAATGAAAAAGAAGAAGTAACAACTGACACTGCAGAAATAAAAAGGATCATAACAGACTACTATAGGTAATTGTATGCCAATAAAATGGACCACCTGGAAGAAAGGGACAAATTCTTAGAAAGATACAAGCTTCCAAGACTGAACCAGGAAGAAACAGAAAATATGAACAGACCAATCACAAGTAATGAAATGGAAACTGGGATTAAAAATCTTCCAACAAATAAAAATCCAGGACCAGATGGCTTCACAGGCAAATTCTAAAACACAACACCTATACTTCACAAACTCTTCCAAAAAATTGCAGAGGAAGGAATACTCCAAAGCTCATTCTATGAGGCCCCAGGTCACCCTGATTACCTAAACCAGACAAAGATATCAAACACACACAAAAAAACCAAAACTTACAGGCCAATATCACTAGTGAACATAGTTACAAAAATCCTCAACAAAATACTAACAAACAGAATCCAACAACACATTAAAATGATTATACAGCATGAGCAAATGGAATTTACCCGAGGGATGCAAGGATTCTTCAATATATGTAAATCAAACAATGTGATACACCATATTAACAAATTGAAGAATAAAAACCATACGATCATCTCAGTAGATGCAGAAAAAGCTTCTGACAAAATTCAACAACGCTTTATCATAAAAACTCTCCAGAAACTGGGCACAGAGGGAACCTACCTCAACATAATAAAGGCCATATACAACAAACTCACAGCACACATCACTGTCAATGGTGAAAACCTGAAAGTATTTCCTCTAAGATCAGGAACAAGACAATGATGTTTATTCTTGCCACTACTATTCAACATAATTTTGGAAGTCTTAGCCACAGCAATCAGAGAAGAAAAAGAAATAAAAGGGATCCAAATTGGAAAAGAAGAAGTAAAAATATCACTGTTTGTAGATGAGATGATACTATACATAGAAAATCCAAAAGCTACTACTGGAAAACTACTGGAGCTCATCAGTGAATGTGGTAAAGTGGTGGGATACAAAATTAATACATGGAAATCACTTGCATTTCTATACACTAACAATGAAAGATCAGAAAGAGAGATTAAAGAAACAATCCTATTTACCATTGAAACAGAAAGAGTAAAATACCTAGGAATAAACCTACCTAAGGAGGCAAAAGACTTGTATGCAGAAAACTATAAGATACTGATGAAAGAAATCAAAGATGACACAAACAGATGGAGAGATACACCACATTCTTGGATTGGAAGAATCAATATTGTCAAAATGACTATACTACCCAAAGCAATCTACAGATATAATGCAATCCCTATCAAATTACCAGTGGCATTTTTCACAGAATTAGAACAAAAATTTTTTACAATTTATGTGGAAACACAAAACACCCTAAATAGCCAAAGGAATCTTGCAAAAGAAAAATGGAGCTGGAGGAATTAGGCTCCCTGACTTCAGACTATACTACAAAGCTACAGTCATCAAAACAGTATGGTATTGTCACAAAAGCAGAAATATAGATCAATGGAACAGGATAGAAAGCCAAGAGATAAACCTACACACCTATTGCCACCTAATCTATGACAAAGGAGGCAAGAATATACAATGGAGAAAAGACAGCCTCTTCAATAGGTGGTGCTGGGAAAACTGGACAGATACGTGTAAAAGAATGAAATTAGGACACTCTCTAACACCATACACAAAAATAAACTCAAAATGGATTAAACACCTAAATGTAAGGCTGGACACTATAAAACTCTTGGAAGAAAACATCAGCAGAACACTGTTTGACACAAATCTCAGCAAGATCTTTTTTGATCCACCTCCTAGAGTAATGAAAATAAAAACAAAAATAAACAAATGTGATGTAATGAAGCTTAAAAGCTTTTGCACAGCAAAGGAAACCATAAACAAGATGAAAAGACACCCTCAGAAAGGGCAAAAATATTTGCAAACGAAGCAACCAACAAGGGATTATTATCCAAAATATACAAGCAGCTCAATATCAAAAAAACAAACAACCTAATCCAAAAATGGGTGGAAGACCTAAATAGACATTTCTCCAAAGAAGATATACAGATTGCCAACAAGTACATGAAAGAATGCTCAACATCACTAATCTTTAGAGAAATGCAAATCAAAACTACAATGAGGTATTGCCTCACACAAGCCAGAATGGCTATCATCAAAAAATCTACAAACAACAAATGCTGGAGAGGGTGTGGAGAAAAGGGAACCCTCTTACACTGTTGGTGGGAATGTAAACTGGTACACCTACTATGGAGGACAGCATGGAGATTCCTTAACAAACTAAAAATAGAATTATCATATGACCCAGCAATACCACTCCTGAGCTTACACCCAGAGAAAACCATAATTGAAAAAGACACATGCACCCCAATGTTCATTGCAGCACTATTTACAAGAGCCAGGATAAGGAAACAACCTAAATGTCCATCAGCAGAGGAGTGGATAAAGAAGATGTGGTATATATAAACAATAGATTACTCGGCCGTTAAAAAAACCAAAATGATTCCATTTGTAGTGACATGGATGGACCTAGAGATTGTCATACTGAGTGAAGTAAGTCAGACACAGAAAGACAAATATTAGGGACTTCCCTGGTGGCACAGTGGTTAAGAATCCGCCTGCCAGTGCAGGGACACGGGTTTGATCCCTGGTCCGGGAAGATCTCACATGCCACAGAGCAACTTAGCCCGTGTGCCACAACTACTTAGCCTGCGCTCTAGAGCCTGCAAGTCACAACTACTGAGCCCACGCACTGCAACTACTGAGCCTGCATGCTGCGACTACTGAAGGCCACACACTTAGAGCCTGTGCTCTAAGAGAAGCCACAGCAATGAGAAGGCTGTGCATCACAATGAAGAGTAGCCCCTGCTCGCCACAACTAGAGAAAGCCTGTGCGCAGCAACTAGGGCCCATTGCAGCCAAATAAATAAATAAAGCAGTGTGTACATGTCAATCCCAAACTCCCTAACTATCCCTTCCCTCCACAACAAGGGAACATTTAAAAAAAAAAAAAGAAGAAGAAGAAGAAAAGACAAATACCATGTGATATTGCTTATATGTGGAATCTGGAAAAAAAAAAAAAGGCTACAAATGAACTTAACTTACAAAACACAAGTAGAGTCACAGATGTAGAAAACAAACTTATTGTTACCAGGAGATAAGGGGAGAGGGTAGGGATAAATTAGGAGATTGGGACTGACATATACACATCTCTATAAATAAAATAGATAACTAATATGAACCTGCTGTATAGCACAGGGAACTCTACTCAATACTCTGTAATGGCCTATATGGGAAAAGAATCTGATTCACTCTGCTATACACCTGAAACTAACACAACATTGTAAATCACGTGTACTCCAACAAAAATTTTTTTAAAAAAAGGAAGGGGAACAAGAGATAACTATGCTTGCTATATTCTCTAGAAGCAAATATCCCCCAACTGATTCTCTGAGTTTTATCTAAGCTGTATCCGACTAAGAATTTCCGATAAAATTATTACCTAAAGTTAACTTCCAGAAATTAGTTTTATGATTATATGAAAAACATAACTCAATCTCTAATGCTTCTTTTGTGACCACTATCAATTCTTTGAAACGCTAAAAAAAAAGAGGATATATATGAAATTTAAAAGGACAATAATTTTCTACAAAGATTAAAGAGAAGGAATTGGATATGCTACCACTTTTCACTTGGCACAGTCCTACTGAATGTAATCATCTCATCTCAAGAAGTACCTCACTCTTCTGTAATACTGCAGCACTGATTACCTTTTACATATTTACTATTTGTCAGATACAATGCTTAAGGATTTATGTGCTTTCTTTTGTTCCTTGAAATAACTATATAAGGCAAGGACTACTAATGCAGCCCCTTTTTTAATGTTCTGTAATATTTGTAATGTTTCCCTTTTACATATAAGAACACTAGGTCTTACGTAAAATACACATATTATCCAACATTGCACATAGGTCTTACAGATTTTCAGGATTGCATTTTTGTGAAAACATTTTCCTTCCATTTTCCATTCATATATAGTTTTATTTCAGATCTTTGTTTGACCCAATTAAAAAAAACCTTTTATTCCTTCATAAAGAATATTATTACTAAATACATAAATACAATATGAGTACAAATATTAACTTAAGCATGTTAAAAATATTGACCACATTCTTTTGAGCATGGGTATAAGTGAAAGAAAAAAATAAAATAAAAGCAGAATCCTGTGCATTTCAATTATAGTGAGGCTAGATATTGGAGGTTTTGACCCTTGATTTAACTTTGTTTCTTGAAAGTAATTACCTGTTTTGATTGCACTGGACTTTTGAAAAGTGACCAATATGTGACATAAAACTTTTTCAACAAACTAGTTTATTTTTGTTATGTATTTGAACATGTTCTATGAAATAAGCATTGCAAAAGTATCAACAGTATATTCATATCCATGTTCCATATCACAATAATATAAAAATGATAAAATTATTTGATATGATGGTAGAAACAAGGAATAATACCCACATGTATTTATTTTATTAGATGACCAGGTAGCCAGAAACTAACCAATAATATAAATTATTGCCATAGTAAAAACAGTCCTGGAGTCTTTTTCACTACTGTAAGAGTCAGACACAGCCTCTCTTTCTCACCCTTGCCCCTTCTCTCTTTGAACAGTATAAGTTTGTTGTCCTGTAGTCCGGCATAATTTCTAGACATAAAATTATTTGTCCCTTTCTCAAATCAGAGTATATACTTCATTAGTTTATAAACTTGCATTTGATTACTTCGGGTGCTAGTTTGAATAACATATCTTTAATAGGTAATAGAATCAGTCAGGATAAATTACATTTCTGCTCAGCTTGAAGTACCCTTGTCTTTTCTAGTTTGATTAACTGCCCAACATTTTGCAACTACTAAACAAACTCTAATTAACTTGAATGTTATAGTCAGAATCAGTTAGACCTTTTTGAATCTAGATTTAGAGTGCTACGACATTAAGGTGTAATTTAATTCTCTTGATCAGCAACAAGATATAGTAAAGAACTGAAAGCCTTAGCAAAACTAAGATCTTAAAATACAGTCATAGAATTACTTTTTCATTGAAATATCTGAAATCAAATGAAGCAATACATTAATGGCTTGGTGATTTTTTTTAAAGCAATCAGTTTGTGATAAAAAGTAAATCTTGAGCGTGAGCGTGAATTAAATTTCCTTTTATGTTTGCTCATAGTATACTTCAATATCATTGAAAAATAGTTAATTTTAATGTTATTATATACTTTCCTACTATGTTTGCTCATAGTATACTTCAATATCATTGAAAAATAGTTAATTTTAATGTTATTATATAGTTTTTTTCCTTGCCTCTGTTTCTATTCTTAGTTGTTATTGCTTGGTTTATAATTTCAAAATACTTATCTTTTTATTGTAATATGTTTACTGAATCTGTATCTACATCTTGATTCTGTCTTCTACATTCTTTTCATGTTTCTTAATAGTCCTTTCAGAGACAACTAAGATTTCTTGAAGGAGGGAAGCACTGCTGTTGATTTTAATTTTGTCTCAGTGTGATTGTGATAAAGATCAGAGTGTACATGCAGTGACTGCCACACCATTCACTAAGAAATAAATAAGTATACTTACATAGGTAAGAACGCTGTTACTTGTAGTACAATAATAAGTAATAATAGTGTTGGACTTCTCACGTGCATTGAAAAAAATGAGTTATTTTCACCCATGTGCCCAAAGTAAAGACATCAAGGGTTATTCTCTATTTATATCCCAAAGTAAAACTCAAATAGACATGCATAGAAATTCAATGAATTATAACCAATCAAACATACTTGGAATTAATGGCAACAAGAGCTGTTTTTAATCAATGATAATAAACTTTATTCATAGGTAAGGGGAGCTATAAAAACCGCATCATTATATCCAGAAGGCATTATACTGTTCCACAATAATTAATTTAAAAAGGGAAAGACTATTACCTCAGTATCACTGATTTCTATTCCTAGCAGTCTACTTGTTAGCCCCCCAACTATTTGTTTTTTTTTTTAGCTCCCCAACTTCTATTCCACTTTCCCAATAAACCAATCACAAGAAACTAAGCTTATCAGGTTGGTGATAATTAAAAGCCAGTATCCCTGAAGAACATACATGCAAAAATCCTCAACAAAATATTTGCAAACTGAATTCAACAATGTAGTAAAAATATCATACATCATCATCAAGTGAGATTTATTCCAAGGATACAAGTTTGGTTCAACATCTGCAAATCTATCAATGTGATATCCCACATTAAGAAAATGAAGAATAAAAATCATCCCAATAGATGCCGAAAAAACATTAGACAAATTCAGTATCTATTTATGATAAAATAGCACTCAACAAAGTGGATATCCAGCTTACACACCTCTACATAATAAAGGCCATTTATGACAAGCCCACAGCTATCATCACACTAAATGGAGAAAAGCTAAAACCTTTTCTTCAAAATTAGGAACAAGACAAGGACACCCACTCTCACCACTTTTATTCAAATTATTGAAGCCCTAGCCAGAGCAAATAGGCAACAAAAAGAAATAAAAGCCATCCCAGGTGCAAAGGAAGAGCATTTTCTGATTACATGTTGTAATATATAGAAAACACTGGAGACTCCACCACAAACTGTCAGAAATAATAAAATCAGTCAAGTTGCAGGGTACAAAATCAATGTATAGAAATTTGTTGCATTTCTATACACAAATCAATGAACTATCAGAAAGACAAATTAAGAAAACAATCCCACTTATAACTACATCAAAGAAGAATAAAATACCTAGGAATAAATTTAACCAAGGAGGTGAAAGACTTGTACACAGATTATTGTAAGACATTCATGAAAGAAACTGAAGACACAAATAAATGGAAAGACACCCTATGCTCAAGGATTGGAATAATTAATATTGTTAAAATATTCATATCACCCAAGCAATCTACAGATTTAATGCAATCCATAATAAAATTTCAGTGGAATTTTTTTTATAGAAATAGAACAAACAATTCTGAAATTTGTATGAATTCACAAAGACTGAATAGGTAAAACAATCTTAAGAACAAAGCTGGAAGTATCATACTCCCTGACTTCAGACTATGCTACAAAGCTACAGTAATCAAAACGGTATGGTATTGGCATAAAAACAGACACTTAGATTAATGGACAGAATAGAGTCCAGAAATAAACCCCCACATTTATGGTCAGTTCATTTATGACAAAGGCACAAGGGGAGGAAATAAATATAATGGAAAAAGACAGACTCTTCAACACATGGTTTTCAGAAACTGGACAGCCAAATCCAAAAAAAAAATAGGAAACTGGACCATCTTACATTAAACACAAAAATTAACTCAAAATGGAATAAAGACTTGAATGTAAGACCTGAAATCATAAAACTCCTACAAGAAAACTAGGTGGTATTACTCTTGACATTGGTCTTGGCAATGATTTTTTGAATCTCACACCAAAAGCAAAAATAAAGGAGTGGGACTACATCAAACTAAAAACCTTCTGCACAGCAAAGGAATCATCAACAAAATGAAAAGGTAATCTACTGAATGGGAAAAACTAGTTGGAAATCATATGTGATAAGGGGTTAACATCCAAAATATATAAAGAACTCATACAACTCAACAGCAAAAAAACCAATTAAAAAAAATCCAATTAAAAATGGGCAGAGGATCTGAACTTTTTTTTTCAAAGAAAACATGCTCAACTTTGCTAAACATCAGGGAAATGCAAATCAAAACCAGAATGATATATCACCTCACACCTGTTAAAATGGCTATTATCAAAAAGACTAGAAGTAAGGAGTGTTGGTGAGGATACAGAGAAAAGGAAACACTTGTGCATGGTTGATGGCAATGTAAACTGGTGCAGCCACTATGAAAAAAAACATACATGGTGGTTCCTTAAAAAATTAAAAATAGAACTACTATATGATACAGCAATCCCCTGGGTATTTATTCAAAGAAAACAAAAACACTAACTCAAAAAGGTATATGAACCCCATGTTCATTGCAGCGTTACAACAGTCAAGATGTGGAAACAATCTAAGTGTCCGTAGATGGATGAATGGACAAAGATGTGGTGTGTGTGTTTACATACACACACATATACAATGGAATATTATTCAGCCATAAAAAAGAAGGAAATATAACTATATTGATATCACAGATGGACTTCGAGGGCATGATGTTAAATGAAATAAATCAGACAGAGAAAGAGAAATACTTTATGTATGATCTCACTTAAATGAGAAACAAACAAAAAAAGAGTTTAAAAAAACCTTAAGTAACTACACTCAGATACAGAGAACAGGTTTGTGGTTGCCAGTGGTGGAGGGTGGGGTGTGGGAGATGGGAAAAATGGTTGAATGGGATCAAAAGGTACAGACTTCCAGTTATAAAATAAATAAATTATGGAGATGTAATGTACAGCATGGGGACTATAATTAATAACACTCTTGCATATATGAAATTTGCTAAGAGAATCAATCTTAAAAGTTCTCATGACAAGAAGAAACAATTTTTTTTGAACCATGTATGGTGACAGATATATTAACCAGAGTTATTGTGTTGATCATTTCACAATGTATACAAGTATCAAATTATGTCATACACATGAAACTAATATAACATTATATGTCAATTACACTACAATTTAAAAAAAGACCCTTTTTAGAGGTTGCATTATTATATTACATAATAGCTATATAGAGCAATAGAAAATATTTCTCTTTATTTCTATAAAGTTAGTTCTAGGATGTACTTAGCTAAGATTAATGTGTAAATCAGCATGTATGTATATTTCAGTGTACCTAATGAAGAAGGAATACAATGTAGAAACGCAATGATTTACAGTTTATAAAAATGAAACGAAATAGTAAAAACAATAGAATATCGCTCTATGCAATGAGGGAAGAAGCAGAATAGAGAGGACATAATAGTAATAAAACTTCCATGAGGTAACTCTTGTAAGTTTTTACTATAGAACCTGTAAGTAGTTTAACATGATCATAAAATTAAGTATAAAAATTAGCAATATTTTTAATGCAAAATTACTATTGGGTTATCAGCAACGCACATTTCAAGTGATTTGAAGTTACAGTAATTTGACTCTACAATCATAATTGGATGTATATAAAGATAAAATATTTATACATATATACATAAATATACTAATGTATGTACTATATTAGAATATTCTAATATATAATCTAAATTGTAAAATACTGATTCAGTAAGTCTATTCTTATTAACGATATTGGTATTCAAAAATTATATGTAGGGCTTCCCTGGTGGCACAGTGGTTGAGAGTCCACCTGCCGATGCAGGGGACGCAGGTTCGTGCCCTGGTCCGGGAAGATCCCACATGCCGCGGAGCGGCTGGGCCCGTGAGCCATGGCCGCTGAGCCTGCGTGTCCGGAGCCTGTGCTCTACAACGGGAGAGGCCACAACAGTGAGAGGCCCGCATACCGCCAAAAAAAAAAAAAAAAAAATTATATGTAAAGTATAAAAACATTTTGCTGATGTTATTCGGAGCCAATATTTTCAACATTAGAACAAAGTAGTAGAAATTTTTTAATGAAAAGGAATAAAAATTCTGTGTTTCTAAATTTATTTTTGAAATACCAGTTAGAATTCATGTTTTTTTAATCTTAAAACCTTCATCTGTCCACCTAAAGGGCCTAGGAACAAGGACCTAGTAGCAATGAAGATGTTCACCAGCACCTAGATGATGGTAGCTGAATGTATTTAAACATTAAAATGTCTTAGGGATTCTTGGAGAGGTGGTTAAATTCAGGACGGGGTAGGAAAACACAAGAAACACCTGGAACATCTTGTCGTCCAAAAAGCAAATTCACTTCCTAAGACTTCTGGAGGCAGGGGAATGAGAGATATAGTTGAAACAAGAATGTCTAGGAATCAATAAATTACTCTGTGGTTAGTTATCATTTTCTCCATGTTTCATATAAATTAAAAAAAATTTTGATAGAAGATACATTCTAATTATTGAAGTTTAAAATCAATAAAACATCAAAAGAAAAACTAGGTATACAGGAGTTTAACAAGATTGTATTTAAAAAATAAATTGACTTTAGTTTACTTATTTGTCACTGCTTATAGTTGAATATTCTAAATAGTTTTATAGTTCATGTTCAGAGAATCCCATATTTATCTGAATGCATGACAATAGATACATTTCCATTTTGTGCAAGAATAGTGCCATTAACCATATAAACATTTATAAGACCCAACAAGCCTATTACGTACATTTTCAAGTTTAACTTTCTAATTCTTCATAAACAGAAAGAATTAAAAATTGTTCTTCTGAAACAGTGTACTGCATACATATGACCATCAACCACAGCATGAAAATGTTAATTTTCTACATCTTCTGAAATATTGAGGACTATTAGAAATGAAGAAATGTTAACCCATACTTTGTGTTGTGGTATCTCCTATCTAACTACAATATTTTCCTACTTCATTGATGATTTTAATAATCTAAATATTACAAAGAATATGAATAAAAAATAGCTTAAGTTTTCTTTTTTGTTAGAATATAGATAAAAACATGGAAAATATATCTATTTATTCTTGTTTGAATAACAAACAGCTCTTTGGTTGTTATTCTAATTTTTAAGGAATAACGTGTTTGAGTTGGACCCTTGCATATTTTAAGCACTAAATTTTTTATGCTTGGTACTGCTGTTACTGCCTCTAAGATATTTTAAAAAGCAAATTTTGTTCTTTCAATATACATTTAAGAGCCTGGGGTGGCCACAGACATAACTGCCTTCTTGGAGTTTTTTTTCAGTCAAATCAATAATTAAACACCAGAGTTTATTAAAAACGTGCGCTTTATCTTAAGTGTCCAGAGGTCCATGACGCTAATTTTCTTCACTGTAAACATTCTTCGAGGGCGTGCCCCGCGCTCACTGCAGCCCGCCCGCCCGCCCCTCCTTGACTCCCCACGGCACCACCGAGGGGGAGCCTGAGCCGCCGCTGTAGCCTCAGCTGACAGCCTCCTGGTAAGGCAGGCGCGCAGCCTGCGGGCCCCCGGGGTGGGGAGCGCGGCCCCGGGCCAGAGACCGCCATTTTAACCGGAATGTGGCCTCCAAGGTGGGCGCTGCGGCCCCTCTGCTCTCCCCCTACCTGCCCGCCGGCCCTGCCGCGGGGGAGGGAGGGCGGGGGTCTGGTGTTGGGGTGTGGCCAGGGGCGCGAAAGGGACCTCGGAGCTCCTCCCATGGCCCGGCACGCCGCCTTTGCCCTCTGCTTCCTGATTTTACTCCACGTGCGTGCTCTGAAACTGGCTTCTGGAGTTATAGTGAATGATGAGGTCATCAAAGTTGTTAATGATAGGAACGTAAGGTAATCTTCTACACAAGACAGCGAAAAAAGAAAGCTGTTCTCTTCTGTTTAGGCGATGACAGAAGACAAGTAATTGTAGAGGAGGCAAAACAGATCTTGGTGGGTGACACTGGTGATACTGTAGAGGACCCCTACGCACCTTTTGTGAAGTTGCTACCTAGGAATGATTGCTGATAATAAGATGCCACATAGAAAACAAAAGAGTCTAAGAAAGAAGACCTAGTATTTATATTCTGGGCTTCTGAAAGTGCACCTTTAAAAAGATGATTTATGCTAGCTCTATAGATGCCACTAAAAAGAAATTTAGAAGTAATAACATGAGTGGCAAGAAAATGGCTTAGATGATAATAAAGGACCGTTTGACACTTGGAGAGAAAGTGAGAGGCAATGTAGTAGTTTCACTTGAAGGAAAACCCTGTGAAATCAAAGTCAAGTGCCATCTGGATCTTGAGGAGCTTCCGTTACACCAGCTCACGCAACTAGAATAGTATTAGGTTTTGGGTGGGTTTTTTTTTTTTTCCTTTCTCTTCCCACTGGGTCCTAACAACACAATGAACGAAGGAAATATCATTCATGTAAGCAGCCTATCAGAGATTGCCATTAAACTATTACTTTTATGTAGAACCCAAGGAATGCCTTCCCGTTATATTTTAGCCCAAACAACTAGTTATATGTCTCCCTTGTAGCAAGCACTACAATGAAGGTGATTGTCAATGTGAATAGCTTAGAATACTGAAAAGGCTTAGGCTAATTGAATGCCTTGAAAGTACTATTCACTGGTGAGATGGTAAACTTTATTCAGTATTATTTATAGTTGCACTTGATTGCAGTTTTGTGAGGCTGGAGCATTCGTACACTTCACTTGCCTTGGCAAGCCTACTTTTGGTGACATGGCAGCATGGATATAACACTATGCATGGAAAGCACTTTTTTTGTAATGAGTTTAATCCCCCAACCCAAAAGGAATTCCAGTTGTGTTAACTGTGTCATCAATTTATCCTAGTACCCTGTGTTAATTCCTGTTACCTGTGTATCTTCTTAAAATAGCTATTCTCCAAAAAACGGAACTGGAGGAATCAGACTCCCTGACTTCAGACTATACTACAAAGCTACAGTAATCAAGACAGTATAGTACTGGCACAAAAACAGAAATATAGATCTGTGGAACAGGATAGAAAGCCCAGAGATAAACCCATACACATATGGTCACCTTATCTTTGATAAAGGAGGCAGGAATGTACAGTGGAGAAAGGACAGCCTCTTCAATAAGTGGTGCTGGGAAAACTGGACAGGTACATATAAAAGTATGAAATTAGATCACTCCCTAACACCATACACAAAAATAAGCTAAAAATGGATTGAAGACCTAAATGTAAGGCCAGAAACTATCAAACTCTTAGAGGAAAACATAGGCAGAACACTCTATGACATAAATCACAGCAAGATCCTTTTTGACCCACCTTGTAGAGAAATGGAAATAAAAACAAAAATAAACAAATGCGATCTAATGAAACTTCAAAGCTTTTGCACAGCAATGGCAACCATAAACAAGACCAAAAGACAATCCTCAGAATGGGAGAAAATATTTGCAAATGAAGCAACTGACAAAGGATTCGTCTCCAAAATTTATAAGCAGGTCATGCAGCTCAATAGCGAAAAAACAAACAACCCAATCCAAAAATGGGCAGAAGACATAAATAGACATTTCTCCAAAGAAGATATACAGATTGCCAACAAACACATGAAAGAATGCTCAACATCATTAATCATTAGAGAAATGCAAATCAAAACTACAATGAGATATCACCTCACACCAGTCAGAATGGCCATCATCAATAAATCTAGAAACAATAAATGCTGGAGAGGGTGTGGAGAAAAGGGAACACTCTTGCACTGCTGGTGGGAATGTGAATTGGTACAGCCACTATGGAGAACAGTATGGAGGTTCCTTAAAAAACTACAAATAGAACTACCACATGACCCAGCAATCCCACTACTGGGCATATACCCTGAGAAAACCATAATTCAAAAAGAGTCATGTACCAAAATGTTCATTGCAGCTCTATTTACAACAGCCAGGAGATGGAAACAACCTAAGTGTCCATCATTGGATGAATGGATAAAGAAGATGTGGCACATATATACAATGGAATATTACTCAGCCATAAAGAGAAACAAAATTGAGGTATTTGTCGTGAGGTGGATAGATGTAGAGTCTGTCATACAGAGTGAAGTAAGTCAGAAAGAGAAAGACAAATACTGTATGCTAACACATATATATGGAATCTAAGAAAAAAAAAGTCATGAAGAACCTATGGGTAAGACAGGAATAAAGACACAGACCTACTAGAGAATGGACTTGAGGATATGGAGAGGGGGAAGGGTAAGCTGTGACAAAGTGAGAGAGTGGCATGGACATATATACACTACCAAACGTAAAATAGATAGCTAGTGGGAAGCAGCCACATAGCACAGGGAGATCAACTCGGTGCTTTGTGACCACCTAGAGGGGTGGGATAGGGAGGGTGGGAGGGAGGGAGAGGCAAGAGGGAAGAGATATGGGAACATATGTATATGTATAACTGATTCACTTTGTTATAAAGCAGAAACTAACACACCATTGTAAAGCAATTATACTCCAATAAAGATGTAAAAAAAAAAAATAGCTGTTGTCGAGGCCTTTTCGTTTTCTATTGAGTGTACACCACTGAATAAGTGTAGGAGTTTTATGTTTACCATGTAAGTCTTGCAACACTGAAGATATTTTGAATATGTCATGATGGCAATTTCTGTATAAAAGAGCCTTGAATGGAATACTGATCTCGAAAACAAACTCCCCACCCTCGCAAAAATGGCCACGTTGCAATAAAAATTGTGGCATATTATAGAACGTTTCCTTGTTTTCCTTGGATATTTTGCAAAATACCATGTGAAACAACTCCTAGAGTGAACAGCTAATATTAGTCTCTGCACTGGTCATTTAAGAAATTTTTTTACAACATTCATGCATGATATTTTCCAGTTTGTTGGGTTAATTTGGTTTAAAAAATATTCTAACCTGAAGCCAACTAATATAAAACATTATTGTTATAGAGGGTACTTTTACAAGCTTTAGTTTATTTCCTTATGTGTTAATATGATGATCAAGAATTATTTTTTTGCACTTTGACATAAATCCTCTTCAATAACTGATTTGTTCTCTGGATAAATTAGGGTAGTTATTTTTAAATTCATGTTACATTTCTAAGTAGTTGAGTAGTAGAAGTAGTAGGAACCTCTTATTTTGTATTTGGTCGTAATGAAAATAATTTGTAAAATGTTGTCCTTAAAAAGTTTAATAATATTTCTCATGTTTAGGAACTTTCATTTCAGCTACTAGTTTTAAATATATTTCACAAATTGGAAAAAAATGATATAGTAGTCAAGCATTAGTAGTGGGATTTGGCTGTGGTCCTTATAGATAATTTGATCTGTTCAATATAAGCAGTTTGCTGTTAGCCAGAGCTGTTTATGGCAAACACATGCTCTTGTTTCTTGTCATAGTTAGCCACAAATGGCAAAACTGGACTTGATTCTACTGGTATACAAAACAGGCATGCTAATAAGCAGTGGATTGTAGCTTAGAACTTAACCCCTAGCTCTGAAGAATGCTCTTATTTGAAAACAGGAAATGAAAAATCCACCCTTTTTTTTTTAATGTATGGGGAAAATTGGGTTTAAATATTTTTCCATATTTTCAAAAGATTTTTCAGATGAAAACAAAAATAGGAGCTAAATGTCTAGGTTTCCATTTAAAATTATATGAATGGCTTGGAATCTTTTGCACTGAGAAATTTTATTTCAGGCTTCTAGCTGCCCCTGTGAATTACCTTGGACATTTTGATGGCTTTTTTTGTGTGTGTGTGGTACGTGGGCCTCTCACTGCTGTGGCCTCTCCCGTTGCACAGCACAGGCTCCAGACGCGCAGGCTCAGCGGCCATGGCTCACGGGCCTAGCCGCTCCACGGCATGTGGGATCTTCCCGGACCCATGTCCCCTGCATCAGCAGGCGGACTCTCAGCCACTGAGCCACCAGGGAAGCCCCTTGAAGGCTTTTTGGTAAGGTCAAACTCATAAGTAAAGCATGAGAATACTGACATACACTAAACCATATGTGTACTGATACTTGTACCATGAAAATTTTCATTATTTTCCTCATTCTTCTAAAAAATAAGGGACTCTAAGTTATGCAGTATCTTGTTTTTATAGCTGATTTGTCAACTTTCTGATATGCCTCTTTATATAATAATTTCAGAGAGTAAAAACTGCTTTAAAATGTGGTACTTTGATGTGTTAGGTTGACAAAACATACTAATATTAAGGTCATCTTTGAAATACATCTTTGTGCATAAAGCCAAAGATAATAATGGTTCATATGTTACTTGAGACTAATTTGGCATTTGAAATGATCATTTTACTTTACAATCATTTACAATGAAACAATGTTCCAGTTAGCTTTAAAGGCATACAGTGCTAATCAGTAAAATACTGACAATATTTTACTGCTAGCTTGCAAAATTATAAGTGTTTTAAAAAAATAAAATACATGAAAATATTTTAAAAATTCTATGAGACAGTTACAAGTATTTCAAAATAAAATCTTGTCACAAAATATTTGATTTATACATTGAATTTCAAATTCCTAACAACTTTTTTTCACAAAGGGGTTGATTTATAAAGGTGACCATACATAATTCTTGCCACAGAGTGTCTCAGATATGACAGAGACAGATTCATCATTCCTGGACACACAATAAACGTCAGTGTCCAGTTTCCTTACAGTCCAGTGGGGGCCATGTGGCTGAGTCTACACATGCCTTAAAATCCCTGCACAGACTGTTGTTTCAGGGCCTCTCAATACAGAGGACCATGTGCAGCGCCCTGTGCAGGACCCTGAGGAAGGCCCTGGGAGAGGACCCTGAGGAAGGCCTGAAGGATGGACAGTCACAAACTGGAATGATTTGGATGACCAAATTATGTAGAAGAAAGTCCTCAAGAGCAATCTGATGTACGTCAGACTGTTATGTGAGCAAGAAATAACCCTGCGTTGTGTGCACTGCAAGATGCGGGACTGTTGGCTATAAAAAAGCTGGTAGAGATACCCTAACATGCTGGATAAATAAAATTTTATAAAAATCAGGGATTTATTTTGTATATATGTATGATTGTATTGTCTTTTAAAAGCATGCTTTTGAAATATAATCTTAATACTTACAGAAAAAAAAGTTTGAAGGAAATATAGTGTACTCAGAAATCATTACTGTGTAGAATAAGCATGTTATCTTTGAGGTCACAACAATAGCATCAAAAATATGTGTATATAAATTTAAAAAAAACTTATTTCCTAGTTAGATGGATGGCTAAAATATCTAGATATGAGATACACTATGTTTTGTGAGAGCAGGTATGCAGACCATATTATTTATTATGTAATAGCCATATTATTTAATACAGTGCCAGCACATAATGTTTTAAACATCTGAAGAAATAAATAAATTAGGTAATATTTTACATTCTTGATATTTTGCCTGCTACACTGGACAACCAAAATTCAGCTTGATTTACTAAACAGAAGATAATTCATTACAATAGGGTAAAAACCCATTCACACTGAGGATATAAAATGGGAATAAAAAAGTAAAACAAAGCTTTCAGGGGACAAAAAACAAAGCAACCCCAAAAAATCCAAATTACTATTTCTCATTGTTATTATGTAAAAATTATTTTTCTGGATAAACCTAATGTTATATAACTGAACCTCTACTAAGCTGTGAATTTTTAGTGAAAATAATGCCCTGCTACAGAATTTTCATACGAGACATACTAATTTCCTTATGACTAACCAGCAAAGTAACGTTTTGTTTTCAGTTTAGGTTTTGTGATTAAAATCTGAGTTTCTTTTTGAAACTGTTATTCCATGTTATTTTATGCTTTGTACAAAAGGAAATCCTCTGATTTTGAAGTATGTGAATACTGATATTTCAGGACTTTCATTATTATTGTGTTTTGGGGGGAGTTTTGATAATGTTGTATAAAAAAATAAAAGTGGTCTGCAGAAATTCCATGGTCTAGCCTGTATACGTCTATGGTCAACCTCATCTCCCCCTCAGCCACAAAGCTATTCATGTCCTCATTCTACCTTATACATAATTTTAAAAATATTGACCTTTTTAAGAATTTTCCATTTATTGTATAAACTCTTTGACTACTTTATCACCTATATTACATAGTTCAAATACTATAGGGAAAATGAGTTTAAGGGACATAAAAACAAATTTGAGGTGGCAATTTTATTTTTTCTGAAGTTTCAGGCATTGTTTTCTCTGTATAGTATTCAGCTGAGAAGCATTAGGCTCCTAAGTACTCAGAGCAGCATAAATGAAGGAAATTATTCAGGCTATTATCACAAAAGGATTAGCGGTAAAATTAGGAACAACTGTGTGCCTCTGTACTTGCTGATTACTCTGCACCCTCTACTGCCTGAAGAACAGAGATAAGGTGTCTATATTTACCATGTTGTACATTACATCCCTAGTAATATTTGACAAATGGTGCTGAAATAACTAGACATTCACATGCCAAAAAAAAATCTAGATATAGAACTTATAACCCTTTAAAATTTTAACTCAGTATGGATCACAGACCTAAATGTAAAACACAAAATAATAAACCTCCCAGAAGATAACATAGGAGAAACCCTAGATGACTTTGCATATGATGACTCTTTAGATACAACATGGAAGACATAATCCAATAGAGAATTGATGAGCTGGAATTCATTAAAATTAATAACTTCTCTATAAAATACAAACCATAGACTAGTGTAGAAATATCTGGAAAATACATACTTGATACAGGACTATTATCCAAAATATACAAAGAACACTTAAAACTCAACAATAAGAAAACAATTGATTAAAAAAAAGCAAAAGACCTGAACAGACATCTCACCAAAGATGATGTATAGATAGAAAATAAGCATATGAAAATAAGCACATGCTCAACATCATATACCATTGGGGAAATACAAGTTAACACAATGTTGATATACTCACTTATTAGAATGGTCAAAATCCAGAACAATGACAACACCAAATGCTGGTGAGGATGTGAAACAACAGAAACACTCATTCACTGTTGGTGGGGATGCAAAATGGTAGAGCTACTTTGGAAGACAATTTGACAATTTCTTACAAAACTAACTATAGGATGTGGCAATTTCACTTGGTATTTATTCAAATGAGTTGGAAAGTTATATTCACACAAAACTTGCACATGGATGTTTATAGTAGCTTTATTCATAATTGATAAATCTTGGGAGCAAGATGCCTTTCAGTAAGTGAGTGGACAAATAAAACTGTGGTACATCCAGACAATGGGATAGCATTCAGCACTAATAAGCAAGGAGCTATCAAGCCATGAAAAGACATGGAGAAATCTTAAATGCATATTACTAAGTGAAATAAATGAATCCGAAAGGCTACAAGCTGTATGATTCCAATTATATGACATTCTGGAAAAAGCAAAACTATGGAGATAGTAAAAGAATCAGTGTTTGCCAGGGGGAGGGGGGAAGAAAGGATAAATAGGTGGCATACAGAGGATTTTTAGGGCACTGAAACTACTCTGTATGATGCTTTAGTGATAGATGCATGTCATACATGTGTCAAAAACCACAGAATGTACAACACCAAGAGTGAACCCTAATGTAAACTATGGATGTTGGGTGATAATGATGTTATCTATGTACGTTCATTTATTTTAATAAATGTAAGACATTTCGATAGTGTGGGAGGCTTAGCATATGTGTGGAGAGGGAGTATATGGGAAATGTTTCTGCCTTCGCCCAGTTTCGCTGTTTACGTAAAACTTCTCTAAAGAATAAAGTATATATTTAAAAAAAAACCATACAGATGGCAGGCTAGATTTGACCAGCAGCAATAGTTTGCTATCTCTGGATCTAGAAAACAGCTTCTTTATTAAAAGAATAAATGAAACACCAGAGTGTGTTCCAGTTACTGCTGCTGCATAATAAGTAACCCCAAATAAAAAATACATCACAAATACAACAAAACACACAGAAGCAAAGCTGTTTTCATAAAAATGAAAGCTGAAATAACTTGGGGCCAGCAAAACTGCATTATATAAAATATAAAAGGAAATTTTAAAAAGAAGATGAACAATTTCAGAGGGAAGCAGGAAATACAGGAAGGTATAAATGAAATGGAAATATATAAATTAATATTGATTATAAACAAATGAAAACAAATTTGCTGGTAATATCCAGGGGAGAATTAAAATTCAAAGTCTGGAGGACTATGTGCATCTAAAGTGTTCTAAGTTTCTAGCATTACTGGGGAAATATATAAGTAATAATTGGTTTTAGACTACTTTATGGCAATAATGTACAGAGAAAACTGTAGAGTAACCACATAGGAGGAAGAATAATTCCCCCCACTCCCAAAGTTGTCCACATCCTAATACCTGGAAATTGTGAATATTTTACCTTAAGTTAAGAAAAACTTTGAAGATATCCGTAAGGTAAAAGATTTTGTGATGAGGAGATTATCCTTGATAATCTGGGTAGGTCCAAGCTAATCAGAGTCCTTAAAAGTAGAGGACTTTCTCCAGGTGAGCCAGGTAAGGTCAGAGTCAAAAAGATGAAATCACATCTCTGTTGATCAGACATATGTGATGTGTAAAGGACTCTACCAGCTGATGCTGGCTCTAATGGGAGTGGTGGGAATAATGAATCAAGAAATGCAGAGGCCTCTAGAAGCTGGAAAAAGTAAAGAAACAGAATCTCTCCTAAAGTAAACAGAACACAGCCAAAACCTTGATTTTAGCCCAGTGAGACTTGTGTTGAACTTGACCTGCAGAACTATAAGATAATAAATTTATTTGTCTAGGTACTAAATTTAGGGTAATTTGTTATGGAAGCAATAAAAAACAAAAGGAAAACCAATAAAATAACAATCAATTCCAAGGAAGCCAATACATGAATGAGAAAGAAATCAAACACATCTGAGTTTAAAAAAAAAAAAAAGAGCTATGAGAATGGTTAATGTGAAAATACATAATTCATAAAATGAACAGAGTAAAGCAAAACCATGGTTTTCACAGCAGATACAGAAAAAGCATTTGGTAAAATGTCATCATTTGTTTATGGAATAAAATAAAAACACTTAGCAAAGTAAAAAGAAAAAAGATAGTGGCCAAAAAAATACCTTCAAAAATACCTACATCTACCATTATCATTACTGATAAGTAATTGTGGATTACTAAAATTCTTCCCCTTAATGAAAAAAGAGAATGACCATTATTATCAGTTCTAGTCAATCTGCTCTGAATGTCCTAGTTTTTGAAACAAGGTATAATGGAGAGAGAGTTTTATAAGAATTTAAATGTATAAAGTCATTATTAACAAAGAACATAATTTTTACATAGAAAGTGTAAAAGAATTTCAGAAAAGCCATTAATCATAAGTGAATCTGACAGATTGTTTCATACAAGATCAATATAAAAAATAAATTGTAACCCTGAATAGCAAAAGCAATTATGAGAAAAAAGAACAAAACTGGAGGTATCGCACTCCTTGATTGCAAACTGTATTACAAAGCTATAGTAATCAAAACAGTATGGAATGCCCTAAAAACAAGCACAGAGATCAACAGTATAGAGATCCCATAAATAAACTTATGCATATATCATATGCATATATCAATTAAAATTTATGACAAAGGAACCAAGAATAAATAGGAAGAGGACAGTCTCTTCAATATTGTTGGGAAAACTGGACAGCCACATATGAAAGAATGAAACTGGACAACTATCTAACACCACAAACATTCACTCAAAATTGATTAAAGACTTGAATGTAAGGCCTGAAACCATGAAATCCCTAGGAGAAGAAACCCAGGTGGTAATCTCCTTGACATCAGTCTTAGCAAAGATTTTTTTCAGGTCTAACACCAAAACCAAAGGCGACAAAAGGAAAAACAAACATATGGGACTACACAAAACTAAAAAGCTTCTGCACAGCAAAGGAAACCATCAACAAAATGAAAAGGCAACCTACCAAATGGTAGAAAATAGTTGCAAATCATGTATCTCATAAGGGATTAACATCTAAACTATATAAAGAGCTCATACAATTCAACAGCAAAAAACCCCCAAACAATCCTATTTAAAAATGGGCAGAGGTTTGAATAGACATTTTTCTAAAGAAGACATATAGATGGCTAACAGGTACATGAAAATGTGCTCAAATCACCAATCAGAGAAAAGGAAATCAAAGCTGCAATGAGAAATCACTTCACACCTGTAAAAATGACTATCATCAAAAAGTCTACAAATAGACTAAGAAAGGTCCCCACCAAGGCTGGCACACACGTGCCTGCTGCCAGGCACTAAGAAAAGTCTCTCCCGGGGCTGGCCTTCTCATGCCTGCCAATAGCACTAAGTAAGGTCCCCACCAAGGCTGCCCTCTCACGTCTGCTGCCAGCACTAAGATAGGCTACTGCTAGGATTGATCCTCACACAATGGCTGCCGGGCAGTATGAAAGGCTCCCACTGGGGCCAAGTCTCTCGTGCCTGTGGCCAGTGGCTTCCCCATGCACCTCCTCACCAGTGGGACTAGATCTCTCGCAGCTGCTGACCACCCCCACACACACCTGTCACCACTGGGGCTCCCAGGACCCTGCAGCTGTGCCACCTCCACACCCTGTCCTTACTGGGGCAGACCTGAGTACTCCAGGGCAGCTTCGGGAGCAGACCCCTGTAGGTGGCCCACATGCAGAGGTGGGGCTAAAACCACAGCTGAGCCCCAGGGGTGGGGCAACTAAGGAAGAGGAACAAAAATCTTTCCATGAAGCTGCACAAGCTGCAGATTAAATCCCCATGATCGGCTTGGTAAACTCTGCATATATGGAATATCTGAATGGACAATGAGTGTTCCCACAACTGAAACTGGTTTGTGAGGGCAAGTACATGTGAGAGTTGGGCCAGGTCAGAATCTGAGCTTCCCCCACAGTGCCCACAGTGGGTCCAGAGATATACCTAGAGGTATTGGAGGGCCTCCTAGGGAAAACGGAGGTTAGCTGTGACTCACGATGGGGGCAAGGCCACTCAAAACTGAGACCCCAGAAAAATATTATTACTACTATTATTTTTTTATGTTTTGTTTTGTTGTTTATTATTTTTCTATTTTAATTTTTTAAAAAATTTTAATATTTATTCTTTTTATTTTTCTATTTTTACTTTACTTTTTCAGTGATTTCTGTTTTTTCTTGTTTTGTTTTTAATTTTTGATTGTTTTTGTGCATTTCTTTTAATTATTTATTTTTTTGCTTATTTTTTTAGTTCACATTCTGCTTTTGTTGTTTTTTGTTTTAGTTTTGTTTTTAATTGTTCAATTTCATTTTGGGGTTCTTCTATCTGGTTGTTCTCGTTTTTTGTTTTCCTTGTTTTTGTTTCTTTTTTTCGTATGTGTGTGTTTCTTTGTTAGTTTGTTTTTGTTTGGTTTTGCTTTTACCATTTCTCTTTGGTTTTATTTGTTCACTTTTTTTCTTAAGCTGTTGTTGTTACTGTTTGTGTCTTCACTATTTGTCTTGGGTTCTGTTCGTCTGTTTGTTCTCTTCCCCCCACCTTATTTTTTTTTTGTCTCACTGTGTGGCTTGCGGGGCCTTGGTTCCCCAGCTTGGGGTTGGGCCTGAGCCTCTGGGGTGGGAGCGCCAAGTGCAGGATGCTGGACTGCCAGAGAATTCCTGGGCCCAAAGAATACTAATCAGTGAGATCTCTCCAAGAAGCCTCCATCTAGACTCCAAGACTCAGCGCCACCTAACTACCTGCAAGCTCCAGTGCTAGATGCCTTACATCAAGCAACAAGCAAGACAGGAACACAAATGCACCCAACAGAGACAGGCTGCCTAAAGTCATACTAAGCTCAGAGACACCTTAAAACACACCACCTGATATGGCCTCGCCTATCAGAAGGACAAGATCCAGCTCCACCCACCAGAGCACAGGCACCAAGTACCTCCCACCAGGATGCCAACACAAGCCACTGGACCAATCTCACCCACCAGGGACAGACACCAAATGAAAGAGGAATAATGACCCTTCAGCCTGTGGGAAGGAGACCTCAAACACAGTAAGTGAGACAAAATGAGAAGACAGAATATGTTGCAGATGAAGGAGTAAGGTAAAACCCACAAGACCAAATAAATGAAGAGGAACTAGGCATTCTATGTGAAAAAGAATTAAGACCAAATAAATGAAGAGGAACTAGGCATTCTATGTGAAAAAGAATTCACAGTAATGATAATAAAGATGATCCAATATCTTGGAAATAGAATGGAGGCATAGATCAAGAAGGTACAAGAAATGTTTAACAAGAACCTAGAAAAACTAAAGAACAATGATGGACAATACAATAACTGAAATTAAAAATACACTAAAAGGAATAAATAGCAGAATAACTGAGGCAGAAGAACAGATAAGTGAGGTGGAAGATAGAATGGTGGAAATAACTGCTGCAGAGCAGAATAAAGAAAAAAGAATGAAAAACATGAGGACAGTCTCAGAGACCTTGGGGAAAACAGTTAATGCACCAACATTCAAATTATATGGGTCCCAGAAGAAGAGAAAGGGTCTAAGAAAATATTTGAAGAGACTATAGTTGAAAACTTCCTTAACATGGTAAAGGATATAGCCACCCAAGTCCAGGGAGCACAAAGACTCCCATACAGGATCAATCCAAGGAGAAACATGCCAAGACACATATTAATCAAACTAACAAAAATTAAAAACAAGTAAAAAATATTAAAAGCAGCAAGAGAAAAGCAACAAATGACTTACAAGGGAATCCCCATAAGGTTATCAGCTGATTTTTCAGCAGAAACTATGCAGGCCAGAAGAGAGTGGCAGGATATATTTAAAGTAATGAAAGGGAAAAACCTACAACAAAGATTACTTTAACCAGCAAGGATCTCATTCAGATTCGACAAAGAAATCAAAGACTTTTAAAAAATTATTTATTTATTTAATACAGCAGGCTCTCAGTAGTTATCTATTTTATACATAGTAGTGTATATATGTCAATCCCAATCCCCCAATTCATCCCACCACCACACACACACACCCCCGCCACTTTCCCTCCTGGTGTCCATACATTTGTTCACTACATCTGTGTCTTTTTCTGCCTTGCAAACCGGTTCATCTGCACCATTTTTCTAGAGAAGTCAAAAGCTTTACAGACAAGCAAAAGCTGAGAGAACTTCAGCATCACAAAACCAGCTTTACAATAAATGCTGAAGGAATTTCTCTAAGCGAGAAACACAAGAGAAGAAAAAAGACCTACAAAATAAAACCCAAAACAATTAAGAAAATGGTACTAGGAACATACATATATACAATTACTTTAAGTGTAAGGGGATTAAATGCTCCAACTAAAAGACACAGACTGGATACAAAACAAGACCCATATATATGGATACAAAAACAAGACCCATATATATGCTGTCTACAAGAGACCCACTTCAGACCTAGGGACACATACAGACTGAAAGTGAGGGGATGGAAAAAGGTATTCCATGCAAATAGAAATCAAAAGAAAGCTGGAGTAACAATACTCATATGAGACAAAACAGACTTAAATAAAGACTGTTACAAGATACAAGGAAGGACACTACATAATGATCAAGGGATCAATCCAAGAAGAAGATATAACAATTGTAAATATTTATGCATGCAGCGTAGGAGCATAATACATAAGGCAAATGCTAACAGCCATAAAAGGGGAGACTGACATAACACAATAATGGGGGGGACTTTAACACCCCACTTACACCAATGGATAGATCATCCAGATGGAAAATTAATAAGGAAACACAAACCTTAAATGAAACATTAGACCAGGTGGACTTAATTGATATTTATAGGACATTTCACCAGAAAGCAGAATACACTTTCTTCTCAAATGCACATGGATCATTCTCCAGGATAGATCACATCTTGGGTCACAAATCAAGCCTTGGTAAATTTATGAAACTTGAAATTGTATCAAGAATATTTTCTGTCCACAATGCTATGAGATTACAAATCAATTACAGGAAAAAATCTGAAAAAACCCACAAGCACATGGAAGCTAAACAAAATGCTTCTAAATAACCAAGAGATCACTGAAGAAATCAAACAGGAAATTAAAAAATACCTAGAAAAAACTGATGAAAACACAACTACCCAAAACCAATAGGTTGCAGCAAAATCAGTACTAAGAGGGAAATTTACAGCAATACAATCCTACCTCAAGAAACAAGAAATATTTCAAATAAACAACCTAATCTTATACCTAAAGGAACTAGAGAAAGAACAACAAGCAAAACCCAAAGCTAGTAGGAGGAAAGAAATCATAAAGATCAAAGCAGAAATAAATGGAATAGAAATGAAGAAGATAGAAAAGATCAATAAAACTAAAGGCTGGTTCTTTGAAAAGATTTAAAAAATTGATAAACCTTTAGCCAGACTCATCAAGAAAAAATGGGAGAGGACTCAAATCAATAAAATTAGAAATGAAAACAGAGAAGTTACAATGTACACCGCAGAAATACAAATGATCATTAGAGCAACAATATGTCAATAAAATGGGACCACCTAGAAGAAATGGACAAATTCTTAGAAAGGTACAACATTCCAAGACTGAACCAGGAAGAAATAGAAAATATGAACAGACCAATCACAAGTAAAGCAATTGAAAATGTGATTAAAAATCTTCCAACAAACAGAAGTCCAGGACCAGATGGCTTCACAGGTGAATTCTCTCAGACATTTAGAGAAGAGCTAACAGCCATCCTTCTCAAACTCCTCCAAAATATAGCAGAGGGAGGAACACTCCCACACTCATTCTACGAGGCCACCATCACCCTGATACCAAAACCAGACAAAGATATTACAAGAGAAGAAAATTACAAGCCAATATTACTGATGAACATAGACACGAAAATCCTCAACAAAATACTAGCACACCAAATCCAACAACACATTAAAAGCATCATACACCATGATCAAGTGGGATTTATCCCAGGGATGCAAGGATTCTTCAATATACACAAAGCCATCAATGTCATAAACCATATTAACAAATTGAAGAATAAAAACTATATGATCGATCCCCTGTGCCCAAAATGGAGCCCACGTTTCCACAGAGCTAGAACTCCTGGCTCGGGGTCTCTTCCCTCCGCCGTCACTGAACTACCCCGGAGCCCGAGGGGAGGGTGGCCTCACTGAGGCTGCCGGCTCTGGAGGGGCTCCAGCAGCCAAAGCTGCAACAGTCCTGGGGACCGCGGGCTGGATCACTCATCCTGCAGTAAGCCAGCTGCCATGTCATAAGGACACTCAAGCAGCCCTAAGGAGAGATCCATGTGGTAAGGAACTGAGGCCTCCTACCTACAGCCACGTGAAAGCAAATGAGATTCAAGAATTATACACATTCATGCCAAAGTTGATAATACCTGTCATTTTCATTTGAAATTTCTGGTTGAATATGTAGTAAAGATTGGTGTGTTTCATGATGCAGTCCAGCTTCTTATAAGTTTTAGGCGGAATATCCCATTAGGAAGAAGTGCATGAAAGGAAGATACATACAAGTTGGAGAAGGCATCAAGCTGGCAGAAGAGTAAGACGTGGAGATAACCTTCCTCCCCACAAATACATCAGAAATACATCTACATGTGGAACAACTCCTACAGAACACCTACTGAATGCTGGCAGAATACCTCAGACCTCCCAAAAGGCAAGAAACTCCCCACATACCTGGGTAGGGCAAAAGAAAAAACACAGACAAAAGAATAGGGACGGGGCTTCCCTGGTGGTGCAGTGGTTGAGAGTCCGCCTGCCAATGCAGTAACACAGGTTCGTGCCCCGGTCTGGGAGGATCCCACATGCCGCGGAGTGGCTAGGCCCGTGATCCATGGCCGCTGAGCCTGCATGTCTGGAGCCTGTGCTCCACAACGGGAGAGGCCACAACAGTGAGAGGTCCATGTACCGCAAAAAAAAAAAAAAAAAAAAAAGAATAGGGACAGGACCTGCACCAGTGGGAGAGAGCAGTGAAGGAGAAAATGTTTCCACACACTAGGAAGCCCCTTCACAAGCGGAGACTGCGGGTGGTGGAGGTGGGGCGGGGGAAGCTTCAGGGCAGCGGAGGAGAGTGCAGCAACAGGGGTGTGGAGAGCAAAGCAGAGAGATTCCCGCAGAGAGGATTGGTGCCGACCAGCACTCACCAGCCTGAGAGGCTTGTTTGCTCAACTGCCGGTACAGGCAGGAGGTTGGAGCTGAGGCTCGGGCTTGGGAGTTCAGACCCCAGGGAGAGGACTGGGGCTGGCTGCGTGAACACAGCCTGAAGAGGGCTAGTGCGCCATGGCTAGTCGGGAGGGAGTCCAGGAAAAAGTCTGGAGCTGCCGAAGAGACAAGATACTTTTTCTTGCCTCTTTGTTCTGTGGTACACAAGGAGAGGGGATCAAGAACACGGCTTAAAGGAGCTCCAGAGACGGGCATGAGCCATGGCTATCAACGCAGACCCCAGAGATGTGCATGAGATGCTAAGGCTGCTGCTGTAGCCACCAAGAAGCCTGAGTGCAACCACAGGTCACTATCCACACCTCCCCTCCTGGGACACTGTGCAGCCCACCACGGCCAGGGTCCCAGGATCCAGGGACAACTTCCCCAGGAGAACACACGGTGCACCTCAGGCTGGTGCAATGTCATGCCATCCTCTGCTGCCACAGACTCACTGCACATCCGTACCCCTCCCTCCCCATGGCCTGAGTGAAGCCCCATCCTGAGCAAAGAAGAGACGTCTTCAGGTGACCTACACGCAGAGGTGGGTCCAAATCCAAAGCTGAACCCCAGGAGCTGTGCGAACAAAGAAGAGAAAAGGAAATTTCTCCCAGCAGCCTCAGGAGCAGCGGGTTAAATCTCCACAATCAAGTTGATGTACCCTGCATCTGTGAAATACCTGAATAGACAATGAATCATCCCAAATTGAGGGGGTGGAATTTGGGAGCAACGAGATATATATATATATATATTTTTTTCCTTTTTTCTCTTTTTGTGAGTGTGTATGTGTATGCTTCTGTGTGTGATTTTGTCTGTATACCTTTGCTTTTACCATTTGTCCTACCATTCTGTCTGTCCGTTTTTGTTTTTTTAGTATAGTTTTTAACACTTGTTATCATTGGTGGATTTGTTTTTTGGTTTGGTTGCTCTCTTTTCTTCCTTTATTTTCTAATACTTAAAAAATAATTGTTAAACAATTTTTTTAATTTTAATAAATTTATTTTATTTTATCTTCTTTCTTTCTTTCTTTTTTTCCTCCCTTTTATTCTGAGCCATGTGGATGACAGGCTCTTGGTGCTCCATCCAGGTGTCAGGGCTGTGCCTCTGAGGTGGGAGAACCAAGTTCAGGACACGGGTCCACAAGAAACCTCCCAGCTCCATGTAATAGAAAATAGCAAAAATCTCCCAGAGATCTCCATCTCAATGCCAAGACACAGCTCCACTCAACAACCAGCAAGCTACAGTGCAGGACACCCTATGCTAAACAACTAGCAAGACAGGAACACAACCCCATCCATTAGCAGAGACACTGCCTAAAATCATAAGGCCACAGGCACCCCAAAACACACCAAGAGACGTGGACCTGCCCACCAGAAAGACAAGATCCAGCCTCATCCACCAGAACACAGGCACTAGTCCTCTCCACCAAGAAGCATACACAACCCACTGAACCAAGCTTAGCCACTGGGGACAGACACCAAAAACAATGGGGACTATGAACCAGCAGGATGTGAACAGGAGACACAAAGCACGGTAAGTTGAGAAAAAAGAGAAGACAGGGAAAAAGCAGATGAAGGAGCAAGGCAAAAACCCACCAGATCTAACAAATGAAGAGGAAATAAGCAGTCTACCTGAAAAAGAATTCAGAATAATGATAGTAAAGATGATCCAAAATCTTGGGAATAGAATGGAGAAAATACAAGAAACGTTTAACAAGGACCCAGAAGAACTAAAGACCAAACAAACAATGATGAACAACACAATAAATGAAATTAAAAATTCTCTAGAAGGGATCAATAGCAGGATAACTGAGACAGAAGAACGGATAAGTGACCTGGAAGATAAAGTAGTGGAAATTACTGCAGAGCAGAATAAAGAAAAATAAATGAAAAGAATTGAGGACAGTCTCAGAGAACTCTGAGACAACATTAATTGGACCAACATTCGAATTATAGGGGCCCCAGAAGAAGAAGAGAAAAAGAAAGGGACTGAGAAAATATTTGAAGAGGTGATAGTTGAAAACTTCCCTAATATGGGAAAGGAAATAGTTAATCAAGTCCCGGAAGCACAGAGAGTCCCATATAGGATAAATCCAAGGAGTAACATGTCAATATACATATTAATAAAACTATCAAAAATTAAGTACAAAGAGAAAACATTAAAAGCAGCAAGGGAAAAACAACAAAAAACACACAAGGGAATCCCCATAAGGTTAACAGCTCATCTTTCAGCAGATATTCTGCAAACCAGAAGGGAGTGGCAGGACATATTTAAAGTGATGAAGGAGAAAAAGCAACAAACACGATTACTCTACCTAGCAAGGATCTCATTCAGATTTGATGGAGAAATTATAACCTTTATAAACAAGCAAAAGCTAAGAGAATTTAGGACCCACAAACCAGCTTTACAACAAATGCTAAAGGAACTTCTCTAGGCAGGAAACACAAGAGAAGGAAAAGATCTACAATAACAAACCCAAAACAATTAAGAAAATGGTAATACGAACATACATATCGATAATTACCTTACATGTAAATGGATTAAATGTTCCCACCAAAAGACATAGACTGGCTGAATGGATACAAAAACAAGACCCATATATATGCTGTCTACAAGACACCCACTTCAGACCTAGGGACACATACAGACTGAAAGTGAGGGGATGGAAGAAGATAGTCCATGCAAATGGAAATCAACAGAAAGCTGGAGTAGCAAATCTCATATCAGACAAAATAGACATCAAAATAAAGACTATTAGAAGAGACAAAGAAAGACACTACATAATGATCAAGGGATCGATCCAAGAAGAAGATTTAACAATTGTAAATATTTATGCCCCCAACATAGGATCACCTCAATACATAAGGCAAATACTAACAGCCATAAAAGGGGAAATCGACTGTAACACAATCATAGTAGGGGACTTTAACACCCCACTTTCACCAGTGGACAGATCATCCAAAATGAAAATAAATAAGGAAACACAAACTTCAAATGATACATTAAACAAGATGGACTTCATTGATATTTATAGGACATTCCATCCAAAAACAACAGAATACACTTTCTTCTCAAGTGCTCATGGAACATTCTCCAGGATAGATCATATCTTGGGTCACAAATCAAGCCTTGGTAAATTTAAGAAAAGTGAAATTGTATCAAGTATCTTTTCCAACCACAAGCCTATGAGACTAGACATCAATTACAGGAAAAAATCTAAAAAATACAAACATATGGAGGCTTAACAATGCAGTATTAAATAACCAAGAGATCTCTGAAGATATCAAAGAGGAAATCAAAAAATACCTAGAAACAAATGACAATGAAAACACGATGACCCAAAACCTATGGGATGCAGCAAAAGCAGTTTTAAGAGGGAAGTTTATAGCAATACAATCCTAGCTTAAGAAACAAGAAACATCTCAAATAAACAACCCAACCTTACACCTAAAGCAATTAGAGAAAGAAGAACAAAAAAAACCCCAAAGTTAGCAGAAGGAAGGAAATCATGAAGATCACACCAGAAATAAATGAAAAAGAATTGAAGGAAACAATAGAAAAGATCAATAAAACTAAAAGCTGGTTCTTTGAGAAGATAAACAAAATTGATAAACCATTAGCCAGACTCATCAAGAAAAGAAGGGAGAAGACTCATATCAATAGAATTAGAAATGAAAAAGGAGAAGTAACAACTGACACTGCAGAAATACAAAGGATCATGAGAGATTGCTATAAGCAACTGTATGCCAATAAAATGGACAACCTGGAAGAAACGGACAAATCCTTAGAAATTCACAACCTTTGGAGCCTGAACCAGGAAGGAGACAATATGAACAAACCAATCACAAGCAGTGAAATTGAAAGTATGATTAAAAATCTTCCAACAAACAAACGCCCAGGACCAGATGGCTTCACAGGTGAATTCTATCAAACATTTAGAGAAGAACAAACACCTGTCATTCTCAAACTCTTCCAAAATATAGCTGAGGGAGAAACACTCCCAATCTCATTTTACGAGGCCACCATCACCCTGATACCAAAACCAGACAAAGGTGTCACAAAAAACACAATTACTGGCCAATATCACTGATGAACAAAGATGCGGAAATCCTCAACAAAATACTAGCAAACAGAATCCAATGGCACATTAAAAGGATCATACACCATGATGAAGTGGGGTTTGTCCAAGGAATGCCAGGTTTCTTCAATATATGCGAATCAGTCAATGTTAACAAAATGAAGGAGAAAAACCACATGATCATCTCAATAGATGCAGAGAAAGCTTTCAACAAAATTCAACACCAATTTATGATAAAAACCCTCCAGAAAGTAGGAATAGAGGGAAGTTTCCTCAATATAATAAAGGCCGTATATGACAAACCCACAGCCATCATCATCCTCAATGGTGAAAAACTGAAAAAATTTCAACTAAAATCAGGAACAAGACAAGGTTGCCCACTCTCATCACTATTATTCAACATAGTTTTGGAAGTTTTAGCCACAGCAATCAGAGAAGAAAAAGAAATAAAGGGAATCCAAATTGGAAAAGAAGAAGTAAAGCTGTCACTGTTTGTTGATGACATACTATACATAAAGAATCCTAAAGATGCTACCAGAAAACTACTAGAGCTAATCAATGAATTTAGTAAAGTAGCAGGATACAAAATTAATGCACAGAAATCTCTTGAATTCCTATACACTAATGATGAAAATCTGAAACTGAAATTAAGAAAACACTCCCATTTATCACTGCAACGAAAAGAATAAAACATCTAGGTATAAACCTACCTAAGGAAACAAAAGACCTGTATGCAGAAAATTATCAGACACTGATGGAAGAAACTGAAGATGATACAAAGAGATGGAGAGATATACCATGTTCTTGGATTGGAAGAATCAACATTGTGAAAATGACTCTACTACCCAAAGTAATCTACAGATTCAATGCAATTCCTATCAAACTACCACTGGCATTTTTCACAGAACTAGAACAAAAAGTTTCAAAATTTGTGTGGAAACACAAAAGACCCCCGAATAGCCAAAGCAATCTTGAGAAAGAAAAACGAAGCTGGAGGAATCAGGCTCCCAGACTTCAGACTAGACTAGAAAGCTACAGTAATCAAGACAGTATGGTACTGGTACAAAAAACAGAAATATAAATCTGTGGAACAGGATAGAAAGCCCAGAGATAAACTCATGTACATATGGTCACCTTATCTTTGATAAAGGAGGCAGGAATGTACAGTGGAGAAAGGACAGCCTCTTCAAGAAGTGGTGCTGGGAAAACTGGACAGCTACATGTAAAAGAACGAAATTAGAACATTCCCTAACACCATACACAAAAATAAATTCAAAATGGATTAAAGACCTAAATGTAAGGCAAGACACTATCAAACTCTTAGAGGAAAATATAGGCAGAACACTCTATGACATAAATCACAGCAAGATTCTTTTTGACCCACCTCGTAGAGAAATGGAAATAAAAACAAAAATAAACAAATGGGACCTAATGAAACTTCAAAGCTTTTGCACAGCAATGGCAACCATAAACAAGACCAAAAGACAACCCTCAGAATGGGAGAAAATATTTGCAAATGAAGCAACTGACAATGGATTAATCTCCGAAATATATAAACAGCTCATGAAGCTTAATATCAAAAAAACAAACAATCTAATCCAAAAATGGGCAGAAGACCTAAACAGACATTTCTCCAAAGACGACATACAGATGGGTAACAAACACATGAAAAGATGCTCAACATCACTAATTATTAGAGAAATTCTAATCAAAACTACAATGAGGTACCACCTCACATGGGTCAGAATGGCCATTATTTAAAAATCTACAAACAATAAATGCTGGAGAGGGTGTGGAGAAAAGGCAACCCTCTTGCACTGTTGGTGGGAATGTAAACTGATACAGCCACTATGGAGAACAGTATGGAGGTTCCTTAAAAAACTAAAAATAGAACTACCATATGACCCAGCAATCCCACTACTGGGCATATATCCTGAGGAAACCATAATTCTAAAACACATATGCACCCCAATGTTCATTGCAGCACTATTTACAATTACCAGGACATGGAAGCAACCTAAATTCCAATCAACAGAGGAATGGATAAAGACAATGTGCTACATATATACAATGGAATATTACTCAGCCCTAAAAAGGAATGAAATTGGGTCATTTGTAGAGACGTGGTTGGACCTAGAGACTGTTATACAGAGTGAATTAAGTCAAAAGAGAAAAACAAATATCATATATTAACACATATATATGGAATCTAGAAAAATGGTATAAATGATCTTATTTGCAAATAGAGACACAGACATAGAGAATAAAACATATGAACACCAAGCAGGGAAGGGTAAGGTGGGATGAATTGGGAGATTGGGATTGACATACATACACCATTGATACTATGTATAAAATAAATAACTAATGAGAACCTACTATACAGCACAGGGAACTCTACTCAGTGCTCTGTGGTGAACTAAATGGGAAGGAAATCCAAAAAAGAGGGGATATGTGAATAGTATAGCTGATTCAGTTTGTTGTACAGTACAAACTAACACAACATTGTAAAGCAACTATACTCCAATAAAAATTAATTATAAAAAAGAAGTCTAAAAATAACAAATGTTGGAGTGGATGTGGAGAAAATGGAACCCTAGCACACTGTTGGTGGGGTTGTAAATCGGTGCAGCCACTGTGGAAAACAGTATGAAGTTTCCTCAAAAAACTAAAACTAGAGCTACCACATGATCCAGTAATTCTTCTGCTGGGTATATGTGCAAAGAAAATGAAAACAGTAATTTGAAAAGTTTCATGCATCCCAATGTTCATAGCAGCATTATTTACAATAGCCAAGATGTGGCAGCAGTCTAAGAGCCCATGGAATGGATAAAGATGTGATATATATACATAATGGAATACTCCTCAGCCATAAAAAGAATGAAATTCTGCCATCTGCAACAACGTGGATGGACCTAGAGAGTATCACGTTTAGTGCAGTAAGTCAGAGAAAGACAAATACTGTTATCACTTATATAACAGTGGACTCTGAAAAGTAAAAAACAAAAACCACAAAAGAAAACCTAAAAAACCCAAAACAAAAAACAAACGTATTAACAAAACAAACAGATTCACAGATACAGAGAACTAGTGATTACCAGTAGGGAGCGGGTAGGGGAAAGGGGCAAGATAGGAGCATGAAATTGAGAATCTACTACATATAAAATTGATAAGCAACAAGGATATATTGTACAGCACAGAGAAATATAGCCATTATTTTGTAATAACTTTAAATGGAGTATCATCTATAAAAATATTGAATCACTATGTTGCACACCTGAAAGTAATATTGTAAATCAACTACACTTCAGTTAAAAAGAAACTAAACATAGCAAACCCTATAACTCAATCATTACACTCATAGATATTTAACCTACCTATTTGTTCATGTGTCTGCCCCCCAAAATCCCAAGAGTATTTATAATAGAATCACTACCAACAGTTCAATGGATCAATAATTGTGATACACTCATACACTGGAACACTATAGAGTTATGCATAATTAAATTAGTACTATACACAACAGCATGAATGAATTCATGAATATTAAGTGAAATAAACCAGGCTTGGGAGAATGTGTTTGCACACACAAAATTATATACACATAATATACATAAAATCATAAATATTTTAAAACATATATGTATATGATTTTATCTAAGTAGATTTCAAAAAACAAGAAAATAATCTATGATATAAAACTCCAGTAAACACTTTCCAAAGAAAGTATTGACTTGGTGGAAAGGGAGGTACTTAAAAGAGGAAATCTTACACGTGGTACTGGCAAGGTTGTATTTCCAGATATATGGGCTTGAAACGAGTACGTCATGTTATGAAAAATTCTTTGAACTGAAAGCATGATTTGTGAATTTTTCCATGCGTTTAATTATATTTACTGCCAGTTTTTTTTAATTCAAGGTTAAGTGACTGTATTTTCAAAAAATTTTGTTAAGTAGTATTTTCATGGAAATACAAGTTAAAATAGAGCAAATATATATTGTTTGAACCATGCATTAAATATTTATTTCATGAGGAAAATGGCTTAGGTAAATAGTCAATAAATGCATGAAATATATCACTGCTTATAAATGCCATTATCAAAGCTGCACTTGAAGTGATTAGTAATTTCTCTAATAGATGGGTGACATGAGCATCAATAAAATTATCTAAGTTACATTAAAATGCCCGTAATAGGCACAGAATTTTAACTGTCAGCAACTTCATAAGAACCCTAATTAAAAGGTGTGGCATTGAAGATAATTTAAGGTAATGAAGCATATATATTAAACTATATTTAGCAGAATTTTTCCTAAGAAAATGAAGTTAATATTATAATTACTAAAATTGTGGTCTACATTAATAAACATTGTAAAATCAACCCAGCATATAAACTCTCCCAAATGAATGGGAAAGGGGAACTGTACTTTTCTTTTTTTTTTTCTTTTGGCCCCAGAAGAATATATTAAGAGATATTTTACCCTATTTCCTCAATACATTACTATTCTTGAATTTTCTTAAATTATGTGTTAGTTACAACCAAATGAAACACCTGGAAGAAAATTGAAAAATTAAGTCATTAGGAAATGTGTGTAGATGTCAAATGTAGACTTACACTGTTATTGGTATATATGAGAAAAAGAGTTTTCATTATATGAATGTCACTTGTGACATTATATGAATGTGCTGTATTATAATTATGGAAATCTATACAGGAATATATTATGAACCAAGGATCCTTTTCTGACTGAATTTGGCTTATGTGTGGTGTAATATTGCAAGGGCTTTGAAGTCTGGCCAACATCTGATATCAAACCATATCTCCACCTGTTGCTAAGTGGGTGATCTTAGAAATAGGTTGTTATTCTATACCTTATGTCTCACTTTCTTCATCTGTAAATGCAAAAAAATAGTAATACCTATCCCTACTGGACGAGTGTGAGGATGAGATAACATCACACACTTAAAACACTTCACAAATGGTGTAGAATGAGAACCTCACAAATATTATCTATTGTTACTTAACATACATGGACTACAGAACCAGGATTATTAATAAAAGCATGAAAGAAAATTTCTAATGGATATGCAAATATACTTCACAAAATCAATTGTATAAGCAAATTATTACATGAAATATAAACTGGAAAAGCATCTTCAATAATGGAAATAGAAAAGAGACACACAAAGAACTAGAAATCCTAAATAGAACTCTAAAGAAAAACTAAAAAAGGTTATTTGAAAACATTAAGGAAAAGAGCCATTAAAACATCTTTTGAATTGAAGCATAACCTGTGTCAGTAAAGTTCAATACCCATATCGAGACAAAAAAAAGAGTAAGGAACATTTATCTATGTATGTCCAAGTCAGTTATAAGAAATCTGTGCAAAACTGAATTAGTACACCTAAGTTTATTTTTATGATATGAAATGTTTGCAATTATGTGGACAAAATAATCTACTTGATTCATCTTTTTTTCTATTTTTCTACTTTCAACGATTCCCGTAATATAGCATTTCACAAAGTGTAAGTACTGTTACATCTTTATTTCAAAACATCATTCAAAATATTAAAAAGTCCACATATTTGTCAAATTAAAATCATGAGACGCTTTCATATTTTTCAAACTTTCTAGAAAAATTTAGGAACTGTGATCTGGCATAAAAGCTTAACTTTTCTTTTTAAAAAAGATCCTAAACATTTTTAGAAATAGCTGTCATTCTCTATTCACAAGAAAAATCTGAAGTGAAATCAAAAGCCTTTAACATCTACAAACTAGATTGGAAACTGATTCCCTGCAGGAGACTCTTTTGCTTTCATCTCTCACCACGTTGTTTGCATGGTGAAGACATTTGGCAGTCAAGTTCTCTGCACACAGTGTACTGCAGGTGCTTAATTGTCCGGTACGATCACTTGTCTATGAAATAAGACCCTTGATGATACTACAGCTTTGGCTGGTTTCCATAAGTGGAGAAATGGAACTACCATTAGGCCCCAAAGTAACTGAGAAGTATTTATCTCTTCCATAGAAAGCATAATTTGCTTCTGATTAACACCTCATAATTGGAGATCATCCCCAAGAACCTTAGGAGCATAACATTACACATTCCTAGCCACCAGTTGGCTGATATTTTCATTTCTACTCAGACTATAAGTTGATTCTGAGTTCCACTATAGCTAATGTATCTTTTGGGAAAGACATGAGATTACATATAGAATCACAGGGACCCCAGATCGAGTTAAGTCAAAGATTTTGCAAATAAATGACTGATCAAGGTGAGTCATGTTTAGGCTGCCTCCTTAATTACATGGTTTCTGAAAAGTGTGCTCTGAGTTTTATTCTTGTTCCTCTGTAGGCAATGCTTTCCCTAATCCCAGTTGCCCTCTGGATGAAGAGTACTTGCTTTTTCTCTTCAACTGTGTGTGTGCAGATGTGTTGCCTTTTATGTGCCAAATACACACACACACACACACACACACACACACACACATATATATGGACATATTCTGTGTGAGGGTACATTGTGGTACATTTTTGAAACCATTATTTAATAATAGGACATGGGCATCTCTTTCCTTCTGTTAGGTCTTTGGTATGGGGTTTTATATTCACCTAGAAAGAGTGTATTTAAAGTTTGTTTTTGGTCTGGTTACCCTCAGTGGTTGAGAAGCTACGAGTTTCTCTAGTGATACCTTTTCTTGTCTCCCTGTTTAGCTCTGGGTCTTCACTCAGTGCTGTTCTCCAGGAAACCTGTCCCTCCTAGTCTCCCAGCTGAATTCCACTGTTACTTTGCTTAAGCTTGTCATCATGGGCATGTACTGGAGAAGGCAGTGCTGGTTGCTGTGACCAAAGCTCAGCCAGTCAGTATGACTGGGTCTTGGGTCTGTGGCCCTCACCAGGATTTCTGTGATGTAGTGCTTGGCCTTGCATGTATTGTGGCTCTTCCCCAGTAGAAGGGCTTCTTTTTTTCACTCCTCTGAAGCCTCTCCCTGCTGCAGTGTATTTCCACCTGTGCACTGAGGCTACACTTTTGATGTTCCTTCTCCCTATAGTTTGAGGCTTTTGTTCTGAAGGGGACATAAGGAAGATGTGTCTAATTTAGACAGTAGCCACCAATCTCTTCCCAGGCAGAGCCATGAGGGAGCTTTCTCAGGATTCCCCTGAATCCTTATTCTTGATACTTACTGAGTTCCTTGAGGAAAAGAAGGTGTGAGACCTCGTATCTGTGGCCCCAGAGGCTTCACTCTCCTACCCAGCCCACACACAGTCTTTAGCTGTTCATTAAGAGTTTAATATTTTCCCCAGCTTTGCATTTGACATCCACGGTTTGAATTAACGTAAACACTCAGCTCTATTTTCACCTTGCAGGTCCCTATCTCCCTTTGGATTTGGGGATAGTTATTTGCCCTGTGGCCTCAGTTCCGGAATGGGTACACAGAAGTCATTAATCTGTAGTTAATCCAGATTGTTTTTCTTTTTTGTAAAGATGGGAGTAATACTCTTTTCAGTTCTCTGCTTCTCTAAACTGAAACATGGTACTCCTAAAAGTCTAAGACAAGGATTTTGAAAATCTGTTAGTAGGTTGCTAACTCAGTTAATATCTTATTTCAGTTCTTAACTTTCAAATAAGGACACTAATAACTCAATTCAAAATTGTGTTGTAGGTGGAAAGTACTCAAGTCCACTTAAAAGACTTAAGAGTGGGGCAAGATGTCTAAATTAGGCTAAGTGGAATTAAATATAAATTAATATGAATTTATATAAATCTTTTCATGTTTACTGATCTTACTAACTTTGCAATAATTTACTTGATAAATATGGTTCCTTTGATCTTACTATAAATACCCAACTACCAGATAAGTATCACACTAGTCTTGATAGGTTATGTACATCATTTGAACAAATTTCTACATGCATATTTTGTAAGAAATAAATATACATACATAATTTCTCAACATATAATACATAGTGAAGTATCTCATGCTTCCCCATTCTTACCTTGGCTCTCAGGGCTTTCCTCAAACTTTCAATCTTTCCATCCATCTCTGCCATGTTATTTATCACCTTTATTCTAATATCTATTATGTTCCAGTGCTTTTCTAATTTCTACTCACAGTCACTCCACTAATATCTCTTCACTGTCATGTCCTCAAATGTAACTTTTCTGATTTCTGAACAGGGCATAGCTATAGCATCTCTCCTATAAAATGAAAATATACTTCAAGGAGATCACTTATCTGATTGGTCTATATACTGACAGTGAGAACAGTGAGTTAAACATAGTACATGAATAAATGAATGTCTGTGTGTATTGTATTACATACATACCCACACACAATTGAAATAAGCCAAATCTAAGGTTAACACATGTGAATCAAAATATGTCAGGCTGAAACCAAATCCTGTTTTCCCATTGTGAACCAATATGTTTATAATCACAAGGGCTGACTTTTGCCAAGATATTCAGATTTTTAAAAATTTAAGTCATTGCGAAAAGAATGAGTCCTGTTGATAAAAACTGACACTTAGTTTTTCTAGATACAGAGAAGTAAAAGAATATGTGGGACTGTCTCCTTGGCAAATTACCACAATGGAAATATAAGGCTAGTCACTATGATACCTGTATTGGTGCTCATTCACCTGTGAGAGTAATTTCTGAGCTGCTTGACTAGAACACATCCTAAATCTTCCTCTCCATCTACAGAAGACATGCCTAAAACAGAATGGTCAATGTCAATATTAGTTTACTAAGAAGAAACACTGTGACTAATGCCTTCCTCAAAGAAAAATGTAACTGTATTAATGTCATTTTAAAAAATTCATTCAGGTTTTATTCTCTAAATGCATTCCTAATTTTGCATGCAAAGTAAAGTCGTATTCAGTGCTTATTTTCTTAGCATATGTCTCAACAATTAACATAGGGCAATTAATCTTTGAAACAATACCAAATGTTAAGAATAGATGTATCAGCTTCTATGTTTATCTAAGTAATATGCGCTATGGCAAGAAAAAAGCTATATACATTTACAATGTACTATCTGTAAAACATAAATGTATACTATATATAGTATACACTATACCCTACTGCCGACATTTTATGTGAGACTTACTGTAAATTACTCTACAGAGAGATGAAACACATCATGCTTAACAAATTTTGTTTATAAATTATTCATACATCTTTCACATTTAGTAAATTAAATGTCTTTAGGTAAAATTTTGAGAATCTCATGCAATACTGTGTATCTCTAGGTTGACTATTATTGATGTTACATATTTTTGTTTTTATTTTCATTTTCTCTTTTATTAATCAATTCTTCCTCAATTGAAAATCCCTGAAAAAATAAATATATGTAGAGTGTGTTGTGATATATGGTTTGGGGCAGAAGTAGTGCCTTGAAAAGAAAGACCTACATCTATGCAGGGTGATTTTCTCATGTCTGTCTTTAATTCCTCTAGGCTCTTTCCCTTCATTTCTTCCCTTAAATTTGCTCAGTTCTGAGTTTTCAGCAGATGTTCATTGAAGACACATGTTTACCATATGGCTTTTAAAATTCTTTTCTAGTAATTTACTTAAAGCTCTCACCAGTCACAGTTTTCGGTAAAATATGATCATATTAGCCTCATAGTTAAATTTCCTAAAAGAAACCAATGGCAATTTATTCATTAATATGATATGTGTTATCTGACAATTAGTTTTAAAAGTTAATGTTTTAGTTTGTATAAGGCAAGCAAAAGTCTGTACTTTGAAAGTTTTAAGTGCAAATCATCATGGCTTGAAGAAAAGCAATCAGATATAAGAACTTCATAATGATATTTAATTCTTTGGATATCAGTATCTTGGGAAAGAAATTCTGGTAAGCACATATTAAAATTGTTTGGAGATTTCAAATAAATTGAAACATGTGACATGTTGAAAGTATGATTAAGCTTTGTGATTTGACCCATAATATGTTTGGAATATGTTGCTGAAACTGTTTTCCTTAAATTTTTTTTTCTATCTTTCCTTTGCAAAGATTAGATCCATGATGTTCTATCTAGGGTAGCCCTAAAAACCTTTGATTTCAATGGAATTAATGTTTTAATATTTCCAGAAGGACTTGCTTTATTCATATAAATGCTTAATTAAGTGGAGAAAAGATCAATCTCTCATGCTAAAGAATTCCAAATAATATGTGCAAATACTCCACCCTCAGAGAGTGGACTCATAACTCCCCAGTCCTTAAGTGCTGGCTGTGCATATAGACCTTCTATCAAATAACACACTATGGAAATGGGGAAAAAAGAGTAACTTTACAGTACAGAAACCTGACAAACACAGTCCAACCAGGTAATAAAGGTCAACATTGACATCAATAAATCATGTTGATATCAGGATTACTCTTAAGATAAAAATGGTACTTTACCCCATGATCTTCCTCCCCAAAGCTCATAGCACCTAATCATGACAAACACATTACACTAACTCTAATAGAAGGGAATCCTACAATATACCTGAACATTACTTCTCAAAATGCTTAATGTCATCAAAAACAAGGAAAATCTGAGAAACTGTCACACCCATAAGAAGCTTCGGAGACATGAGAACTAAATGTAAGGTGGTATCCTGGAACAGAAATTTGAATGCAGTGTGGACTTTAGTTGAAAATAGTGATCAATATTGATTCATTAATTATAACAAATATATCATTTATATGGTATGTTAATAGGGGAAACTGCATGCAGGGTATATGTGAATTCTCATCTTTTTAACTTATACTTTAAGTCCAAGACTGTTCCAAAAAAGATCTATTAAGAAAGTTAATGGGGCTGATCTGGTCGTTCTTGGGTATGAGTAACCTTCTCAAGCAGGAATAGAATGTCAGTTGATAAAACATAAGAGCATACTTAAAGAAAACATGGGATGAGGCTGTGAACTATCTAGTGAAAACAAAGATTACCTATCATAATATATTGGCAGGTTAAGTTTTAGAATTTTTGTCTATGGAGACTTAAGTAAGATAATATCTTTGGTTTTAACTGGAATCAGTTTGCTCTTGGACAGGAAAGGGGAAATGACTCAATCCATGTTTTAATGCAGCTCATTTTTCTTAAATGATATATATATGGATAGTTTTAATGAATTATGGGACTAAAATTTTCATTCAGCAGCTAGTGTGTCTTAGAATTCACTCTATTGGATCAATAAGACCATATGATCACACATGGATGATAATAGGATAAATTGCTGGTGGTCAACTTCAGAAAAATTCCACCACAGTTACCTGTCTACCATAATTTACAGGTATGCCAGAGGCAAAATTTACCCACTTTCTTCCAAGACCTCCAAAGTATCATCTAAATATGGTATCAGGATCTCATCATCTAAATCAGACACAGATATGGATAAACCTCTTCAGAAACTCTGGGGCTGGAGACCTGTGAATTAAGACTAAATTATCTCCCCACTTCCCACCCACCCTACATGCAATGATGAACTGAGGACATAAATTGGATGCTCTCATTCTAAAGAAGAAAGACAAGGAAGCTCATAGCGTCACTAGTTGCTAGCAATTCTGAAATCCAGCCAGGCTCGTGTTGCCAGTTTTCCCAAATCTGTGCACAAAGATGTTCCTTTAGTAGGGCTGTATTCTGACTTCTGATTTTGAGAACCTAATTCATTTTTCTCCAAGTCTCTTGTTTTTGTTCTCTGCCTCTTTGAATAAGACCACTGTATCATCCTTTGTTAGAAATGTCCATATTTACATATGGACAATTTATAGGGTCTATTTCCAACTGTTTATATGCAAGATGACAGTATATTCCTAACAAACTCTGTGGGCTTTTAATGAATATTAGGGTTAAATCAAAAGTAGTGTGCAATAGCAAATCTTAGAAGCACTCTTCAATATCAGAAGTGAAAGAAGCATGCCAATATCACCACATTATTTCATAATGGACAAAAAGTGATAAATAATAAATAAGTGATTTCATTACTAAATTGATAAAAATTAAGCCTGTTGTCTACTAAGGAAGAAAGTAACCCAATCTCCAATATCTTTATAAGAACATTCTCAGACATCTTCATTGAGGCAAGAGTCCTTTATGGGCAGACGAATACGATTGCCATTGACAATTTATATTGAGAACGTTACATTTTTCTACTACAGACCGTATATGCTTAGCAACCCTATTTTCTCCAAACCCTGCTGTATTACTTTGCTAGAGATGCCATAACAAAGTATTACAAACCAGGTGGCTTAAACAGAGTTGTATTGTGGCACCGTTTTGGAGCTAGAAGTCCAACATGAAGGTGTTCACAGGGTTGGTTCCTTCTGAAGGCTCTGAGGGAGAATGTGTCCCATCTCTCTCTCCTGGCTTCTAAGAATTTGCTAGCAGTCTATGGTGTTCCTTAGCTTCTGCTACATCAGCTCTATCTCTGCATTCACCTTCACATGACACGTGTGTGTGTGTGTGTGTGTGTGTGTATGCGTGTGTGTGTCCACATTTTCTTTTTATCAGGGCACCAATCATATTGGATTAGGGACTACCAAACTCTAGTATGACCTCATCTTAACTAATTACATCTGTGTGACCCTATTTCCAAATAAGATCACATTCTTAGGTACCGCAGGTTAGGACTTTAACATTTAAATTTGGAGGAACTCAATTTAACTCATAATAGAAGTTATCAAAAATTACAATGTTAGTAAACCACTGAATAAAACACATCTATCTTTCTAAATAAATTCATATATAGAGTTGATGCTCATTATTCACATATTCTATATTTGCAAATTTTCCTACTCCTAAATATTTGTAATATTAAAGTCAGTATTCTCAAGCATTGGTAGTAATTCGCAGAAATACCCTTGATTAAAGTGGCAAAAAAAAAAGTACTTCTCAACACAAGTTCCCAGTTGAGATCAAACAAGGTGGTGTTCTGCCCTCCTGTTTCAGCTGTCATACTGTAAACAAGCATCCTTCTGCAGTCTAGTGTGACATTTTCACATTTTTGTGCTATTTGTTGGTGCTGAAGTGCTAATTTTCCTAAGTGCAGGAAGGCTGTGACATGCCTTATAGAGGAAGTGTGTTAAGTTTCTTTCAGGCGCAGCTTAGTGCCATTGGCCATGAGTTCAATGATAAGAAATCAACATATATGGAAAATAAAATAGAAACACACAAAACCAGGTTATGTATGACTGGTTGATGAATATGTTATAACCAGAGGCTCATAAGGACTTAACCTTGAATTTCCTCTGGAATTAATGATTTAGTAGTCACTAATTCAGTGTTGTGGTTCATTGTGACTTTATAAAATGTTGTGGTTCATTGTGACTTTATAAAATGTAACTACTGAGAATAATGAGTACAACTGTTACATACAAAATGAATTTATGAAAAAGCCTTAATAATGAATGATCCTAAAGTTTTAGAACTAAATAACAGGATGAACAATGGTGTTATTAACTGAGATGGGAATGACTGCTGAAGAAGCATGCTGAGTAAGGTAGGTGTCAGAATTTGGGCTTTGAAAGTATAAAATAGGAGAATATAAGATTCTGCTCTCCCTCAAAGGTCATGGTTACAAGATGTTAGGATGCTAAACATTTCATTCTCTCCAGAATGTTCATGTCCTTCTGGAGGAACAGGCTCCTTGCAGCCTTAGCAGCAAGTTCTTTCCAATAGACCCTTTTGGGAAATCTAACCAATCTGTAATTAGATTAAAACACACTTGAGACTTTCCTGGAGTATGTACAGGGAAGCTAACGTAAATTCATCCTTTCCCCTACTCCCAAAACCAATATAACCTTTTCCATTTTTTTTTTTTAATCAAGAGACTGAATTTCCATACTGAGTTGTCATTTGCAGAAGCGAGAACTTGAGTCAATTCAGATTTTTGCTTTTCAGATTCAAGTGAAGCATGGTGTTCTTTCACGAGTTTTAAATACTTAATTATACATCCAAGAGAAGTATAATCTAATCAATTGGATATGAATCTAGTATATAGGGATAAAAATGTAAATTTATGTCATTAAAATTACTGCTGGTATTGAAAGCCAAAGGACTGGTTGAGTAAAATTACAGATTAAATTTAGATAGATAATAGATCAGGATGAAGGACTGAGTTCTGATCATTCCAGAAAGTACAAGTTGAGTCTGGAAAAGGAAATACAAAGGACACAAACATTAATCTATCAGTAAAAGAAGAACAGCATGGCATCCCTTCAGAGAAGAAAATACTTCAAGAAGGAAGAAGTGATCCACTGTGTTTATGCTGCTGAGATATCAGTTAAGATGTTTATTTGATGTGGAGTTCACTAGGGCCTTTGGAAATTGGAATCCAAAGTGCTAGTGAAGTGTTCATCATATAGAACAGGGACATTTAATTCAGTATAACAGAATGGAAGGCAAAGAATAAATGTTTAGATGGAGGTCAGTTAACAGGTTTTGTAACAAGATAATTAGATAATTTTCTCCTGATTATATTTATTTTATTGTGAAATAAGAAGCAAAGTCATCTGTTTAGAATGAGAAGTAGGGAGAGGGTATTGAGGATGTGGGCAGAGTGGTGAAAGTGTACTAGAGTTCTATGGCAGTAGGAAAATAAGTAGAATAAGAAATGCATCAGGCCATGCTAAAGGCCAATGTGAGATGCAACTTTCTAAACAGAAAGTAACAGAGGTGTAATAGGGAAGAACAAATCTGACTCCATATTAGATCTGTTTCTTATACTTTAACCTTTGTATTCTATTGCTTTCGCTTCTAGTTAAGAATGCTGCCTATAGCCTGAAATAGACAGGATAGCCTATTCTCAAGGCTCTGACCTTTAAGAGTATAACCTCCATTCACATAGAGATAATAAGTTGCAGAACAAAGGACAACATGTCTTGTTGGAGGTTTATGGGAACATTTTGACCTGACCTAGGTGGACGGCTGCTTTTAAGAACAAAGGATTCCTGCACCAAGAAGTTTGTAACAGCCAACCACTCACCCTCCCCTTTCAATATAAAAGAAGCCTTAGTTCTGACTGGGTAAGATGGTCTAGGACATTAGCCTGCCGTATTCACAGTCTGCTGGCTCTCTGAATAAAGTTATTCTTTGCTCCAATAATATGTTTCCAGATTCATTAGCCTGTGCTATGGCAAGTGAAGGAGTTTGGACAGGTAGTGAGGTTCCAGACTTTTCTCCAGCCACCTTCACTGTGTGGCTGAAGCCATAAAAAGGTGGAGACTGAGAATTTTTTTTTTCCAGTAAAGTAAGAAGGTAAGAGAGTGGTAAGAAGGGTTGATTCCAGCAATTGTGGAATGTATATTAGGTAAAATGGGAAAGGGAGATAAAGAGCAGAGTGAAAATTGGATTGAAAAATATTATGGCTTTGTAGACTTTGGGATTAAGGATGCTAGAATAAGTAATTGTAAAGATAGAAAGTGATATTCACAGAAATGAGGCCTGAAATCAATACTGTAAGGTGATGTGGTTATTGCTACTGATAACATCTTGGGTATCACTACAGTAGTCATGGATGGGGTGGGTTAGAGGAAAAGGTCACCAGAGAGCTGAAACTCAGGCAAGGGAGTCCAGGGTTCGGGGCTGAGTGTTTTTGTATTTGCTTACTTGTGGTATTTAATTTAGATTTACGTTATCAAATGTTTCTTAAGATTGTGGTTTTTCAACTAAATGTATCATTAGGGTAACAAAGCAAGAGTAAATAGTTTATAATAGTCAACTTCCCTGGGGAGTTAATTTTTGAATGACCCCTTTGGTTAATCATCATTTCTTTCAGTATAGGTATGTTTTAGTTGACATGAATTTGGGGGTAATTAACTTTGTTGTTGAAAATTTTAACTGATTCAAAGTGGACATATGCTTTGTTATTGTGTGAGCATTTATGAATTTCACAATATTGCTAAGTTTCTTATTACCTGTTTAAATGTCAAACCTGGATTCTTTTTTGTAAAGCTTAAAGCAGAAAAATGTCTGAATTGTTGATGGATAATTAACATTTGTCACATCATGTGGGCAGGTGTTCTCTTGACACACAATTAATCTTAAAGGCCTTAACCTCCTCTGTCGATTAGCATATGGTCTACATTGTAACCAACACTTGATGGTCCAGATGTGTAAAGTTTATGGTTGAGGTTCCTCACACATGTCCACTAAATCTCTTGAATTCTCAAGGCTATATTTTCCAGCTGTAATTGATGCATGAATAAATAATTAATGAAGAAATTTAACTTACTAGAAAGAATTAACAAGTTTAGAAAAAACACATACTATGCTGTTAATATCTTCTTCTATGCACTTAAAGTTTGTTAAATTTTTAAAGATTTAGTCAATTTATTATACAAACCTCTTATTTTGATATAAGATTAGGAAATTCTATTTAGAATTTATGTTTAGTTTTGGGTAGAACAATTGAATATATGAGGATCACTGAGCTGAAAAATTCAGGAGATATAGTTTTCTTTATATTATTTTGGTAGTTACTCCTTAAATGCTAATCCAGTTTCTGAATTTAAAATGTTTCATTTAAAAATTTGTGTATGATTCAGAAATCAATAAAAGTTAAAAACTGACGGTGATACTCAACAGTACAGCTGAGACATTTAACATCATTTTCTTAAGACTTTTAAAGTTATCTCCAATCATTCTAGCAATTTATTTTGAAGCTATTATTTTGACAGAATTTGTTTAGAAAAATAGCATATTCCTTCAAAGTTATTGAGCTTATATACGTGCCAGGCAGCAAGCCAGGATTGGGAGATACAAAATGTTACATAAGGCATTGGTCTCCAGGAGCTTAAGTGTTGATACAATGTTAGACTTCTATGGTTCTTCTTCTATAAATCTGGGGGGACACGTATGGGGATTTTTTTTTTAAGGCAATATTTTTTTTCTGGAACTCATGGTGGTTGCTGGAATTTAGGGCATGTATTAACTTTCAGGATGAGGCTCAGAAACAGTCTAGGTGGCTTGTTCTCTCAGGAAAATGATATCCATATGGTGAGAACAGAATATTTCTTAAAAGCTTTGGCAAGAAATCCAAGACAATGGTAAAGTTCATACGATTAATAGATTCAGTGATAGCAAAGTCTAGTCAATAGCAGAATCAGAGAACTTAGGGTGGGAGATGAAAACATTTTTAAATGATATATTAAATCTTAGCTTTGGTTGATCTCAGGATACTGGAGATGGATACTGGAAGTGAGCAGTGATAGATCCAATGACAGAGACTCTCCACAGAGAGCTCAGAACACATGCTCAGCTTGTGTAACCAAGGGCAGGGTTATAGTTGAAGGACATGTTACCTGACCAGCCTCGGTCACCCTTTTCTAAGACCTGTCTCCTCACTTGATCTGTTATATCAGATGGCCTTACTCTCTCAGCTAAAGGTCCTTATCATCCTTAGGGCAACTATCTCTAGTGGGGCAATCACAGCTCCTTTAAAAGACCGTAAAAGGGCTGATTGGTCCAGGAGTTGTACCTTGTCTCAGGTGAAGACAGGAAGCTCTGGGAACCTGGGACTGAATTGGTGTATATATTTGGAGGTTTAAGCTATATTATGTAAACCTTGGGTTTCTATAGAGCAATTGGACCAAAGAAATGGAAGAAGCTTTTTACAGAGAGAAGAATGAAGCAGGAATGCAGAAAAGAGCTAACACGAGATAAAAAAAAAAAAAAAACACGAGATGGTTTTCCTTTCCATCCATAAGAAGCCTAAATAAAAGCAAAATGAAAAGTCTAGAAGAGCTAGCATATGCAGATATTCATAAATATTTCTTGAAATGAACAGAATTCCTAGGATTTGAGGCAACTGGAAAAATCATAAAGGTTTTTATAAAATCTATTTTATATAATTCAATCCAATTTGGGGGAGGTCATGGATAAATTATAGGAAAAATATCATTTGGCCTATTATCAATTTCATCTGATCTTCAGAGAATGTCACTTATTAAAACATAAATAAAAGGAAACTCTAATACAGAGAAGATAGAGTCCTGATGGATAATTCCATTAGCAGAGTAGAGCATCTGCCAGACTTCCTGCTAAGAGTTCACACAGGGTTAGAGGGAATAAACTTTACCTCACAAAAAGCTAAAAACAAATGAAAATAGATTTGTTTAAAGACCCTTATAATCGCAAACTTCCCCACTGACACCAGACATTGCAGAAATGATAGCCACAACATTCCCTATGAAACGCTGCATGGTGGCAGTTGATCAGGAATTGGAATTATAAGTTCCTCTGATGACATCTGATGTAGGGCAACCGGCTGCCCTAGCACTGGGTACTTTTATGTGTGTACAAAGAACAAGATTTACCTTACATTTTGGCCAAGAGGCTTACAAATGAGTATGTACTAGTCTGTCATAAAATGTGTGCTAGGGATTGAAGCGTGTCCTCCCAAAATTCATAGGTTGAAGTCTTACCCCTCAATGTGGTTATATTTGGAGATAGGACTTTTATGGAGGTAATTAAGGTTAAATGAAATCATAAGGGTATGACTGGTGTCCTTATAGGAAGAGGAAATGACATAACAGCTCTGTGTGCCTCTGTGTGTGTGTGTGTGTGTGTGTGTACACAGAGGAAATCCCAGGTAAGGACACACAGCAAGAAGGCTGCTGTTTGTCTGCAAGCCAGGAAGAAAGGTCTCGCCAAGCACCAACACTGGGCACGTTGACCTCCAGAATTGTGAGGAAACAAATTTCTGTTGTTAATGCCACCCAGTCTATGGTATTTTTTTTATGGCAGCTAAGTAGAATAAGTTGATGTGCTTCCCAAATTATAAGGGAAGTATGTCATCCAAGGGAAGATTGGAAACACTAAGAAACAGGACACAGTTTATCAGCATTAAATGAACTTTGACAAACAACTGCTTAATTATTTGACAAAACTGTTACTTAGTCGTGATTTCCATGTTTGCTATGTATTGTGTATACAATTTTTCAGTGCACAATAAGTTTTACATGAAATATGACTATTTATATAGTTCAATTTAACATCTGTTAGGTGAGAATTCAGTCAAATCAGGATTTTCCCCATCCACATTTGTTGTTGTACTTATTTCCCACCCACCCCACCCCCCCCCGCCACTGGGTGGCTTTTGAGTTCTATGTGATGGCTTATATAGTGTCTTGGCATTTGATGGGGGAAATCAGTTATTTCATCTTGGAGGGTTTCCGGTCACACCATCATCTGCTGAAGTGTCCCCTATCCTATCTGAGAGTGGCCATACAGTCAAAGCTGATTTTAACACAGGTGTCCTTCTGTCAAAATTATTAGACTGCTTTTAGTTAGGTCCATTGGCTTTATTTAGCTAACATCCACATCTGACTCGCAGGTACAGAAAAATCAGGTGCTTCTCCCAGACAGGTGAGGCTGTGGGAAAGCTGATGGGATCACTCAGGCACTGCTGCACCAGCCCCACTCTACAGTCTTCTCCTTTCCCTGTTGAAAGACTTCTTTTTTCAAAAGAAGAGCCTTAAAAACCATGATCATTAATAATAGCTCATATAGACCAAAGATAAGGTGGTACAAATCTAAATCCTTGGTTATATAAATTAAGCATCCATCCTCTGATACTTGTTTTGATTTAAAGTATTTGAATTTAACTGGGGAGTAAATATCACACTATAATTTACTTAAAAAAATAGTTAAACTAAATACATGCTTATCATTTGATTTAGCAATCATGCTCCTTGGTATTTACCAAGAGGGGCTGAAAACTATGTGCAAAAGCCTGTACACAGATATTTATAGCAGCTTCACTCTTAATTGGCAAAACTTAGAAACAAGATGTCCCCTCAGGAGGTGAATGGATAAACAAACTGTGGTACATCCAGACAATTGAACATTCAGTGATAAAAAGCAATGAGCTATCAAGCCATGAAAAGACATGGAGGAATCTTAAATGCACATAACTAAGTGAAATTAGGCTATCTGAAAAGGCTACTTACTATATGATATCAACTGTATGATATTCTGGACAGGGTAAACTATGCAGCCAATAAAAATATTAGTGGTTGCCAGGGGTGGGGTGGGAGAATGAATTGGCAGAGCACAAAAGATTCTTAGGGCATGAAAATATTCTGTAAGAAACTGTAATAAATGATATATGTCATACAGAGAATGGACAAAACCAAGAGTGAACCATAATGTAAACTATGGACTCTGGGTGATTGTTATGTCAATGTATGTCCTTCCTTGGTAAAAAATGTACCATTCTGGTCAGTGATGCTGATAATGGGTTGTAAGGGGCTAATGAATGTGTAGAAGGGCATATGGAACATCTCTGTACCGTTTCTCAATTTTGTTGTAAACCTAAAACTGCTCTAAAAACAATAGTCTTAAAAAATTAGTTCAAGAAAACAACGATAATGTTGGCATGAAGCTTATTTTATTTTTTTTGGTTCTGTTTGGCCTTCATTGCAGTGCGTGGGCTTCTCACTGTGGTGGCTTCTCTTGTTGCAGTGCATGGGCTCTAGGTGTGTGGGCTTCAGTAGTTGCAGCACATGGGTCCGAAAGCGCGTGGGCTTCAGTAGTTGCGGCATGCAGGCTCTAGAGCACAGGCTCAGTAGTTGTGGTGCATGGGCTTAGTTGCTCTGTGGCATGTGGGATCTTCCCAGACCAGGGATCGAACCTGTGTCCCCTGCATTGGCAGGCAGATTCTTAACCACTGCACCACCAGGGAAGTCCTGAACCTTATTCTTGTTCTCTTTTTAATATAACTTTTTATGATATTTCCTAATAACTTATGATATTTCCTAATCCTTTACAATCTTCTATGACTGGATATGCTCATTATCAAGGCCTGGGATCCTGGCAATATAGGCAACAGGACATCTGGTGTATGTTCTCTCCCTTTTCGACTTATCCTCTCAATCTTTTTCCATGAACTTCTAAGTTCATTTGCATAGTGCAATTGCATTGCTTGAAATAAATTATCTAAATTACTTTACTATAGAGGGTAGCATATTAACATATTAAATCAGTTGTCATAAATTTAATCAAATGTGTCACATCTTCCAATTTAAAAGGTAAACCAGAGTAATGATTGTATAAATAAAAAGTTTTTTCCAGGGCTTCCCTGGTGGTGCAGTGGTTGAGAGTCCACCTGCCGATGCAGGGGACACGGGTTCGTGCACTGGTCCGGGAAGATCCCACATGCCGTGGAGCGGCTGGGCCCATGAGCCATGGCAGCTGAGCCTGTGCGTCCGGAGCCTGTGCTCCGCAACGGGAGAGGCCACAGCAGTGAGAGGCCCGCGTACCGCAAAAAAAAAAAAAAAAAAAAAGAAAAGAAAAAAAGGTTTTTCCAAAACCAAACTGAACTTCTTTGGCTATTCAAATTTGTAATACTCAAGATATGAAAACTAAAAAGAAAGGCTCATGGTATTTGTTTTTAAATGCATATAAATATTATGCCATATAAGACCCACTGTTTTGTTATTGACCATTCTTCTAATAAAATTAGAGGCACAGCTATGTTAAATTGGCCATGTATCGAGAGAGCCATGAAAAGAACACAAAAGAGATATCACTACATGATGTCACTACATGTCTTGACTGTGCACCTGAACAATAATAAAATCCAGTGACTTCACTTATCAAGAGGAAACCTTTTATAGATTGCACAGTGGCCAAATCTTTTCCACAGTATTTTAAAAATAAAGACAAAATACTTTAAATATCAAATTGTTATTTTTTGTTGCTGTTGTTTTGAGCCTTTACAAGGCTTTACAAGGACTTTATCTACAAAGGTTCTCTTAAATATTTAAGTGTCATATAAAAGTCGATTTATCCTTTTAGTTTCTCACTTTATGTATGTATTAGCCAAGAAAAAATTCATACAGTAGATAAGACAAATATAAGCTTCTGTCAAGTTATGACCATACCACGGGACCCTGCATTATGAGACAAGAACTGGTGAAGTTACACACGGCCTCCACATTGCCTCACTGTTTTTCTGAATACGAAAGCCTATCAGGATAGTTCCAGTTTCCACTTTTGCATCTAAGGAGCTTGGAAGTTCCTACTCCATCCTAACAGATGAAAAGCTGGACAAACTCAAAAAGAAGAATCAACTCCTATAGGATCCATAAGAGAGGGAAGAACACAGGGCAAACTACTGCCCTCATGACTGGAGAGACAGACAGACAAATATAGAGCCAAAACTCACCAGAGCAGACACTCAGGGGAGGAAGCTGTCTCTGGAACCAGTGCCCGGGGAAGAAACCTGAACTGGGATTGACAAATTACTAGAGGCTCAGTGCGACAATTCTGAGAACTAAAAATCCAGGGGGACCCAGTCATCGGGAAATCTTTGTTGTATTGTAAGATTTACTTCCAGGAACTCAGTCGGATTCCCACAGTAAATATCACAGAAGAATCCCCTCTGACTTCTCCCGTCCCACTTAAGGAGGGTGGAAAAAACTGAACTTCACAGGTGTTTCTCACAGACCAGAGGTATAGGCTCAATAAAAGACTGAGACCTAATCACAGGACCATAGATGATTCCCCTCCCCCCACACACCTGACCTCCTCATTACTAAAGGCCTATTTGTAGCACTTGCTTTTACCTGGTACATCACGTCTAACCAACAAGAAAACATTGCAAGGCATTTCAAAATGCAATACATAAAATTTGAAGAGGCAGAGCAAGCATCAGAACCAGACATGGCAGGAAAGTTGGGATTATTGGACCCAGGAATTTAAAACAACTATGATTAACATACTCTGTGATTAAAGGGCTCTAATGGATAAAGTGAACAGCATAGAAGAACAGAAAGGCATTGTAAGCAGATGAATGAAAATCCTAAGAAAGAACCAAAAAGAAATGCTACAAATAAAAAATACTATAACTTTGATGGGTTTAACAGTACACTTTGGACATGGCTGAGGAGAGAGTCTCTGAGTTTGAAGATATAACAATAGAAACCTCCAATAATGAAAAGCAAAGAGAACAGCAAATGGAAAAAAAAAAAGAACCCAGAACAGAATTTCTAAGGACTAGGGGACAAGTGAGACAACTATAAAAGTTATAGCTTATGTGTAATGGGAATACCAGGAGAAAAGAAAGTAACAAAAGAAATATTTGGAACAATAATGACTGAGAATTTCCCCAATTTAATGTCAGACACAAAACTACAGTTGAAGGAGGATCAGAGAAAACCAAGCATCATAAATGTCCAAGAAGCAACACCTAGGCATATCACTTTCTAAATATAGAAAATCAAAGATAAAGAAAAAAATCCTGAAAAAGGCAGAGGAAAAAAGCACCTTTGTACTCTATAAGCATATAGAGAAACAAAAATGGGAATTACATCTGACTTCTCTTCAGAAACCATGCAGGAAAGTAGAGAGTGTAGTGAACTATTTAAAATGGTCAGAGAAAGACCACCAACCTAAAATGCTGTACCCTGTGAAATTATCCTTCAAATGTGAAGGGAGAAAGACTCTTCAAACAAGAAATTGAATTTGTTGCCAGTAGATCTGCCATGCAAGAAATGTTAAAAGCAGTTCTTTAAATAGAAAAAACTATTAGGTATACAATAAGCTACAAGGATATATTGTACAACATCGGGAATACAGCCAATATTTTGTAATAAGTATAAATGGAGCACAACCTTTAAAACTTGTGAATCACTATATTGTACACCTGTAACATATAATAAAAAAAAGAAAAATATGTCGGAAACTTGGGTCTACATAAAGAAATGAAGAGCACTGAAGATGAAGTGAAGGTCACAAATTTCTTATTTAGTTGATCTCACATCAGCTTATTCAAAATAATAGCAACATGTATTTGATTATGTATATTTATGTATTTATGTATACCATATACATGCTTATGTATATGCTTATTTCACAAAAGTGAAATGAATAACAGAAGTAACCAAAGGGATGGGAGAGAGGAATGAGAATTATTTGGTTAGTATAAGGTACTCACTGTACCCTTCAAGTAGTAAGCTGTAATTCGAAAGTGAACTTGGATTAGTTGTTAAACTATTGCAAACTTGAGGGCAAGCTCTAAATTAAAAAAAAAGCATAACTGATATGCAAATAAAGGGGATAAAATGGAATTACAAAATGCTCAATTAAAACCACAAAAGGAAGAAAAAGTTGAAGACAAAAATAGGAAGAACAATGGCAACAAGTATAGTGATGAACATGGTAGATATTAATCTATCTATATCAATAATCACTTTGAGCATCAATCATCTGAATACACCAACTAATAGACAAAGACTGTCAGAGTGGATCAAAAAACATGAGTCAACTATACATTGTCTATAAGAAACCTACTATAAATATAAAGCACATGTAGATTAAAAGTAAACAAATGGGGAAAAATATACCAAGCTAACACTAATTAAAAGAAAGTAGGACTAGCTGTATTAATTTCAGACAGAGCCGACTTCAAAGCAAGGAAAATTAATCAGGAATAGTGATGGATATTACAAAATGACAAAGGGGACATTTCTTCCAGAAGACATAATAGTTCTTAATGAGCACACACCTAACAGAGTATCTAACTACATGAGGCAAAAACTGATAGAACTACAGGGAGAAATAGGCGAGTCCACTATCATAGTTGGAGACTTCAACACCCCTCTCTCAAAAATAGATCCAGCAGGCAAAGAATCAGAACATATTGAACTCAACAATACTAGTCAACTGCATACAATTGTTATCCATAGACTACTTCATCCAACAAAAGAATACTTCTCAAGCTCACATGCAGCATTTACCAGACTACATTCTGGCTCATAAAACATAAAGAAATTTAAAATGGAAATCACACAATTTATCCTTTCAGACCAACATGGAATTAAACTAGAAATCAATAATAAAGAAAACTGGAATCCCAAAATACATGAAGATTAAGCAACACAATTCTAAGTAACACATGAGTCAAAAGAGAAATTTCAAAGGAAAGTTAAATATTTTGAAGTAATTGAAAATGAAAACACAACCTATCAAAATTTGTGGGATGCAGTTAAAGCAGTGCTTAGAGGGATTTATAGCATTGAATACATAGAAAAGAAGAAAGACCTACAATCAATAATCTAAGCTTTCACCCAAGAAACTAGAAGAAGAGCAAGTTTTATACAATGTAAGTAGAAGGAAATAAATAAGAATTAGAGAAGAAATCAATGAAATAGGAAAGAAGAAAATAACAAAATCACTGAAACCAAACACTTGTTCTTTGAAAAGACCAATAAAATCAAAAAACCCCAGCCAGACTAACTCCAAAATAAAAAGAATTACCAATATCATAAATGAAACAGAACATTGCTGTAGATCCCGTGGAAATTAAAAGGCTGCTACAGGAATGCTATAAAGAACTCTATACCTACAAACTTGATAACCTAGACGAAATGGCCAATTTCTTTAAAGACATAAAACTCCAGAACTTGCACAGGAAAAAATAGGTAATCTTAATAGGCCTATATGTACCAATGAAATTGAATAATTAATAACCTTCCAAAACAGAAAGTACCTGGCCCAGTTGAATCCATTGGTAAATTCTATGAAGCACTTGACAAAGTAATTTTACCAGTTCTCTACAATCTCTTTCAGATGTTAGAAGCAAAGGGATTACTTCCTAACTCATTCTGTAAGGCCAGCATTACTCTAATACCAAAACTGGAAAAAGACATTAAGAAAGTAAAACTACAGAGCAATATCTTTCATGAACACAGATGCAAAACCCTCAAATTATCAAATTGAATCCAACAATGTACAAAATAAGTATATATTATGATGTGAGATTTATCCTAGGTATGCAAGGCTGATTCAAAATTTGAAAATTAATGTAATCCATCCTATCAACAGGCTAAAAAGAAGAAAAATCACATGAGTATATCATTAGACGTAGAAAAAGCATTTGACAAAAATCTAATGTTCATACATGATAAAAACTCAGTAAACTAGGAATAGAGAAGAATGTTCTTGATGAAGAATATCTACCAAAACACAAAACAAACAAAAAAACTACAGCTAACATTTTGGAATAGAGAAGAACATTCTTAACTTGATGAAGAATATCTACCAAAACACACAAACAAACAAAAAACTACAGCTAACGTTTTAGTTGATGATGAGAAACTTGAAGTTTTCTCAGTAAGTTCAGACACAAGGCAAGGATGTCCTTTCTCAATACGCCTTTTTCAATACCTTAGTGGAATTATTAGTAAGACAAAAAAGGGGTAAAATAAAAGGTATATAGATTGGGAAGGAAAACATAAAACTGCCTTTGTTCACAGGTGACTTGATTGTCTATGTAGAAAATTTGCATGAATCAACAAACTCCTGGAACTAATAAGTGATTATAGCAAGATTGCAAGATACAAGGTTAATATATAAAAGCCAATTGCTTTCCTATATGCCAGCAATGAGCAAGTGGAATTTGAAATTAAAAACATGGTATTATTTATAATACCACCCCCCAGAATGAAATACTTGAGTATAAATATAACAAAATATGTACAAAATCAACATGAGGAAAACTACAAAACTCTGATGAGTGAAATCAAAGAAGAACTAAATAAAGAGATATTCCATATTCATGGATAGAAAGCCTGAATATTGTCAAGATGTCTGGTCTTCCCAAATGGATCTATAGATTCAATGCAGTCCCATTCGAAATCCCAGCAAGTTATTTTCTGGATATCAAAAAACTGATTTTAAATTGTATAAGGAAACGCAAAAGACCCAGAATAGCCAACACAATAATTAAGGGAAGGAAGATTGTTGGAGATGACACTACCTGACTTGAAGATGATAAAGAAACAGTAATCATGACAGTGTGGTACTGGTGAAAGTACAGACTAAATAGAAAAATGGAACAGAATGGAGAGCTCAGTAATAAACTTCTATAAATTTAGTCAATTGATCTTTGATGAAGGCGCAAAGGCAAAACAATGGAGCAAGACGGTGTTCAATGAATGTTGCTGGAACAACCAGATGACATCCACGTACCAAGAATGAAGCTAGACACAGACATTACTCCCTTCAAAAAATTAACATAAACCACAGGCCCAAATATAAAAGTCAACCATAAATCTCCTAAAATAAAAACTAGGAGACAATCTAGGTATGGCAATAACATTTTAAACACAGCATAAAAGGCAAAATTATAAAAGAAATAATTGATAAGCTGGACTTCATTAAAAACTTCTGGGCCACAAAAGTCAACGACAAGAGAATTAGAAGACATGACACAAACTGGGGGGAATATTTGCAAAAGACACCTCAGATAAAGAACTGTTAATCAAAATTACATTCTGGAAAAGACAAAACTATAGAGATAGGAAAAAGATCGGCGATTGCCAGGGTTTGTGAGGGCTCTGAAAAGGAGAACAGAGGATTTTTAGGGTGGTGAAACTGATCTATATGATACCAGAGTGGTGGACACAGTTCACATTATACATTATGTCCAAACACATAGAATGTCAAACACCAAGAGTGAACCCTAGGAAAATATAGATTTGGGGTGATTACAATATGCCAATGTAGGTTCAACTGTTCTAACAAACGTTCCGCGGTGAGGGGGGATGTTGACAATGAGGGAGGCTATCTATGCATGTTTGGGGATGGGTGCATATGGGAAAACTCTATCCCTTCTTCTCAATTTTGCTATGAACCTAAAGCTGATTTCAAAACAGAAAGTCGTAATGAAATACACTGACTTCGAGAAATGCTCCTTTTATTTCCTTTATTCTCTCTAGTTGAATGTATACATGTGACCACCCAATTCTTGACCCATAAAGGAAGGATATCTTACACCTGTATTAATTTGTTGCCTCTATTACCATTCAGAGGCAAAGGTTTTCATAGACTCATGGTTTTCTGTCCCTAAGAGGAGGAACTGTGCTAATTAAGTACATTTAAAATGGAAAAACATAATCCTATTTTGCCTCTGGCGTTGTTCAGCCTCTGTTTATTTACTGATGCTTGTTACAATTTATTAACCATGAATTATACCTGTGAGTAAATTAAACCTTCTTTCCTTTCTGCCATACCTGTACTCACCCAATTTACCAGATATTAAAGTTGCATAAATTTGCAAAGCTGCCAATTGGTTTTCTGAGCATACAATTAAATTATGGAACAGTTTCCTGCAGTGCTAAATCCCAGATGGATTTAACAGCTTCTGTGAATTCAGTGCTGAGGCTTATTTTCAAGCCAGGAGCAAAATACCTAAATCATGTTCAGCACCCTGTACCTGTCTTCTGAATACTGTTTACAGTTAATGTATACGTATTAGTTTTCCTTGATTTAAAGCAATATGCTTTTTTTTCCTCTTTCTCTCTCCTTTCTCCCTCTCTTACACACACCAATGACTATCAAAAGTCAACGTGGTATATCAAAAAGTGCCAGTTATAAAAATTATTAACTGTCCAACCTATACCCTTTTATCATTGTACCCTGAATTGTATCTTTTGCTCTCTTTGACTGTTTACAGATTCCTTTTTGCTATTGAAATGTTCTAAGGAATGTGTAACAATTTAATGTTTTTTAGTACATATGATTTTAAAAAAATTGACATGTTGCTAGGTACACACAACACCCTGAATTTCCTATTTAAACTGAAGACTTTCTTAAAACTTGCTATATATATATACATATATATACACACACACATATATACATATATATATATACACATACATATATATTTTTTTTTGTGCCTCTGCTTTCCACCTGTAAAATGGAGGTTGTGAGCTGATTAAATGAGATGATATATGTGGAGTGCTTAGCATAACACTTGGCACACAGTAAAGTTTGTACCTGACACCAAGGTTACAGAACTGTTGACTGGAAGAGCCATGAGTCAAACCTGGGTCTGACTCAAATCCGATGACGTTGGTAATGATAACTGATTTAACAACTCAGTGCTATTATTCTCCAACCATTTCTCTATCTCCCGAGACTGGCTATGCATTCAGGATTAAAAAAAATATTTTTACTCTGCACCCTCCATTGCTCTTAGAGACAATGTTTACAATGCAGCATCAGGTATTTATCTTACTTGGGAACAGAACATTAGGGATTTGCCTGTGTTTCCTATCAATGATGTCCACTATGGCCCAGGTTTGAGCAATGCCATATTCTTATTGGCAAATACAAAGGCTCTGTTGACAATTTTTATTCCTACATTGCTTATATGATTATGACTTGTGCTAAATTTCAAATCTCTCTCAAAAATATTTATGACAATGTGGTATCTCTGAGAAATCCAAGTGTGTCCTGTTCCATATTGTGTGGTGACATCTCAGGGACCATTAAATTACACTAAAATTGTGAAAGTTGTAAAAAGGCTGAAGATAATAAGTCATAAATTCAATTAAATCATAATCACTATTTTAAATTTGATATGTAGACTCTTAAAAAAGCTTAGGAAGAACTCATCCAAACAAGAAGTTGAAAAACATCTCCTCCTATGGTCATAGCTGCAATATTCACAATAGCCAAGACATGGAAACAACCTAAATGTCCATCGACAGATGAACGGATAAAAAGGATGTGATATATATGTGCAATGAAATACTATGCAGACATAAAAAAGAATAAAATAATTCCATTTCCAGCAACATGGATGGATCTAGAGTTTATCATACTAAGCAAAGTAAGTCAGAAAGACAAATACTATACAATATCACTTACATGTGGAATCTAAGTTATGACATGAACTTATCTACAACAAAGAAACAGACACACAGACAGAGAGAACAGACTTGTGGTTGCCAACGGGAAGAGGGGATGGGGCAGGGATGGACTGGGAGTTTGGGATTAGCAGATGCTAACTATTATACATAGAATAGCTAAACAACAAGGTCCTACTGTATAGCACAGGAAACTATATTCAATATCTTGGGTTAAACCATAATGAAAAAGAATATAAAAAAGAATATATATAAATGTATAACTGAATCACTTGCTGCACAGCAGAAATACAACATTGTAAGTCAACTATACTTCAATAAAAATAAAATCAGAAAAACATCTCCTGTTACATAAGCACATGGCATTCTTTTTTCTTTTACCAGTTCTGTGTTGAAAGTTCCTAACAGCTTCTTTATGTTGATATAAAAATATCAGGGAGAAAGACAGACTGACTTTGAAATAAAGTATATTTTAGATTTACAGCTTAATTAAGATGTTTTCTGCGAACTCTTCTTTGGCAGGAGTAGGCTATGGCAGTTTTTTGACAGTAACAGCAGTGTCAGACATTCACATCACGGCCCTGAGGTCCTGAATACGTCTATACAGTCTATTGTTTGTTTTTGACTAAAAGCATAGGAGAACATAAGAACTGCTAACATTATGACGGCTTCTTTCGCTACTAGGCTTTCAACTAGTAGACACACTAGATTCTTCCCTATTAAGTTAGTGAGGGTTGTGTCTCAAAGAAGGAAAGAGCATTTTTCTTTTCTTGTTTGGATCCTAGAATAAAGATTATTAGCTAAGACTGGGAGATTTTGACAGTTACTGGAGATAGTGGTTATCTATAAGGTTTATTAATGAAAGTGAAAAATTGTAGGATAATGAGGATTTATAGTTGATATATATTTTTAATGTTTTTGAAAAGTATTTTTTTTTTTTTTTTACTATTTATTAAAGTGAGAAATTGGGTACTTATTCTTCAGAGCAGTGTCTTTGAACACCTATTTTTTCCTTAGATTTTTTTTTTTTTTTTTTAGCTAGTACATCACAGTTGTTTCTATAGTATCCTTTCTGCTTAAAGTATCTACAAGTATTTTTATCATGTGTCTCCAGAATGAGGTCTTAAACTGTGAGACCATCAATTTATTCTGGGTCATAACATTTTGTTCTAGGGCATTTTCAAAATGTACACTAATGAGTTGGAGATCTGGCAGTGGGACTACTTTCCATTCTATTTCTTACTTTGATTTTGATGCTTCTATTAATAACTAATGTCATTCAAAAAAGTGAGGGGAACATTGAACTTCCTTTAGGATCTCTTGCTGTGTTCTGTATAAAGTGTTAACCTATTCCTGAAAACTCCAATGGGTTCATACGTTTTCTTTCCTCTCAGGACCAGAAAAATCTATTTTCGTAGTAAAGCCTTTGTAAATAACTCCCAAAGAGCTTGTCAACCATTCATAGCTTTTCTAAACCTTTCTAGCTTTTCATGAAATTAGCTCTTTCTTAGGCCACCCTCAGGGTCTTCCTACATTGCTTTATTTTTCCATAACTTGCCTCTCATAACATAGGAAATGATATAGATATGGAAGCTCTAGACTGTCTAATAAAATAATAAATTATTTAATAAATATTATTCTAAATTCCTTTGAAATTGTCTTCCTTGCCTAAGTTTTGAATAATCTGACAATGTCTTTTAGCTCATAATGAGACTAGAGTTTAAAATTAAAATGTCTGTTCTTCAAAAAGTTTAACATGAAGAAGCAATTGAACTTTGGGCTTTCTAAACTGTAAAGAAAAATGAGGCTGATCAGAAAGAAGGCAGAGGGTAATGGAAAATAGTAGGGTAAGAGCCATTAGGCTCAGGTTGTGACTTGGAGGAAGCTAAAGTAGTATAGTTTTAGATGTTTTGCATCTTCACGGGACTTGGCAAACAATCTTTGAGGGAAGCAATTCTGGAATCTAATTTTTTGAAAGCTTCTAATAAGCTTTTTTAAAAAAATATAGCTCCTTTCTTGTTCCAAGTTGTTTTCTAAATGAATATTTTTCCTATCAAATGTTTCCCCCAAATAGTCATGGTAATTCTAAATCATCTTTGAACTGTTGCCATGAAGAGTAATACATAAAATAAAATTCTAGAGACAATATATGGAAAAGATGGAGGTCTAGCCTAGAGGAGGCAAAGTTTCAACTGAGTTAAAACCATGAGTCTGGATAAAGGTGTTCAAATGTGTGTACCTCCTATCTCGGCCCCCATCCTAGTACCCAGTCATCAGAGACTGAATATATTGAAGATGGGCAATTCCTGATTCAAAGAAGTTTTGCAGAGGAAATCTAGCTCTCACAGACAAAACAAGAAAGGAATAAAGTTCTCATTAGGTTTTGAAAGATGATTTAGGTAAATTTATTCCAATAAGTTACCACTGTGATGAGGCCTTCAGAATTTATCAGCTCTCAGGCTGGCTAAAGAGATAAATTCAACAGATCTATTCTTACCATCCTCTAAGTTTTGTTATGAACTCACAACAATAAGGAGGATTGATAGCATAATGAACAAATTTACGTCGTTGTCAGAGTTGGACAGACTCCTGGGTACAAGGCTAGATCAGCACAGAGAAATTGCCTGGTTCAAGTCAAGGGTCTTGAGTCTAGAGTGGGCAGAAGGTCATGACTGGATCTCACTGGGGCCTCCAGGTTTGCTGACAGCCATGTCCACAAAACGAGCACTGGAATAATATGTTGATCAGGCAAGCCAAAATGTATAGAACCTATAGGACTCCACTCTGACATTCTTCATAGTGCCTCAGAAGGGAGAGGACACAGAATGATATTTATAGGGTTTTATGGTCTGGACACAAATTGTTTTAGGCAGGTGTTTTTTTCCTTTTGTAAATACCACATTCTATTTTTTGAATTATTGAGGAAGTAAATATTTCCTTATTTCCTACACATATCTTAAGTTATGCCTCAAGCCTCATATAAATATGTATGTGTAATGTTTTGACTTTGCATCATACCAATTTGCATATTGACCTAATTATGGGGTTGTTTTATTAATATCTGTACCTATGTAAATAAAACAGCAAAAAAATCTAAAATGGCATGAATAAATATGGATATTGTGTACTTGCATACATATAATCTCAAAGTTCTTTAAAATTCTCAAATATGATGGCTTGGTAAAGATAGTAACAACCTAGAATAGTTTTAAGGTTGAAATGATAAAGATCAAGAAGATAGCCCATTAAATTCTTTTTTTTTTTTTTTTTTTTTTTTTTGCGCGGTATGCGGGCCTCTCACTGTTGCGGCCTCTCCTGTTGCAGAGCACAAGCTCCGGACGCACAGGCTCAGTGGCCATGGCTCACGGGCCCAGCCGCTCCGCGGCATGTGGGATCTTCCCGGACAGGGGCACGAACCCGTGTCCCCTGCATCGGCAGGCGGACTCCCAACCACTGTGCCACCAGGGAAGCCCACCCTTTAAATTCTGAAACATTAAATTCAGAAGATATAACTTTGATGGTGTTGATTATAAAGCAGTGGAAATAACCAGATAACATTGTTTGCTATATAAAGTCAATTGCTCCATGTCAAACAGTGATGCACAGAACTACACAGAGTAATGCACAGAACTATGTTATATTATTCTGTAGAAAAATCATCCCTGTAGTACTTTTATACATTCAAACCTTCAGTGCAACATCAATAACTATACTATTCACCCTTATGCAGTATTTTAAACAAGGGAGGTAGATAAAACATTTTCCATATCAGAATACTTTTCATATATTTTATTGAGAATTATCTTGTTTTTCTGAACTATACATGAAACTGTTGAACCAACGAAGAGCAGGTACAAGCTTCTAATGCAGCCATTTTTTTGTGTGCGATAGTTTAGCGATAATGAGGTATCTCCTGATGGCAAATACTGAATAATACTTTAAAAATCCATTAGCCCCATTAACCTGCTACTGTATTTGGTATAATGAATGATGTTTATTTGCACGACATCTTTGCTCTTCTTGGGATCACACTCTCAAGAGACTGGGTAACCAAGCAGCCATAAGCCCAGATTCTAAGTAAATCAAAACTGTATATTTATCTACACCAAGGGAGCCTGAAAGAGAATGCTATTTCATAGAGTGAAGAATAAAAGAACAAAGGCACACAGTTTTGCATAAATGATGTAGTAAATGCATATCTCCTCTAAGATTCTGAGATAAAAGTGTGGAAGAAGGGAAAAGAGCTTTTCTAAAACATTGCTGAAGCAAGTAAACTTCATTGATCCTGGCACTCACTTGGGTGCCCCAGGAGACAAAGTGTCTGGGATCCCCAGGATACTAACATTACTGCATGAGTCTCAATACAAAGTAGGAACTAAGGACTGGAGACAGTGGAAAAAAGTACATAATATTCTGAGTAGTTTATGTGGCATGCTCAAGTGTCCCAGCTAGAGGCATGGGTTCCCTAGACATTGTCTGCCATTTCTCAATCTCTGAACTGAACAACAATCTGGTATTTCTTTATTTGGTCAACATGGACCATCTCAGAAAAAGTGAAATACCAATAAAAGGAGAGTGGGAGAGGGAAAATTGAGACTTGTAGAGGAAATGAAAAGAGTAAGATATACATTTTTAAAACTATAAAACCTACTACATCTGTTGATTTTTCTACCAAGAAAATGAAATTATAAAGTGTAGTCACTAAAGGCAGAATAAAAAAATAGTTAACTCCCTATCCACTAATTTCCTTTCTGAGCCCCCCAAAACATGAGGTTTTATATGAATAACTTTAGCATTCTATAGAAATAGATATCCTGATAAGTTATGTATAAAAATTATTATTCATATTGAAATAAAATGGGATCTTTTTCTAGATATGAGTATATATAGCTTCATATGGATTTCACATGTAGTATTATGTGGCAATTAGATTATTACAAAATATGTAGGAATAATAGTAAATATATTATAGCCATAAAGAACCATTAAAATATAAGTTTAAGAAAATAATATTGACAATGTTTATTACAAATGTGAAGGGAAAGAATTTATGCATAGATAAAATATTCCTGATTTTATCAAGATATAATTAGATATGCATTTACCTGGCTAATAGGTACATAAACACAACTAGGATAAAGATGAATTTTATAATCAAAATGTACAATAAATATTGACTCAAATTATATTGGTATATTTCAAGTAATAGATAATTTCATTTAGAAATCTATAGATTTTTTGGAGTTTTAGTACGTTTCTGAAATATTTATAAATGTATTAATGTTTTATCAATATCAAGTTGAAAATTCTCATTGTTTCCTTCACAATTTAATTTTGTTTACATTATAGTACAATATATATGTTTAGTAGAGTTCCTAATATGAATTAATTGCTCAGTGAAGTTGGCTACTATTAACGTCTTCTATTATTATTCACATAGTCAATGAATGTTTACATGTCCACTACAGCTTTAGGTTGCAACAATGTGTAAACGACAAAAATTCTTATATTTATAAAGTTTATATTCTAATCAGAGGACAAAAACATAACAGGTATGTGGCATGTGTAGAAGTGAGAAATGCTATGGAGAAAACAAAAAATGAAGCTGCAATTGTAAATAGTAGTCTGGGAAGGGTCACTGGATGATATTTCAGTAAGGTTCTGATGAGGTAAGGGAAGCCACAGGGTATATGGTTGGATTGTTAGTAAAAGACATTAAAGTTTAGGAACAAGTGATGCTCACAAACCCCTGTGAAGTACAATAGTCACATATTCTCATTTTCTCAATTACACAAATTAAAAAAACTTTAGACTAATAGAATTTAAGTCTATTACAAATAACATGTAGGTTTTGAAATCAAGCTCAAGAATCCAATTCTTTTATTTATTTTATTCTCCCAGGGCAAGGGAGTATGATAAAGATCTGAATAGAAATGCCTGATAACTTTTTATCCCAGAACAAATCCACAAGAAATTATACAAAACACAACATTATGATAAGCATTTTAGTACCTCACTTTTGCATTTGAGAATAGGATTGGTCATTACCAGATAGTGAAGGAAGGAGCCACTAAAGAAAAAAGAGCCTAAAGGAATAAAACAAAATGGATGCCTATATGCCAGAAGGTGTTGGTCTATAGATGTTAATTATATCCAATTGATTGATGGTATTGAGTTCAACTATATCCTCACAGATTTTCTACTTCCTGGATCTATTTCTGAGAGAGGGGTGTTGAAATCTCCAGCTCTACTAGTGGACTCATCTCTTTCTCTCTGCAGTTCTATCAGTTTTTGACTCATGTAGTTAGAGCTCTGTTAGGTGCAAACACATTAAGAATTGTTATGTGTTCTAAGGAGAAATGTACCCTTTGGCTAATGTGATATTATTCCTGATAAATTTTCTTGCTTTGAAGTCTGTTCTGTCTGAAATTAATATAGCTAGTCCTGCTTTCTTTTGATTAGTGTTAGCATTGTATATTTTTCTCCATCCATTTACTTTTAATCTACATGTGCCTTTATATTTACAGTGGGCTTATTGTAGACTACATAGTTGACTTGTGTTTTTTGATCCATGCTAAAAACCATTTTTTTTGGTGCATTAAAAGTGATTGGTATATATACACTACCAAATGTAAAACAGATAGCTAGTGGGAAGCAGCCGCATAGCACAGGGAGATCAGCTCAGTGCTTTGTGACCACCTAGAGGGGTGGGATAGGGAGGGTGGGAGGGAGGGAGACGCAAGGGGGAAGAGATATGGGGATATATGTATATGTATAGCTGATTCACTTTGTTATAAAGCAGAAACTAACACACCATTGTAAAGCAATTATACTCCAATAAAGATGTTTAAAAAAAGTGATTGGTATTAATCCAACTATATCTACTATATTCATGACTGTTTTCTACTTGTTGTCCTCATTCTTTGTATTTGCCTTTATTCTTGCTTTTGTGGTTTTGAGTATTTTATGATTCCATTCTCTATTTCTTAGCATACAAGTCATTAAAAAAAAAAAAGAAATGCTTTCAGCATTCACCCTTGATTTTGCAATATACATTTACAACTAATCCAAGTCCACTTCCAAATTACAGGATACTAATTCACAGGTAGTACAAGTATCTTTTAGTAACAAATAATCCCAATTATTTCCTCCCCTCGCTTAGATCGTTTATTTCACACATAAAAGTGTGATTAAATCTAGTCTTTTATTGAGCCTATGCCTCTGGACTGTGAGCTCTAAGTGGTTTTTGTTCCCCCCCACCCTTCCCTCCTTAGATGGGACAACATGGCTAGAGTGGGCTGGGGTTGGGTATATTCCTTTCCCCAGATCAGTTAGACTCTGATGGTACCCCAGCAGGTTAAGGTCTGGTAAATTCATTTCTGAGGGCAGGTCTTGCTAAGACCAGAGTGGTCTGGTGTATTTCAAAATGGTTTCTTTTACCCTTCTGCTGGAAGCACAAGGGGAATTTTCTCTAATGTTAATTGTGAGAACCTGGGGGAGCTCCTGGAGGTAACTATCACTAGGGTAGGAAAACCTGAATTAGAACTGACAAATTGCTGTTGGTCAGTGTGGGCGACCTAGTTAAAAATGCCAAGTGTACCCAATCATTTGAAATACACCAGAGCACTCTGTTCTCCTCAGTAAGGCCTCTCTCAGGAGAAACTAGCCAGAATAATGCTGATATATTGTATGTAAACCACATTTTCATTACCTGTATCCATTATGATGGAATACATTGCCAGGTGATTTTAAAGTATACAATGTTTTCTAAAGTTGTTTTCAGAATATTTTAAAATTCAGACAAGACACATGTGCTAGCTCCAAACCAGAGCAACTGGTACACTAACTCTGTTCATTTATTCTGAGTAACAGAAACATCGTCTTAGTAATTGAACTCAAGTACCTATTTACCAAAGTGAGTATTGGCTTAGATATGGACTGCTTTAGTGGCAGAAATATTTTTCACCTGGAATCGCATAGTGAAAGATTGGAACACTGATCTAATCAAAAACAATCAACTGGCTTAATTTCTATATACATATTTGTAAAAAGTGATTGATATTTCAGATTTAAAAAATAGAGGCAATGGATTTATGAAAGTTAAACGGTAATTTTATGGGAAGAGGGAAGAATAAGTAGTCTAATTCTCTGAACTTCAAGACTTTCATGTAAGTAAAAAGAAATATGAGGGTTAACATTAACTATGGGAAAAGTGTTCTTGTCATTTAATTATAAAAGATTTTATTATCTAAATATTTTTATAATTGATGGGAATTAACTTTAAAAATACATTTTTTACCCAGGTATACCATTCAATTTTACATTTTCATAGTTTTTCAAAATATTCATCATGAGTAACTAAATAAACAAAATATGTTTTAGATTGCTTTGTGCTTCCCTGGTTTACTGAAATGACCTTACTTTCCAAAGAAATTTAATTACCCATCCATCTGAATAGGTTAATCAGAGCACAATATTGAGTTAATCAAATAAACAGCATATAATACTATCTAAAGATAATGTGCTCAGATATAGAAACGCTAAAAAAAAGGTAATTAAAACCAAACACTTATAAGTGACTGAAAGAATAAAGAAGAACCAAATAAGCTGAGCAGAGATTCACTCAACACGGAGAAGGGCTCTATATTTCAAATGTATTTAGTCTTACGCAGCAATGCAATGTCAGGTGAGAAAGTTTTACCCTCATTTTTGTGTTTTTTCCACCTTGTAATATGGTTTGGTGAAATAAGCACGCAGTCTGACCTAAATCAGGACACAGTCCTCAATGATTTTTTCTTACTGTAGTCAACAATGGATGCATCTTTTACATGGATTTGTGAGGAAACCAATATTTACTTCTGCATAATCCATAATATTAAGACTTTTAAGTGCCAAAGAATATTTATAATTACCAGATATGCTGTAGAAGTCAGCTTCTGAAACTATGAGAAGCTGCTGGTTTAGTTCTGGAGTTATCCTAAACTTAAAACATCTAACAAAAAAACCTTGAGAAGTGCTATACAGATACATAAAACGAGAGAACTCATCTGTTGCTAAGATTAGTTTTTAATGCTGAATAGCGTTTTCATTTCAACTTAATAGGTAAAAATGAGTGATTTGCTTTCACTGTTATTTCCATGAGGAAAAATTATTTAAAAGAAAAAGCTAAACTGTATGAATTATGAATAATTCTCTTCTTTTAGTACAAAAAAACCTTTTCCTGGCTGACTTTGAACTTTCTCATGTTTTCAACTATCCCTTATATTAAAATGATCTTGACTTCTATATTTTCTTGATTTCCTAAGCCAAAAAGACTAAGCAAGTAAACATCTAAACAGGAACCTTAAATTCAATAGGCATAAAAAGTGAAAAATTATGACCTCTAATGAGCTTCATTATGATCCAGTGCCTTCCACTATTCTTTTGTTTTTTGGAGAATCAAACAAAGCATCAATATCTAGTAACCTACAGTAAAAATCTGAAAGTTTCTCGCTTAAAGTCTCTGCAACAATTTTGTAGCCAGGCCACTTTGTAAAAACTGGACAAACCTCCACCCAAAAGTTAGTTTGAATGTGGAGATAGATGACACACACACCCCAAGAAAGTATGAAAAGATTCATAACTTACATAAGTGAGGTCTTTGGGATGAGCAGAGCAGTAGCAAACAGGCCGAAAAACAGCTTGAGGGAGCAAAGGAAAGCAGCCTGGCTTGGGGCTTTTATTGTGGTTAGAGGGCGGGCCTGGGTGAGGACTCCCATAGGAAGGCAGGTGATTGGATAGTTTGAATCCTGTGCTAAAGGGGGAACACCTGGGCTTCCTTATCATCGTGCCCACGTGAGAGCAGAGGCAGAAGAAGAGTCAGGTGTGAGGCTTAAAAGCTGTTTGCAGTCAAACATCAAAATATGACAAACACTATTCACACAATCACCAACGTGGTCTTCCAATGTCACCACCCAAATTTTTCTTAGCTTTTCTTCACTCTCCACTCCTACTACCCCTCTTTTAGTTTTAAGAAGTTATCTTTGTCTGAATCTCTGTGATAGATTGCTGACTCATCATATTGCTGTAATCTTGTCTTCAAATTCTGTCCTTCATACATATGGTTTCTAGAACACAGAAAAAATTACACTAATCTTTCCACAGCATCCTCTGCTCCCAAAATCTTTTGTGCTTAAATAAAACTAAAGTATATCTTTATTATGACACATGCAATATATTGATCTTTTTATCTATTTTTTCATCTACCCATCAATCCATCTCCCTCAATAAGCTCTTTAAATAGGAGTAACATCTACTAATTATTTATCATGTTAATCGCCTCTGTGTCTGGCACATGGAATGGCAATAACAACTGCTGAAAATTTAAACTTTGGAGGGTCAGGACTGAAGATCCCAACCATCATTGGAGGCTCCCTGTCCATGGAATTAGTTTTCTCAGGTACAATCTCACATGCTATTTAGAATTAGATCAAATAATTAGAATTATTTCAATTAATAAAATTAGTTAAGAATTAGATCAAATCTCAAGTAATTCAAAACAGATCTTTTCAGTCTTCATATAATTTAGAAAATGTATTTCTACCTAATGATGAGCAGGTGATAAAGTTAAACTAGTTCAATTCCTCCTGCGTGTGTTTGGTAGGCTTTTCCCACTGCATACTCTTAGGAAAGGGCCTAACCTTAAAAGCAAAAAGGCACTGTCTACTTTGAATAAAATTCCATTTGCATAAAAACTCATTAATGGCCAAGATACCATATTCTAAGATTTCAGTAAATAATAGCATATGAATAAAAAATTTTAAAGTTTTCAACACAATAGTTTGAAATGGAAATTTGGGGCCGAAAAGTTATGTATATTCTGTTCTTTCCAGCATGTAATGCATTTGAACCTTTTCTTCAGCTGCATATACAGTACTGGACTTCAAAAATAACTAAACAAAAATGAATATCACTTCATTATTAATTATTTTCTATTATGTTAAAGGACACAGACTAAATATTGCCGAGTATATGGAGTGTTTTTGTTTTTTTCAGTCTTCACACACTCAGGTGGTAATAGTTAGTGTATTCTCAACTTATTTAACAAAAGAATTCACATCACTGATATTTGGGAGATATTTCATACCTAGAGAAAATAATGCATCTTTAGCAAGACATAATTTTGCTCCCCAATTTGATCCTAGATATTCTCCAAAATTGACAAAGCTCTACAGAATGAAGATTAGGAATCAAATATCTCTGCCTGCATTTGTGAGTAATCAATGTATAATGTAAAAGAGATAAGATCATCCAGTGATTTGAATGAAAACTGAAATAACTGTAGCTTTATTTATAAATTTTTATTTATATTTTATTAATAATAAACCCTGAGTCCTTATGCAATACAATGCGTTCAAAATATTAAACATCTTTAAATAATCATTTATATAGATGCAGTTTACACAATGAGAAATAAAATATAATTCAAACACAGCACAATAGTCTTCATATGTGTACCTAAGAATGTTCCATAAATTTGGACAGTAAATTTAAATCTTCATGTTTATATGTGTATGAATGGTTTTTGTGTGCATACCTCTCCCTACTTAAGATAACTTTCAGAGTTCTAAAATAATATAACAGAAATAAATAGTATCATTGGCTTTCCAAAAAAATTCTGAATTTGCCATATGTACAAATTTTAATTCATAAAAACTATTTAAATAATTATTATCAAGATGTACTGATCTTGATTTCATAGTTAAGCTAATTAGACTAGTAACATGATTAATAGTCGTTTCTTCAAAGGCATTTTTAAAAAATGGTGTCCACTTCGTAATGGTGGATCCACACAGAGAACAGTTTTAAGATCATGGCACACATGCTTTGATACTTCCTTAATTTTTCATAATTCAGGAAGAGGTGTATATTAGTTTGATCTGAGGCAGAGAAGTGAAGTAAGATTCGAAATTTTGAGGTAACAGACAACTACCTTAACAAGACTGGCGATCATCATTGCTTCCTCTGTCCCTTCAGAGGGACATCATCAATATTCCCAACAGTGGACCTATCCAAAGATTGCCAGCTACTTCCCTGAAAGGGAGATGACATCTATGAAGATGCTCTTTTCCAACCAAAACTCAAGTCGTTGACAAAAAGAGACTCACTGAATTCCATTATAAAGCCCCATGTGTGTGATAGTAGCAAACAAGATAACTTTAGAGATGGGAGAGAAGGGTTTTCTGGGGTCTTTACTTTGGGAAATACTATTTATTGATTAGTTCATGATTGGATAATGATTCATCTAAGAAAAACTATTCAGGTAAGGTAACTATCATCAAGCATAGAAGATTTGGTCACAAGGAGCAACAGAGAATGAGAGTAAACAGCTATCTGCTACAGCAAGATCCCTGTAAGTGGAAAAAGGGAAAGCTTTCAACCGTAAGCTCTGTTATGGTCTTGTCATTGGTTTTGTGGAATCCAGTGACATCCACAAGTGTTCTACATGTAGTTATTTAAAATATCTTGGTCCCAAGGATCCAAATTTACATATACTCAGATGTTCTCATAAACACTGAAATATATATTTATGTAATTTAGCCTTTAATTTTTGGAAGCTCCCCCTTTCCTGAAGCCATTTTAATTGATACTGAAATCTAATTGATTTCAAAACCAAAGTTTTGACTTGGAAAAAAAGATGAACTCTGGCTGTCCACTTGCAGAAGTGGCGGACTCTCAGGAGATATACTGCTCTTGGTGAGTAGGAAAACCCTTTCCTTCTCCTTGATCTGGGTGTGGACATCGAAGAGGGTGGAAGGAAAAAACGTCTCTGGTGGGAAGGTCGTCTGAGAACACAACAATTGAACAGAGTGGAGACTGCCTCTTGTTAAGTGTCTCAATATCCGCACTATTGAAAAGACTTTGGATTGACCTACAAGGAGTTTCCTTCATCTCAATAAGCTGAGCGCCAAATTCCGTAACTAATACAGAGATTGTATCTGCAAAATCCACCGCCATTTTATCATCCACATAGGCATCATGTAAAGCTTAGCTAAGCAATTTATATTTGATTTTGCCTGCCGAACTGTCCATAAAGTTTAGAAATATTTCATTAAGTGCCTCTGAAAACTTTTATGTACAATGTCTTTTGTCAGTCAGTACATTTACATTTTGAATTCACTAGAGCAACAAACTTGTGGTCAGTTTGCAAATAGGGTTCCAGAATCTAATTTATTGTCTTAGAAATGTGAATATATATGTTTATGTTTCTTTTATATCAAGATATTCTTGTGGCTGTGAAAAATTAAGCACTTCCTGAGACAAAATGAACTCTGGTTACAGACCACAAGGTTGGTATATATGCCTAATAAAATATTTATTAGTGTCATTGTCTATAATATTGCATTTATGTTTGGGGGGGAAGCATGATTTTGTGTGAAATGTATTTGAAATATTTTTACCTACCAGAAATAGTTAAAATAAGATGAGATATCCTGTTTTACTATAATTTAAAATCCCTTTCAAGTTTTAGTGACTTAAAAATTAAGGGAAGTTTCTAACAAGGAAGTAATTTGATGCTTCTTAAAGGAAAAGACACTAGAATCTTGTATGTTCATATTAGTGAATCTCTATGTTATCAAGTGTTTCTAGATCACCTACTGTGTTGGCCATGAGAATACATCTCTCCTATCTTCAACTGCATGGAGCATAATGACCTGATAGCCCCAGCCGCTGAGCTCTGCAAGACGTCATCGCGTTTGTTTGGGGGCCACACTTCCCACAGGCTGCTTCCAGCCAGTGACTATACACGGCGGGGATACTCACATTCCTGGGAGACTCAGGGGTCTTCTGGTGATGATTTTGGTTTAAGGGCTCCCTGAGGATTCCCCAAAGCTTTGCTGACCTTTTCTTAGTACTGCACCAAGGGTTCTTCCAACAAACTCTTTCCTTCTTTCTCTCTCCTTCACTCAGGATCACAGCTGCACGGAGGTTGGATGGCTCTCTCAACCTTTCTTATCCCCCTTCCCCAATTCTCACTGGTTCTTCCCCTAATGAATTTCCTGAACAGTTTAATCCCATTTTGATTTCTGCTTATCTAAGGACCCAGGTTAACGTACTTAATGCCACGCAGTTTGATAAGTGCTATGAAATGTAAAACTTTTTTTTTTTTTTGTGGTACGCGGGTCTCTCACTGTTGTGGCCTCTCCCATTGCAGAGCACAGGATCCGGATGTGCAGCCCCAGCAGCCATGGCTCACGGGCCCAGCCGCTCCACGGCATAGTGGGATCTTCCCGGACTGGGGCACGAACTCATGTCCCCTGCATCGGCAGGCAGACTCTCAACCACTGCACCACCAGGGAAGCCCTGAAATGTAAAACTTTTAAACTAGGGTCATTTGACCCATCTCTGCCTCCTCAAACCTTTCTTCGGTACCCTCACTTGTAAATGGTGGGATTTGATTAAATCATTTCCAGGAAACGTTTGGCTCTAAAATTCTCTTGAGTTTCACCTATAGAATTATTAGTGAAGAATACTGTGGTGAATTAAAGATGGCCACAAATTCTTTGTCATTTCCCTAGTCAAGAAGTCCAGGAATCAAAGTTGGCCCTATACCTGTTTAAACCATAAGAGGTGGAGGAAGTGACACTGCCACTTCCTGGCTAAACCCTAAGAAGGGTGTGCAGCTTCCATGTTCCATATAAGCAGTTTAGCTGTCTTGCTGCAGAGAACACTCAGAGATCTCCTGTGGGGAGGAGAGGCCCTAAGATTACATGGAGAGGGGGAGCAGCCCAGCAATCCCACTGACCCAGCCCCAGGCCCACCTGACTGCCCAAGTGAGATCAGGAAGAGAACTACCCAGTGGATCCCAATTAATCAACAGAACCATGAGAGATATTCAGATGATGTTGCCCAAGCCCCTAACTTTTAGAATTGTTTGTTATGCAGCAATAGGTAACTGAGACAAATGTAATGTCTCAATATCTCAATGAATATAATTATATTATTTACCTTTAAATGATATATTTCAGTTGACTTATTGAACAAATATTTAATGTATATATTAAATGTATTTAATACATGTTTCCACAGACACATACATATATACACATGTGTGTATATATGTGTGTACATATGTACACAATGTATATGTATAGGTATGTATAGGTATATGTATGTGTATGAATATATGTACGTGTACGTGTGTGTGTGCATGTGTGTGCATGTAGCCATTTAATTCTATAAAGGATTTTCAGTTACAAAGCAAAGGTGATGATGGGAGAGATAAACAGCTGTCATGGGATAAGAGAAGAAAGAGAACACTGTAACCAGGGCAGTTAGTGTGATGTTCCAGGAAGAGGGAGGATTTAGACAGAGCCTTGAAGGAGGATAGGATTTAGATATGGAAACAGAGAATGTGGGGAAGGGATGGAATGGATATGAGGGACACTGCTATGTCATAGCTCTGTATCTACCCAGCTACGTGTAATTTAAGCAAATACAAATAACCTGAGGTAAGGGAAGATCTAACTGAACCTGAAGTTTCTTCCTATGAATGATAGTCAATGGTATTGCACTTTTAATATTACATAACTGACTAGAGTAAAATCATAGGTTATAACTGCAGGGTATATCTCACATCTTTCTATGCCTGTATTACAATTATAGCTTTTTAATGTCTTTGTGAAGTGTTTTTCACTAAATATAAAATGTATTGCAACACTTTACATTTCAGATGAAAGCATTTCAGAGTTTGTTTCTTAATGTCAGAAGTGAAAGGCATGTCACTGGTGGATTACCTGTGATTATGCAGAGATGTATTTGCTCTCAACATTTGCAAATGATATCAGGAAACCACTGAGGGCATTTTTTCCTTTTAGAAGATGTAAAATACTGAATCATATATTTTTTTAGTTAACACTCCATGTCTACTTCTGAAGCCAAAGGTAATGCAGTGGTACACTGAAGTTCAAGAGAAATGATTGTCAATATAATGTTTATGTCAATTATTTCAATAAAGAGGAGAGAGAGAGAGAGAGAGAAACAATTCCCATCATTTCCCAAATCCACATTCAGTGACATTACATTGGTAGACTGGAATACCAAGGTGGGAATATTTACACAATAGAGATTGGTGAATGTTTCAAACTGGGTTTTTATTTTTGTTTTTTTCCCTGTTTTCTTGAGAGTAGCTGGTTAAACATATACCAGTATAACTGAAGGTAAGATTTGGTCCAATGTATTTAAATAGATACATTAAGATTTGCCTAAAATCAAGACTTTCTACAATTATTTTATTCAACTGTACTTTGCCGTGGCCCCGTTTAGTCTTTGATGTAGACTCCCCCAAAATACTGTCCCTACTGAGACCTGGTCGTGTGACAGCTACTCCTCATTTCTTCTCTGTCTTCTTAGCTCGGAAAACTTCAACACAGACTGATCAACTGCTGTCACTTCTTCTGTAAGCGATGGCGCTGTAGCAGCAGTTAGAGACAAAGGTCTTGGCCCCTCAAGCGCCCTTCACTCTCATTAAGAGAGCAGGTACATGTGAAAAATTATGCTCTTCCACACAACTCCTCTGTGAATCCTTCTCTGACCTTCCAAACTTGGTAAGATCCAGTCATAACATGTGGTCATTTCATATTTCCTTTGTATCTTTCCCACAATTATCATATTGTACTTGCTAACTGAATCCCTTACCCTGTCTTATAGGGCAATTTGCCCCCCTCCTCAATTTGTCTCAAGATGACTATGATTATTTGATGCACCCTCTACTAAGTTCCAGGCAAAGGGGTCCTTTTTCAGTTCTCCAAATAAGCCCATCTTTTCTGCCTCAGGGTGTTATTACAGCCACTTCCTTTGTCTAGACATGTTCTCCTACACTTTGTTTGGCTTCACCTTCTCAATCCTCTGGCTTTAAGTTTAAATGTTCCTACCTCAGAAAATATTCCCCGATTGCCCAGATCAGTCACTTCTCCCTGCTACATACTCTCCCATCAAGCATTACTTTCCCTCTGTAACATGTACTTCAGCTACTGAGTTAATTGTGTAGTTGTGTGATTATCTGTGTACTGTGGAAAGCTATAAACCAACAAGGACCTGTTGTATAGCACAGGGAACTCTGCTCAATACTCTGTAATAACCTAAATGGGAAAAGAATTTTAAAAAGACTAGATACATATATATGTATAACTGAATCACTTTGCTATAGACCTGAAACTAATGCAACATTGTTAATCAACTATACTCCAATATAAAATAAAAATTAAAAAAAAGAAGTCACGTTTACCTCTCTATGCTCTTAAATAGTAAATAACAGTGTGTCAGGACATGATATAACAGTTTTACAAGACAGCAGCACAGTGAACATCTGTTGCATAAGTGAATAAAGAGCCATCACTAAAATCCACAAATAGGAGTTCAGCCACTAGGGTAGTCTTTAAGTCGAACCACTTTCAATGAACGGACACTTCCATCAAATCCCATGCACTTCAAACTTGGGTGGCAATATCAACACTGTGAATGGTAGTGACTACTAGAACCATGTATCAGGCCTGTTCAGATGTAGGATGTACCTTTCACTGAATCTCACTTGAGTATCTAAATTTTCTATTCTGGAATTTCCAGAATTTTGTATATACATCTACTTACTGTATATCTATATCTATATTCATATATAGTCAATATATTATATTTAAATATATAGTTAGTATATATATTTACTTGCTTATAAATATATACACATGCTTTTTTCTTCTCCATCCTCAGAACTTGACCAAGGAAAAATTTTCCGCTGTTTTAAAAAATGCTGTTTAAGAAAACCTAGAGGTACTAATTATTTTCTGGAATCACAAGCCAAATCACATAATCAGAGATAAAACCAAATTTATGTAACACAAAGCACACTCTGCAAAGTTTTGCAAAGTATTGATTGCAAGGTTCTGTAACATCAGCAAGGGGGCACACTTATTTGTCAATGTAATCTATCTTTTTGGTTCCTCCAATGCCTGAAACTATGCCTGGCATAGTTTATGAAAAAAAAAAAATCCTAAGTAAAACGAAATCATCGTGGAGTTAGTTGCATAAACAATGTGAAAGAAAAAAAGAATGTCATCTGGAATATGTTTATTAATAACTAAAGAACATCAGGTGCTTTCCAATAATTAAAATCTATTAATTAGTTCTTGACAAATACCTATCTTTCACAAAACTAACTATAAGAATGTAAAAATGTTTATTTGGAGGTCTCAAAATACTTTACATAAAATTGCTGAAAGTAATTTAGTAATATTATACTCCAGTACAGAACATGTTTTGCTTGGAGAAGAAATGCGTGAAATTGTGTTGTTTATTAACTCTGCTGTGGTAGGCAAGTCAGAAGCAAGTTTGCCTGCAGTATATCCAAGAAAATTCCCACCTCTAGAAATTTTTAAGACAGAGGATAAGAAAAATGTACTTTGAGACATTATCTAGGCTTGACACATTAAATGGAATATGCATTCCCATTTCAATGCACCCTACTTTTTATTTATTTGCATTTATAATTGTATTTGTTTTTATGTGCATTTATTTTGTATTGATTTGTATATAGAAACTAGGAAGAAATGAAAACTTTTCATACTATCTACCCAGCTAGTAAAGGAAAAGTTAACAATTACCAATTGATTGCAATCTTACACAATTTTAAGGGGGAGATCCTTTTATTACAAAGACAGGATTTAAAAATCAGAGTAAGAAGAAGCAGTTCCTTTTTCATAAAACCTACTTAAAAGTTTTTATTGCACCTAATAGAACAGAATTAGATGCCATCTCAACCCTGAATGTCTTTGACTGACTAACTTTAAGAGAAAATAGAGTTCAGTTTTCTAAGACTGAGGCATTATTAGTGAACGGTGCACACAAATAGTTACACTTACTGAATGAAGGCAAAAGAGCTCAAGAAAGTTTTAAGAAACAGGATACGCGAACCAAGCATTGCAGTATCCACTCCCATCAGCTTAGGAAAAAGGCTTCACAGGGGTAGAAGAACCAGCCCTGACAGGTACATTCCTGTTATTTGACACCTTACTAAAATTAGCCATCAAAAGGCCGTCAACCTGCTGAAGGTCCCCTAAGGAGAAGTGTCACATGCAAAAACCATTCCCAAAGGACCCATTGGGTACAACTATATGAAGACAGAAGTGGAAAATAACAGCACTCCCAAACGCAGCAGCCAAGTTGTAATGTGCCTTTAAGAACAGTTTAAATGTCAGCGTTCAGAGTAGCGAAACATCAACAGGCTAACAGGCAGGCACACGTAAACAACCACAGCAAGCAAAAACTTTCAGGATTATATTTGGAACCCAATCGTCACCAAAAGACTCCCGGGATTTTTGTTGCTTAAATAAACTTGTTTAAAACAGGAAAGGAAAAGCTGGTTAAATGAGTGTCAGTTTCAGGACTCCTTTTCGAACCGCGAGAAACTTGCCCTGACCGTGCGCGCCGCCTCTGGAGTCAACATTCCAAGTCGCCGAGGACCGCCCGGTCCCTGGTGGTTCCCTCGGGCTGCGGGCGTACGGGGATCCTCCTTCCCGGGTCCTCAGCCTCCGCGCCTCCTCGCGGCGGCCCCGCCCTCCCGGAGGCGCTCGGGGGCTACGTGGTGCCGGGAGCCGGGCGGGGACGGCCCCTCCCCTCGTGCGCCCGGGTCCCAGCGGCCGCGGCCGGTGGGCGCCTCGCGGATCCGGGAGCGCGGGCGGCGCGCTCGGCCAGCCGCGCCGCTCCCCGCCCGCGCGCGCCTGCCCGGGGAAGGGGGCTGGAGGCACTTCCGTCTGCTGAGAGTCCCTGAAGCGGCGCCGAGAGGGCAGCTATTCAAAGCTCCCCAAAGTTAGGGCGCAGTCACACACAGGATCGTTTACTCTACACTCCTAGGACCGTGGGTGGAAAGAGACCCATTATTCACTACATAAAAGAAACTCATTAGCGAAGTAGGATGACTGTCACTTAACCCGACAGTGAATTAGACCAGGTCACCCTTCTCCGATGGCTTTTGGTGCCGTCAGCATGAGTCCTTAGGGTCGCAGGTTCCTGACAATACAAACCACAGACTGAGAGCTCCCCCAAAGAAGAGGCTGAGCCGCTGCTTCTAAGTCCTCAGAATCCAGCAGTGTGCCTGAGCATGGAAGACACACGACAGCAGATGGGCTTGTTGAAGGAGTGGAATGAAATTATACAAGGAGGGAAGCTGAGCGTTTCCCTCTATTAGACAACTTTTTAAATGATCATTTGTCCTGGGCTCTAGCAGGCAAGGGCAGGCTAGAATTGACATAATTTGTTGTTTTGTTCTCCAACATCGGTGTTTGATTAGGGGGCTTAGTCATCACCCCCCTCCACCTCATTTTGGTTCCAGTAACACAAAGCACAGAAGGGCCAATCATCCTTCCCTCCGTCCATTCACTTTAGATGATCCAAACTCCTGCCCTGACAGCAGGTGACCTGATGTAGACTTGCCATTGATGTCATTATATCTGCCTAATGACAGGTGTCTTTCAGAGATAAGATTGTGGCATGTCACGTCCTCCAGAGACGGAAAGATAGCCATCCTTATCAACAGTTTTCATTCACTTAGAATGCACAAGAGTATACATTCACACTTTACATTTATGTTAACTCTCCCACTTTTTAAAAACGATCCTGTCACCTGTTACAGTAGAATCTGAGAAAGTCCAAACCAGCTGGACATCCAGCAAAATGTCACAGTGGTCCATATAATAAACAAACTGGATGTGGAAGAAGCAACTAGTGTCTTAGAGGCCTTGGTAAAACACACAGACTCTAAAAGGCAGTACATAAATCTTACAAAGATACATATCAGAAAACTTTTGGGGACCCTATGGTCTGGGACGTGCTAGTATATCCCTTCCAAAGTAAAGGATGAATTAATCCATCTCACACCTTCCAGAGCTAATAAGGAAGTTCAGTGCCTGGTATGCTTTTCTGAATCCTGAAAGCAGCATTTTCCATGCTTGGGAATACTGCTTTGACCCATATACCAGTTAACATTAAAGGCCACTAGCTGTGTGGAGAAAAGAGTAAGAAAAGAGTCTGAAGTGGGTCTGGGCAGCAGTGCAGGCAGGCTTGCTGTTTAATCACGGCAAATCCTGTGGAATTAGAGGTATCAGTGGTGGGAAGAGATGCCAGGAGTTATGTAAGCCCCAGGCTGTGGGTATTAATGTCAAAGTTTATTTTTAAGAACAAAAATTATTGGTTCTTTTTCCTCATGTGAAACTCAATCATTTGTCTTATTTTTTCCATAAAATAGCAAGGATTTTATTAATATTTTAAGGTGCTGATAAAAATTATGGCAATGCAAATTTCCACTTTCTTAACTTAAGCTACTTAAAGTTTGAAAATTTGCTAAATCATACTTTGAGAGGTATCTTATTAAACTTCGTAGAAAATCTAAATGCCACCCTGTGTGCACAAGTTCATTCACCCCTCAGCTTCTGCAGGGACTGTTCCCTGGTTTAAAACAGAAGTCTGGGGCTTCCCTGGCAGCGCAATGGTTGGGAGTCCGCCTGCCGATGCAGGGAACACGGGTTCGTGCCCTGGTCCGGGAGGATCCCACATGTTGCGGAGCGGCTGGGCCCGTGAGCCATGGCTGCTGGGCCTGCACGTCCGGAGCCTGTGCTTCGCAACGGGAGAGGCCACAACAGTGAGAGGCCCACTTACCACACAAAAAAATAATAATAATAATTTAAAAAAAAAAGAACTCTGGGATCACCATTCTTCTCTTTCTAGTCATAGCATATTCTGTCTATACTAGTGATTCTCAAACTTTGCACCCTATTAGAATCACCTAAGAAGATTTTAAACAGCCTGCTGTTGAGGCCACACTCCACACCAATTTAATCAAAATCTCTCTGGTGGAATTTATAGACATCAGTAGTTTTTTGTAAACTCTGCTGGTGATTCCAGATAGAAGCCAAGTTTGATAACCATGGTATACACTTTTCAAAGGGCATTACAGGCTTCCCTGGTGGCGCAGTGGTTGAGAGTCCGCCTGCCGATGCAGGGGATACGGGTTCGTGCCCCAGTCCGGGAAGATCCCACATGCCGCAGAGCGGCTGGGCCCGTGAGCCATGGTCGCTAAGCCTGCGCGTCTGGAGCCTGTGCTCCGCAACGGCAGAGGCCACAACAGTGAGAGGCCCGCGTACCGCAAAAAAAAAAACCCAACAAAGGGCATTACACACTTGCTACTTCCTTACGTTCTTGACATCCCAACAAAATGAATTTCCATGAGTAAATGGGCTTTCCTGTCCTATCATTCATATCATTCATTTACTGATCTGCATATGTAGAGATTTATTATGTGTTTTGTTAGACAGTTGATGAAAATAGGCTTTTTAACATCTTAAACTTTATTAATAAATAGCAATATTTTTCTTATTAAAATATGAGGAAGAGTTTTCAAAGTAAAATTTATGAATTTATTTTATACATAGGGAAAAGACTTAACAAGAATATATAAAAGAAAAATGTAAACATAAGTTTCAGAATTCTATAAAATATCTGATATACATTTTTTTAAAGAGGTATGGCTGATTGTCATTATCTTTTTTTTTTTTTTTTTTTTGCGGTACGCGGGCCTCTCACTGTTGTGGCCTCTCCCGTTGCAGAGCACAGGCTCCGGACGCGCAGGCTCAGCGGCCATGGCTCACGGGCCCAGCCGCTCCGCGGCATGTGGGATCCTCCCGGACCGGAGCACAAACCCGTGTCCCCTGCATCGGCAGGCGGACTCTCAACCACTGCGCCACCAGGGAAGCCCTGTCATTATCTTTAATATGCATTGTTCCGAATTGAAGCAATCCTGTCTGTATAATTGTACTATATACCTTCAGGAAATATAAAAAGTGAATGAAAATACATGAGCATTACAGAGTGGAACAAGAAAAAATATAACATTTTATGAAGGTTGCATTTCTATAAATCAGCACTCTCTAATTCAAGATGAAAATAATTATTCATACTCAAAGGCTGTCAAGTTTAAGAGGCACTTCATAAATGTTAAAAAAAATAACAGCAGTGTTCTTTTGGGGGAAAGTTTCTTAAGATGTATACCTATTACATGATACTGTAAGACTATAATAACAAGGATCCAGAATGCACATATTTAGGGGATCTAATGAAATAGTTGCAAAATATTTTTGATAACTTATTAATAAAATTTTATTTGTAACCTCATTAATCAATTTTCTAATCAGCAAACTAAAAAACAAGATCAATGGGGTGACATTATAATTTACAAAATATTTAACGATTGTCATCTCATTGAACACTGAGATTGTTTTATGCCTTATTAAACATCTTGCTCGTGATGTAGTCACGGCTTAGGAGATGTACTAACTTATTCAACCTGTAAGTCAGTGACAGAGAGAAGCCTCACCTCCACTCTTTCATCTCAGAGTTGTCATTCTTTTTTTGATTAAAAAACCCATAATACTTGGGGACTACTTTTACTGTGGTGGTAAGGTATTATATAATAATACCATCTCATATATTTAAAAAATAAAAATTTACTCTGACCATTTAAATCTCTGAAAACAGATTATTGTTTTCAAACAACACAACAGGGCTTTTGTAATACCGCAATTGTTTTCTTTCTCTGAAGAAAAAAGTATAAATAAACAGAATATTATCTGTAATTGGTACAATTTTAGATATAATTTCTTTTCTGCTTAAGAGAGATAGTGGGCTGACTTATCTGCCTACTTGTGGTAAAATAGAACGCTGGTGAAAATAGAAAATTTCTATTGTTTTTTTCTTTCATTGGCAGGTCATTTAGTACTTTTGGTATAGAAACTCTAGAACCCATTTGAATGAATTTTATACTCTGAGGTTTTATATAAGGTCAAATATTTCAATGATTTGCCATTTCAAGAATAATTCCACATGTCAGAATTAAGGAGAATCAATGATTTTTTTTAGTAATGTTTATTTAATGATAGCAAATCAATTGCTGCCACAAATGTCTTGCCAGAAATGTTCCCTGAAAATCTCTGTAAATTCATGACCCAAAGGTCATATCTGTTTCCCCAGCTATACCTTTGACTAGAATGCTCATATCAGATCTTAGTCATCCTCCTCTGTAGCCGCAACTACAATCATATGGAAAAAGCCAAAGTAACTACTGTGTAGCTAAATAGCTGGGTCTGAGTACTCTTCGGGAGAATGGATGACATCTCTAGTTAATAATATCAAGAATCTGTGATCAAGAATTCACTGCATACTCTGAGTCAATTTATAATTAATTTACCGTATATCATTTATCATATATACTCTAGGAGCTTGTGGTAAAGCGGAAAAGTATGGAACTTGGGAGTGAGGGGCCCCCTTCCATGTCCCTGATTCTCCAATGTGCTTCCTGGATAAGAGTCAGTTGGAATTCTCATTAGAAAGCATATTTTGGATTCCAGCACAAAACCATACTTTAGAATATCTGATAGAGATATGGGGATCTATATTTTTATGAACTACTCAAGATAAATCCTGAGAATCTCTGTTATTCCCACTTCTATCTAAGTTTTTCTTATCTATAAAACAGAGTTTCTCAAACTCAGTACTGTTGATATTTTGGCCCCGATTATTCATTGTCTGGAGGCGGTACTGCACATTGAAGATGTATGACAGCATCCCTGACTTCTACCAACTAGATGCCAGTAGAACCATCCCCCAGGTGGGAAAACCAACAATGTCTCCAGACATCACCAAAGCCTCTGGGTGACAAAGTACCCCAAATGGAACCTGATTTTTTTTTTAAACTTAGAAATTATTGTAAAACAAAAAACATTACGACCCAAGCAAAATGATGTCAGCCTGTTTGTGACTTTTGGTTGTAGTGCCAATCCTTTTACTTTAGAAAAGTTATACTTCTTATAAAAGAATGCTTTGTTACAGTTACTTTGTTACAGAGCTGGTAATAGCAATGAGAGGTCATAGATCATTCCTTAAACACACACAGGTACGAATGAAAATCTTCGTCATTACAAATATTTTAAAAAATCTATTTTTAACACAGGCATAAAAATAAAATCTCTATTAATATTTCTGACCATTTGGATCTACTAAATATAGAGAATATTTTGTTACCTGAATATCTAATAATTCTAGAATATCTGAAAATTCTAAAGCTTCTCTTAAATGGATTCTCCTAAACCTTCACATTCCTAATAAGGACAAAATAATCCTGAGTGTGGGGAATCCCACTAGTACTATAAAAAATTATTTTCTGAAAGAAGAAATCACAAAAATGTGGAAATTTAGCCACTTTTTTACATCCCAAATGGCATTGGCATTTCAAGACAATTATTCACATGGATATGTTTGGCTGCTTAACTTGATAATGTCTATTCTCAGGAGTGGGATTTCAGAATGTTGACCTCTGTCTTTTCTTGCAGTTATCATTTACACCCTAAAATTCTTTATGTATAATCGGTCATCTCCTCTAGCCTAACTTTAAGCATTTGCTTGCGTTCTGCCTGCCTTCTCAATGTAGTCCTCCTTTTTATAACCACCTTTACTTTGCTAACTAAGCACTTCTAAGCATGTCAGTTAACTCAATGGCATATTCATTTACAATAAATTACCACGTGCCAAACAATTATCATAAAAGGAAGACTCAGAAAAATAAACACCTTGGTTATGCCTCTTGACTGTCCACTGAGTTTGCCTTCCTTTTGCATTTCCCTCCTTCAATCTATGGCACATTCTAGCCTGGAATGATTCTTCCCAAAGCATCACTTTAATTAGGTCATTCCTCTGCTCAAAACTTAAGATGAAACTTGTTACCTAGAATTTTATATACAAATTTTCTTCAAATATTCTCAATTTTAATTTAGAACATTTCTATGTTTTCTCTATTAAAATCAGAATTATGGACAATTTATTTATTAATTGTATCTTTATTTATCCTGCTAATCTTTTAGTCACTTGTTCCACTTCCTGGACTTCCCAGCAAATTCTTTTTCAAATATAGCAAAATCATATCTGGAGAGATTAATTTTTCTTTTTAAATATGGGTAGTCGCCTTCATTATTCTAAGCAATAGACCTTTGTTTTTTCTTGGCCAAGAGGGAACTTATTTTCTGCAGAAAAGTTGTCCATAGACTTTCCATCTTCCTGACTTTTTTTTCCCAGAAGGCCAAAAAACTGGTGGGATTCATAATTTGGCTGAGGGGAGAGAAGGGAGAATACTGTCCTGTGGATGGAAAAAAAAAAGTGAAAGAGAGAGGGGTAGCCCACGAGTGGGAGGAGAAAGAGACTGGCAGGTGGCCCACCACTGGAAACACTGTCAGGACAGGTATACAAATCTCACAAAATAATGGCTTGATTTCTACTACACCTGGGGAGGAGAGACTTTGGGTATCATGTTTCTAGTACAAGCAAAGATTCTCCTGTCCAACTTCGCACGGGAGTAGTAGTCAGCGGCATTCAAGGGACTGCAGTCTTAATCTGAATACAATAACTTTACATTTTTGCACATCCAAAAATGGAGAATAATATATTGTATCCACCTTCACAGACACCATCCATTCGCCGAGACTGAATATGCCTTTACTGTAAGAGTTTTCTTAAATATTTGCAGCTTAATTCATTCTTTTTTCTGTATATCGATCTCATTTGGTGATTATAGTTTTCCTTATTTTTTGATATTTAAGAAAACTTAAAAATACTTTCCTATAAGAGAATATTTTTTAAGAGAATGTTGAGCCTGCAAATAGTGTTCATGATTTCAACCAACCCACTGCAAGTTTTCTACATCTCTTGGCATTTAACATGCACCAGGATTGCTTCCTGAGCAGTGTTGCTAACCAACATTAATAAATTTTTAAATTTTGTAATTTAGCTTTTTTTAAAGAAATATGTGACAAGTTCAGAATAAGTATGAAAGACATTACCTACAATCTGATAAAGAAACAAATGCTCTGGCACTCAACTAATATTCTTTTGAAAATGCTCTGCTTTACTTGGTTAGTTTCCTTGGTTACATACATTTTAGATCATATTACAACTGAAAGTGATTCAGAAAAGAAAATATTAAGTCCCATTAAACTTTACAGTCATTTTTAAAACGCAATACTCCATTTTACTTATATATTGCAAATACGAGTCAAATTCTGCATGTCATATTGATTTCTGTGATATAACAATCTCTCTTAATCCCTGCTCCTAGATGTCCAATCTATATAGCTGGGCGCTTTAAACCTCCACATCTAGGTTGAGCAGTGCCTGCAGTTCTGAGATAAATCATGCCCTTAGTTCAGGATGCAGATCTCTTTTATGGCAGGCTGGCTCCAGCCCAAAGCATATAATTAGATTTTTGCCTTGTTCCTAAGAACAGTCATTCTCTCGAGGACACTGGTAGTTTCCACCTGGTCTTTCAGTCTCTTTGCTTATCCAAACAATATGCCGGATGTTTCATACACAGTATTTCATTTAATACAGAGGAAAGCATTGAATTACTTTCAGAATAATTTATTTTAAAAACAACAGTAACATTATTAATTTCAAAAGAATAAATATTTGGCAAATTATCACAGCTTTTTCTTTAGTAAAGATTATAAAAGCAATAAGTGATAAATAAATATCATACAGTGGATATCTGATTGTTTTGCACATTACCCATTTCACCTTTCAAACAGCACCCTGATCTTATCTTTTCTCAGTCCAAGTCATGTGTTAAACTTTCTGCACCATATCCTATGGAAGAACAATAAGTTTATAGACACACACACAAACGAAACAAACAATGTTTCAAAATATATTTACGGTTCAGAAAACAATAGCAGAAAACTGTTACTGCCATTAAGTGTGATTCACTGTGATAATTTTCTTTTTATTCTATTCTAGAATATTATTTTTAAATGGTGTAGAAAATTGATGTATTGATTTTCTGACCCACTAATAAGACATATCTGTGGTCTGAAAAACGCTCTTCAAGTCAGTAGGATCTGCCACTAGGGATGGTTCTCATACTGGCAGTAGTGATGAATCCAGGGATAAGCATCTACCCCAGCCGCTTCTCAGGAGATGAAAGGAAACTTTAACAGGGGTATTAGCATCCCGACTGGAGACTTTTTTTGTGTGAAACTTAAGGGTCACATTTTTACTACAAAAAAAGAGTATTGACCTAGAAAGAAACTTGGGCTTTGGTGACATTATTTGTGGTACTGCATCAAGCTTTGTCTGAAATCAGCCATTTCCAGACTTTCAGTTATGAATATCAGTAAATTCCCTGTACTGCTTAAGTGACTTTGCCACTTTCAGTTTTTGGTTTTTTTTTTTTTTTTGCTGTACGCAGGCCTCTCACTGTTGTGGCTTCTCCCGCTGCAGAGCATAGGCTCCGGACACGCAGGCTCAGCGGCCATGGCTCACGGGCCCAGCCGTTCCGCGGCATGTGGGATCTTCCTGGACGAACCCGTGTCCCCTGCATCAGCAGGTGGACTCTCAACCACTGCGCCACCAGGGAAGCCCACCACTTTCAGTTTTTAAGGAGTGTTTTTTTATGCACGTATCCACAAAAGTTGATCTTATCAAATGAAATATGAATTATACTTTTTAGTTTTATCAACTAGATACTATTTAATTATAGAAAAGCTGAAGTGACTAAAAAAGGGACATCCTTTTTCAAGACTCTAAGACTTGATCATGAGCTATTCACAGGTAATGGAATAGAATAGCCTATTTTCAATTTATCGCTTGCCTCGGTGAATCTGAGTCAAAATACATTGCTTTGTTATTGACAACTTAAGTTCCTGAGGAGTAACTTATTCCCAAATGACTTATAACTGAAAGTCATATGAGCTCTATTCCTGAGGACAGGGATCACAACTATTTGAAATGTAAATGGCATTTGTGTCATTTACACGTGAACCTTTCCAGGATATTATCTGTGTACTCCCGAAGCCTACTGGAAGAAATCTGGGGAATAACTGATATGATCTGTGGGGATAGAAGGAGAACAGCAATGCCAGGATAGGCTATTGAAACAATCCCTGGGCTGGGTGAGCACCCAAGTAACAAGGGAGTTAGTGTCCCTTTCAGGCTTAAGACACTAGGAAGTTCCAAAGGTGAAACTCAGGTCTGGTGTTTGGAGACCAATCAGAGAAAGAAAGGTTTTTAACCATTGTGGGATAAGTTATCATTTTAGAGATGATGACATAAAATATGCAGCCTACCCAGGGGTCATTGTGAGATACCAGACAGAACATACACAGTTTTGACTTCTGCCAAAAAGGAGATTTTAATAAGCCACCTAGATCTACCTGTTATAAAAATGCATGGCTTATCTTTTAGAGTTTTTCCAGTAGAAAAAGCAGGTAAAGATAAGGAATACATGTTGGATCCTGGTTTTACCACTTAGTGTGCTTGTGATTGTTAAGGAGTCTTTATATTTCCATTTGGAAGAAAGAAGAAAATACCTAAAACTATTCTCAATATTACAGGGGTTATCATGGTAATAATATGAAAAAATACAGCTGAAAAATATTTTAAGATCTGTAAAGGATTATGTGAATTTAAGTTATTATTTTTCTAGATTTATATGAAGAAAAGTAGTACTGCATTTGATGAATTCTGATACCATTAAGAAATAAAATAAAGTACAAGTTCAGAGGAACTGAGATTGAAGGTTAAATTCCTGAGTTCATTAAACATGAAAACATAAATGTTGTCTTCACTGTCAGTGAGAAGAATCCAAGGAAAATTGTGGAATGACCTTGGAGGTACAGAGTTGGAGACTGTATGGAAAAGGAAGAATTAGATAAATAGAGAATTACTAATCAGAAATACACCTTCTACCTTCGGTCTCAGGAAAAGATCAATAGAAAAATTATGTCAATAATCTTAATATTGCTTTAGTTCCAAAAGGCAGTCGTGATAATTTTAATAAAAGTTCCTGAAGGTAAATGGTGTACTGAAAAAAGGAATTGTTTCAAAGTTCAGAAAGTACAGTTAGACCAGTTAGGCACCAGGGTCTCCCCACATATCTAATCCAGGTAGGCACTTGTCTGTCCCCAAATTTGGGGGGGGATATGAAGGTTTGCCCTCTGAAGATAGTGAGCAAGAGATACTCCAGTCCAGGGAATATGTAACATAGCAAGATGTGAACTAGGTGACCATGCCAAAACACGATGACTATATGAACTTTCCATATTGAATAGTGAGATTCAATTGCCAGTGTCCTTCTGCCTGTGCCACTTGGCCCAAAGATTGCTGCTAGGTAAGAGTTTACTTTTCAGCATGAGATTAGAAGATTTTTTTCCCCTAAGGAACTTGAACAGCCCCAGAAGAAAGACACGTGGTTACTAATATTTAGGGATTGCTCAAAAAAGAGCTAGGGTTTCTGGTCAAATACACCAGTTTGCAAGATCCACCCATGCATAGAGAGCATCAGTCAGCTTATAATCACCTCATTATTAAAGATAAACAGACAAAAATGAGTATCAAACATTTTAGAAAACTCTTCACAATAAAATACTGTGACAAAATCAAACAAATAGAACAGAAACATAAAGTAAATTGAGATGATGCAGGCAACACAATAAAACGTCAAAAGGGAAAATACAGATACTTTTAATAATGTAATAATAAAACAGCTCTTAGAAATTAAAAATAAGATAGATGGATTTTTTTAAATGACATAATTTTAGGGTTGGAAGTTAAAATAAAGGAGTTTTCTCAAAATAAATCTGAACTAGCATCAAAAAACTAAGAAAATTAGAATATTAACTCCCAAAGTTCAATATCAAACTGATAGTTGCACCAGAAAGAATACACAGAGTACAGGAAGGGAAGGGAACCATTAAAATATATAAAAATCACCTTATCACCAAGTAGGACTTATCCCAGTAATGGTTTAATATTCCAAAATAAATCAATGTAATTCACCATATTCATAAAGTTAATCATATTAATAAACTATATGATCATCTCAATAAACTCAGAAAAATTATTTAACGAAATCCAAAATCTTTTAAAAATAATTTCTGAAAGCTAGGAATAGGGGGGAACTTCTTGAACCATGTACAAAAACCAACATTTAACATCACTCAATGGTGAAAAATTGAATGCTTTCTCCTAAAATTAGGAACAAGTCAAAAATATCTCCTTTCAACACTTCTACTTAACATTGTACTGGTGGTTTTAGCCAGCACACTAAGGTAAGAATTAGGATCAAAATCTTAATAACATTTTTTTACGGAAATAGAAAAAAAATCCTAAAATTCACATGGCATCACAAAAGATCCCAAATAGCTAAAACAATCCTGAGAGAGAACAAAGCTGGAATTATCACACTTTATGATTTCAAAATATATAACAAAGTTATAGTAACCAAAACAGTACGGTACTGGAATAAAGACAGACATATAGACCAATGAAACAGAAAGGAGAGCCCAGAAATAAACCTATGCATTTAAGGTCAACTTTTCTTTGACAAGAGAGCCAGGAATACAATGGGGTTTCTTGGCTATTAGCTAAGAAACAATGGAGAAAGTATTCAACAAATGGTGCTGGGAAAACTGGACAGTCACATGCAAAAGAGTGAATTTTGACCCTTATCTCACACCACACACAATTAACTCAAAATAGATTAAAGACTTAAATGTAAGACCTGAAACTACAAAACTCTTAGAAGAAAACGTAGTTGGTAAACCCTTTGACATTTGTCTTGGGAATGATTTCTTGGATATGACACTAAAAGGACAGGCAACAAAAGCAAAAATTGACAAGTGGGACTACGTAAACTAAAAAGCTTCTGCACAGCAAGAAAAAAAATCAATAAAATGAAAAGGCAACATATGGAATAAGAGAAAATATTTGCAAGCCCTAAATCTCTTAGGGATTAATATCTAAAATATGTAACAAACTTCTAAAACTCAATAGCAGAAAGCTAAGATTAAAAAGTGGTCAATAGACCTGAATAGACATTTTTCCAAAGAAAAGATACAATGACCAACATGTGTATGAAAAGGTGGTCAATATCACTAATCACCAGGGAAACACATATCAAAACCACACTAATGAGATATCACCTCACACTTGTTAGGATGTACATCATCAAAATGAAAGAAAAAAGAAAGATGGAAAGTACTGGCAAGGACATGGAGAAGTTGGATACTTGTACACTGTTGGTGGCAATGTAACATGGTACTGCCATTATGGAAAACAGTATGGAGGTTTCTCAAAAAGTTAAAAACAGATTTTTAAGAAATATTTGTACTCCCATGTTCTTTCCAGCATTGTTTACATAGTCAAGATATATGGAAACAATCTAAATGCCCATCAGTGGATGAATGGATAAAGAAAATGTGGCATGTACATACAATGGAATATTATTCAGCCTTAAAAAGAAAGAAGGAGGGGCTTCCCAGGTGGCGCAGTGGTTGAGAGTCCGCCTGCCGATGCAGGGGACACGGGTTTGTGCCCTGGTCGGGGAGGATCCCACGTGCCGCAGAGCGGCTGGGCCCGTGAACCATGGCTGCTGAGCCTGCGCGTCCAGAGCCTGTGCTCCGCAATGGGAGAGGCCACAACAGTGAGAGGCCTGTGTACCGAAAAAAAAAAAAAAAAGAAAGAAGGAAATCCTACTGTATGCAACAACATGGATGAACCTGGGGGATATTATGCTAAATGAAATAGGCCAATCACAGGAGGACACATATTGCATGAATCCACTTACACAAGATATCTAAAAGAGTCTAACTCATAGAAGCACAAAGTAGAACAATGGTTGTCAGGGGGATGGGGGAAAAATAAATCAGGAGTTGTTCAATAGGTATAAAGTTTTAGTTATGCAAAGTAAATAAATTCTGGAGCTGTGCTGTACAACATGGTGCCTAACTTAAGATTATTTTATTGTACACTTAAAGTTCATTATCAGGTTTGATCTCACATTGTGTTCTCACCGCAACAAAAAAGGAAAAAAATTAAACAATTTTAAAAATTGAAGTATAGTTGATTTATAATATTATATTAGTTTCAGGTGTACAACATAGTGATTTGGTATTTTTATAGATTATACTTCATTTAGAGTTAGTACAAAATAATGGCTATATTTCCCTGTGCTGTACAATATATCCTTATTGCTTATTTATTTTATACAAAGAACTTTGTATCTCTTAATCCCATACCCCCATCTCACCCCTCCTCATTTCCCTCTCCCTACTGGCAACCACTAGTTTGTTTTCTGTATCTGTAAGTCTGTTTCTGTTTTGTTATATACATCCATTTGTTTTACTTTTTTTTAGGTTCCACATATTTGTCTTTCTCTGTCTTACTAAGTCTAATATTCTCTAGGTCCATCCAAGTTACTGCAAATGGCAATATTTCATTCTTTTTTATGGCTAAGTAATATTGCCTTGTATAGATATACCACATCTTCTTTATCCATTCATCTGTCAATGGGCACTTGTTTGCTTCCATATCTTGGCTATTGTAAATAGTGCTGCTATGAACACTGGGGTGCATGTTTCTTTTCAAATTAGTGTTTTCATTTTCTTCACATATATACCCAGCAGTTGAATTGCTGGATCATATGATAGTCCTATTTTTAGTTTTTTGAGGTACCTTGATACTATTCTCCATAGTGGCTGCACCAATTTACATTCCCACCAACAGTATACAAGGGTTCCCCTTTTAAAAATTGTTAAAAAGGCACCCAGATTGGGAAGAAAGAAGTATATGCCTTTATTTGTAGACAATATAATTTTTTATGTAGAAAACTTTATGGAATCTACAAAAAAGCTACCTGAACTAACAAGTGAGTTTTACAAGGTTGTGGGATAGAATGTACAAAATGCCATTTATTTTATATATAG